>NC_086445.1:690115161-690451207 GCF_028390025.1 Pseudophryne corroboree | reverse complement strand
GTGTTGGAGTGATGCAGGAGGGGATGATGCTGGTGAGGCACAGGGAGATTGTGTTACAGAGACACAGTAGGGGGTGTGTTGGAGTGATGCAGGAGGGGATGATGCTGGTGAGGCACAGGGAGATTGTGTTACAGAGACACAGTAGGGGGTGTGTTGGAGTGACGCAGGAGGGGATGATGCTGGTGAGGCACAGGGAGATTGTGTTACAGAGACACAGTAGGGGGTGTGTTGGAGTGATGCAGGAGGGGATGATGCTGGTGAGGCACAGGGAGATTGTGTTACAGAGACACAGTAGGGGGTGTGTTGGAGTGATGCAGGAGGGGATGATGCTGGTGAGGCACAGGGAGATTGTGTTACAGAGACACAGTAGGGGGTGTGTTGGAGTGATGCAGGAGGGGATGATGCTGGTGAGGCACAGGGAGATTGTGTTACAGAGACACAGTAGGGGTGTGTTGGAGTGATGCAGGAGGGGATGATGCTGGTGAGGCACAGGGAGATTGTGTTACAGAGACACAGTAGGGGGTGTGTTGGAGTGACGCAGGAGGGGATGATGCTGGTGAGGCACAGGGAGATTGTGTTACAGAGACACAGTAGGGGGTGTTGGAGTGACGCAGGAGGGGATGATGCTGGTGAGGCACAGGAGATTGTGTTACAGAGACACAGTAGGGGGTGTGTTGAGTGACGCAGGAGGGGATGATGCTGGTGAGGCACAGGGAGATTGTGTTACAGAGACACAGTAGGGGGTGTGTTGGAGTGACGCAGGAGGGGATGATGCTGGTGAGGCACAGGGAGATTGTGTTACAGAGACACAGTAGGGGGTGTGTTGGAGTGACGCAGGAGGGGATGATGCTGGTGAGGCACAGGGAGATTGTGTTACAGAGACACAGTAGGGGGTGTGTTGGAGTGACGCAGGAGGGGATGATGCTGGTGAGGCACAGGGAGATTGTGTTACAGAGACACAGTAGGGGTGTGTTGGAGTGATGCAGGAGGGGATGATGCTGGTGAGGCACAGGAGATTGTGTTACAGAGACACAGTAGGGGGTGTGTTGGAGTGACGCAGGAGGGGATGATGCTGGTGAGGCACAGGGAGATTGTGTTACAGAGACACAGTAGGGGGTGTGTTGGAGTGACGCAGGAGGGGATGATGCTGGTGAGGCACAGGGAGATTGTGTTACAGAGACACAGTAGGGGGTGTGTTGGAGTGATGCAGGAGGGGATGATGCTGGTGAGGCACAGGGAGATTGTGTTACAGAGACACAGTAGGGGGTGTGTTGGAGTGACGCAGGAGGGGATGATGCTGGTGAGGCACAGGGAGATTGTGTTACAGAGACACAGTAGGGGGTGTGTTGGAGTGACGCAGGAGGGGATGATGCTGGTGAGGCACAGGGAGATTGTGTTACAGAGACACAGTAGGGGGTGTGTTGGAGTGACGCAGGAGGGGATGATGCTGGTGAGGCACAGGGAGATTGTGTTACAGAGACACAGTAGGGGGTGTGTTGGAGTGACGCAGGAGGGGATGATGCTGGTGAGGCACAGGGAGATTGTGTTACAGAGACACAGTAGGGGGTGTGTTGGAGTGACGCAGGAGGGGATGATGCTGGTGAGGCACAGGGAGATTGTGTTACAGAGACACAGTAGGGGTGTGTTGGAGTGACGCAGGAGGGGATGATGCTGGTGAGGCACAGGGAGATTGTGTTACAGAGACACAGTAGGGGGTGTGTTGGAGTGATGCAGGAGGGGATGATGCTGGTGAGGCACAGGGAGATTGTGTTACAGAGACACAGTAGGGGGTGTGTTGGAGTGACGCAGGAGGGGATGATGCTGGTGAGGCACAGGGAGATTGTGTTACAGAGACACAGTAGGGGGTGTGTTGGAGTGACGCAGGAGGGGATGATGCTGGTGAGGCACAGGGAGATTGTGTTACAGAGACACAGTAGGGGGTGTGTTGGAGTGATGCAGGAGGGGATGATGCTGGTGAGGCACAGGGAGATTGTGTTACAGAGACACAGTAGGGGGTGTGTTGGAGTGACGCAGGAGGGGATGATGCTGGTGAGGCACAGGGAGATTGTGTTACAGAGACACAGTAGGGGGTGTGTTGGAGTGACGCAGGAGGGGATGATGCTGGTGAGGCACAGGGAGATTGTGTTACAGAGACACAGTAGGGGGTGTGTTGGAGTGACGCAGGAGGGGATGATGCTGGTGAGGCACAGGGAGATTGTGTTACAGAGACACAGTAGGGGGTGTGTTGGAGTGACGCAGGAGGGGATGATGCTGGTGAGGCACAGGGAGATTGTGTTACAGAGACACAGTAGGGGGTGTGTTGGAGTGACGCAGGAGGGGATGATGCTGGTGAGGCACAGGGAGATTGTGTTACAGAGACACAGTAGGGGGTGTGTTGGAGTGACGCAGGAGGGGATGATGCTGGTGAGGCACAGGGAGATTGTGTTACAGAGACACAGTAGGGGTGTGTTGGAGTGACGCAGGAGGGGATGATGCTGGTGAGGCACAGGGAGATTGTGTTACAGAGACACAGTAGGGGGTGTGTTGGAGTGACGCAGGAGGGGATGATGCTGGTGAGGCACAGGGAGATTGTGTTACAGAGACACAGTAGGGGGTGTGTTGGAGTGACGCAGGAGGGGATGATGCTGGTGAGGCACAGGGAGATTGTGTTACAGAGACACAGTAGGGGGTGTGTTGGAGTGACGCAGGAGGGGATGATGCTGGTGAGGCACAGGGAGATTGTGTTACAGAGACACAGTAGGGGGTGTGTTGGAGTGACGCAGGAGGGGATGATGCTGGTGAGGCACAGGGAGATTGTGTTACAGAGACACAGTAGGGTGTGTGTTGGAGTGATGCAGGAGGGGATGATGCTGGTGAGGCACAGGGAGATTGTGTTACAGAGACACAGTAAGGGGTGTGTTGGAGTGATGCAGGAGGGGATGATGCTGGTGAGGCACAGGGAGATAGTGTTACAGAGACACAGTAGGGGGTGTGTTGGAGTGATGCAGGAGGGGATGATGCTGGTGAGGCACAGGGAGATTGTGTTACAGAGACACAGTAGGGGGTGTGTTGGAGTGACGCAGGAGGGGATGATGCTGGTGAGGCACAGGGAGATTGTGTTACAGGGACACAGTAGGGGGTGTGTTGGAGTGATGCAGGAGGGGATGATGCTGGTGAGGCACAGGGAGATTGTGTTACAGAGACACAGTAGGGGGTGTGTTGGAGTGACGCAGGAGGGGATGATGCTGGTGAGGCACAGGGAGATTGTGTTACAGAGACACAGTAGGGGGTGTGTTGGAGTGATGCAGGAGGGGATGATGCTGGTGAGGCACAGGGAGATTGTGTTACAGAGACACAGTAGGGGGTGTGTTGGAGTGACGCAGGAGGGGATGATGCTGGTGAGGCACAGGGAGATTGTGTTACAGGGACACAGTAGGGGGTGTGTTGGAGTGACGCAGGAGGGGATGATGCTGGTGAGGCACAGGGAGATTGTGTTACAGAGACACAGTAGGGGGTGTGTTGGAGTGACGCAGGAGGGGATGATGCTGGTGAGGCACAGGGAGATTGTGTTACAGAGACACAGTAGGGGGTGTGTTGGAGTGACGCAGGAGGGGATGATGCTGGTGAGGCACAGGGAGATTGTGTTACAGAGACACAGTAGGGGGTGTGTTGGAGTGACGCAGGAGGGGATGATGCTGGTGAGGCACAGGGAGATTGTGTTACAGAGACACAGTAGGGGGTGTGTTGGAGTGATGCAGGAGGGGATGATGCTGGTGAGGCACAGGGAGATTGTGTTACAGAGACACAGTAGGGGGTGTGTTGGAGTGACGCAGGAGGGGATGATGCTGGTGAGGCACAGGGAGATTGTGTTACAGGGACACAGTAGGGGGTGTGTTGGAGTGATGCAGGAGGGGATGATGCTGGTGAGGCACAGGGAGATTGTGTTACAGAGACACAGTAGGGGGTGTGTTGGAGTGACGCAGGAGGGGATGATGCTGGTGAGGCACAGGGAGATTGTGTTACAGAGACACAGTAGGGGGTGTGTTGGAGTGACGCAGGAGGGGATGATGCTGGTGAGGCACAGGGAGATTGTGTTACAGAGACACAGTAGGGGGTGTGTTGGAGTGATGCAGGAGGGGATGATGCTGGTGAGGCACAGGGAGATTGTGTTACAGAGACACAGTAGGGGGTGTGTTGGAGTGAAGCAGGAGGGGATGATGCTGGTGAGGCACAGGGAGATTGTGTTACAGAGACACAGTAGGGGGTGTGTTGGAGTGACGCAGGAGGGGATGATGCTGGTGAGGCACAGGGAGATTGTGTTACAGAGACACAGTAGGGTGTGTGTTGGAGTGATGCAGGAGGGGATGATGCTGGTGAGGCACAGGGAGATTGTGTTACAGAGACACAGTAGGGGGTGTGTTGGAGTGATGCAGGAGGGGATGATGCTGGTGAGGCACAGGGAGATTGTGTTACAGAGACACAGTAGGGGGTGTGTTGGAGTGACGCAGGAGGGGATGATGCTGGTGAGGCACAGGGAGATTGTGTTACAGAGACACAGTAGGGGGGTGTTGGAGTGATGCAGGAGGGGATGATGCTGGTGAGGCACAGGGAGATTGTGTTACAGAGACACAGTAGGGGGTGTGTTGGAGTGACGCAGGAGGGGATGATGCTGGTGAGGCACAGGGAGATTGTGTTACAGAGACATAGTAGGGGGTGTGTTGGAGTGATGCAGGAGGGGATGATGCTGGTGAGGCACAGGGAGATTGTGTTACAGAGACACAGTAGGGGGTGTGTTGGAGTGACGCAGGAGGGGATGATGCTGGTGAGGCACAGGGAGATTGTGTTACAGAGACACAGTAGGGGGTGTGTTGGAGTGACGCAGGAGGGGATGATGCTGGTGAGGCACAGGGAGATTGTGTTACAGAGACACAGTAGGGGGTGTGTTGGAGTGACGCATGAGGGGATGATGCTGGTGAGGCACAGGGAGATTGTGTTACAGAGACACAGTAGGGGGTGTGTTGGAGTGATGCAGGAGGGGATGATGCTGGTGAGGCACAGGGAGATTGTGTTACAGAGACACAGTAAGGGGTGTGTTGGAGTGATGCAGGAGGGGATGATGCTGGTGAGGCACAGGGAGATTGTGTTACAGAGACACAGTAGGGTGTGTGTTGGAGTGACGCAGGAGGGGATGATGCTGGTGAGGCACAGGGAGATTGTGTTACAGAGACACAGTAGGGGGTGTGTTGGAGTGACGCAGGAGGGGATGATGCTGGTGAGGCACAGGGAGATTGTGTTACAGAGACACAGTAGGGGGTGTGTTGGAGTGACGCAGGAGGGGATGATGCTGGTGATGCACAGGGAGATTGTGTTACAGAGACACAGTAGGGGGTGTGTTGGAGTGACGCAGGAGGGGATGATGCTGGTGAGGCACAGGGAGATTGTGTTACAGAGACACAGTAGGGGGTGTGTTGGAGTGACGCAGGAGGGGATGATGCTGGTGAGGCACAGGGAGATTGTGTTACAGAGACACAGTAGGGGGTGTGTTGGAGTGACGCAGGAGGGGATGATGCTGGTGAGGCACAGGAAGATTGTGTTACAGAGACACAGTAGGGGGTATGTTGGAGTGATGCAGGAGGGGATGATGCTGGTGAGGCACAGGGAGATTGTGTTACAGAGACACAGTAGGGGGTGTGTTGGAGTGACGCAGGAGGGGATGATGCTGGTGAGGCACAGGGAGATTGTGTTACAGAGACACTGTAGGGGGTGTGTTGGAGTGACGCAGGAGGGGATGATGCTGGTGAGGCACAGGGAGATTGTGTTACAGAGACACAGTAGGGGGTGTGTTGGAGTGACGCAGGAGGGGATGATGCTGGTGAGGCACAGGGAGATTGTGTTACAGAGACACAGTAGGGGGTGTGTTGGAGTGACGCAGGAGGGGATGATGCTGGTGAGGCACAGGGAGATTGTGTTACAGAGACACAGTAGGGGGTGTGTTGGAGTGATGCAGGAGGGGATGATGCTGGTGAGGCACAGGGAGATTGTGTTACAGAAACACAGTAGTAGGGGGTGTGTTGGAGTGACGCAGGAGGATGAAGCTTGGTAGACAGAAAGGGGTGCTTGAGGGATGCATGGAGAGATAGCACTGGAGAGACTCAGGGAGGGATGATGTTGGAGAGATTCAGGGGGGATAGTGCTGGAGAGACGTAGGAGCCTGGTGTCTCCAGTATGTTTGATCAGTAAAGTCCACATTTTACCCTGACCCAAAACTGCTATTGCTATGTATTATCTGGTTGAACCTCTGTTAGATCTCCGTTATGCATACTGAATACTGGCTCAAGACACTGTCTGCCTAGGGAAGCTCAATTTCTTCAGAGGTGGTTTCTTCTTCGTTGCAGAGAAACATAGAAACATAGAAACATAGAATTTGACGGCAGATAAGAACCACTTGGCCCATCTAGTCTGCCCCTTTTTTTTTTTATCCTTTAGGTAATCTCAACTCTTTTTGAACCTTAATTCTTTGTAAGGATATTCATATGCCTATCCCAAGCATGTTTAAATTGCTCTACAGTCTTAGCCTCTATCACCATATAGGTAAAAAAAAGACTCAAGCACAGGGGATAGATAAGTATACAAAAAAAAAAGTGGGGCACCCAAGTGACAAAAACTTGGAATAGAACAATTTTTTTGAGTAACCTGATATTATAGTTTAAGCTGGAGGAAGAGTGTTAAAAAGCATCTAGAATGTGTGTCACACCATCATAGCCCCATAAGTTTCTGGGGGACTATACTACTAGTTTTGAGTATTTCAGTACCAATTTAACCATACAGACAGAATTTGAAAGAACAGTTTTTGAGGGTCAATTTTTTTTGTCTCTGCACACCATCAGCCCCTGTTGCGGGATTGGTGGGGGCTCCATCTAATGACGGGATGCACCTCTCCAGAACCACTTAAAGCCCTGCAGGTCAGTCATTTAGAAGAAAGAAATACTTGTAAAATAAAAGTAAACAGTGCAATGTGATTGAAACTAATACCCCTTTTACACATAACCCGTGTTGCTGGTTGGTGTAAAAGGGCCGAGTTGGAATAATCCGGATCAACTGACCCGGTATTCCATCTCGGGTAGTTTGCAGGGTTGATCCAACAAACTGTGCTGCGTAAACGGTAGATGTGACCCGGTTTCCCATTTTCAGTGACTGTACGGGCAGTGATTGGAGATCATGTGATCGGCGGCGTCACCAACCCGGCAATATGCTGGGTTGGCAACTACGGTGCGAAAAGGTCGCAGCTCTGCTGTGTAGCATACGTGTCAGGCTTCCGGCTGCAACCCGCAATATTTGGTCTAAAAGAGGTAAGAGTGTGCTATATAATTTCACTATTATAACGATTCTTTGTTACATAATAGAGCAGGGATATAACACTCATTTTCTCCAATCACATTATAGTGTTTGTATTTCATGCTTTATTTCTAATCATTTTGCTGTGTATTGAGTAAGTGGCTTAAGAGCAACATTTTTAAGTGTTAATCAATTCTAAAAATGACCTGCCTCACTGATCTCCTAAAGTCACACATTTAATTGGAATACGACTTGCCTTATCCCTGGCTAAAATCACCAGATTCATTTTTTTTCTGGTTACCATAATGCTTTAAAAGCTTACTCTTTATAATCCGCTTCTGCCTCCAAATGTGTTATAAGCAGTCATAAAATATTAAGTGGTGCAAAGGGGAATGTGGGATTGGAAAACAGCTGGGGATGTTCAGGCTTCTCACACAGGCTGATGTCAGAGCCCAACTTGTAGCATTGTAATTTCTCAAATGTCAGCTGCAAATTGCAACTTCTCTGAAAGGGAGGAGGAGAGAGATGAATTAACAGGGAATGACAGCAAGGGAATAGAGCAGGAAAAAGAGTCAAAGAGTGGAAGAAGGGCTGGAAGAACATCATGCAGCAAGTGCAACCAATAAATAAGTCATGCTTTTCATCTGAACTAATGCTTAATGGTTGGAGGATGGTTGGTTATATACGGTGCTTATTTCATCTAATCAAGATTGTTTGCCTGAAGATAGTCTATGAACAATGTTTTCTGTATCTAGGATTAATATGATATTTTTAAAAAACTTTTACCAACAGTTTTTATTTAATTTTGGGTAACATTTTTTTTTCTTGTCAAAGTCAGAAAAATATCACGCTACACACTGCCATATTTGCACCTCATGCGAGTGCCTGTTGCACGTTCATGAGCCCTGCCGTGCGTGCGCATACTCGCTGTTGCGTGCACCCGCGGGCGCACAGTGTGCGCATTTACGGTAAAGTTTATGTGCGTCTGGCGGGCGACTCGTTCGTAACATATTTTAACTATATAATGTATTCTGTAGATTATGGTCCCTTTGATAGAATCTGAAAGTTTAGTTAAGGTAGCATGTTCATAGACAGAGAGATCCCTCTTTGTTTGATACGAAGGGTCAGACAAGGGTTATACAGTGGTGTTTAGTATCCATCGGAAGAGTATTTAATTAGCAATATTCCGGTGTTGGTTTGAAGCAGATTAATCGCTCGTGCGAATAGTTATGGACATAAGAAGTTTATGTACTTTTACTATTATTTGCACTTACTTATCCATGCGGCGGGAAACCTAGTTTCCCACCCACCTGAGCAGTTGGAAATAGTCACAGCCCACCTGTATGAATCAACCTATGACCTTTTGTTATAATGCGAAGACGAATTCCTGTGTCCAATGAACAATGAGATTGTAGGGACCATTGAATTGTATTGTGTGTGGGGCATAAATAGACAAGCCGATCATATCCAGCTCTCACTCTTCAACGGTTCTCATTGATGATAATCGGGAGCTGGATATCCAGAGGCGCATGCGATTGTTTCCCTTGAGCGTAAGTTTTCTCCGCAATCATATTGTCTTTATTGGTATTGTGGGCCATATCTCTCTCTCTCTCTCTCTTCTCCTCTTTCTCTCATTTTCCCTTAAACGTACTTGTATTGTATTGTATTTCCTGTGTAGTTATCTGGTTAGTTAGTCTATGTTATATTGGTAGTGTATTACTTGTATGGTATTATTCTTTTGCAAGTATAACATTCATATAAGGCGTTAGACCCTAAGCCCGGTATTTGTGTATTTCTTATAGTGTTAAGTATTCTCAGAGCGTCGGAGACGCTCGAACAACTTTAAGTTAATAAGGTTACATTGTGTTGCATCTACACCCCACCATTACACTAAGGTTTTTCTGTATAATACATTGTTCATGGTTTACATGTAAAGGTTTAACGTTGTGAGCGTCTGCGCCGCTGGTGATCTCCTCGTGGTCCTGAGCGTCCGCTACGCTATAGCGAACCATAACGTTAGTCGGCAGCCAATAGCGGGCCTGCCTGTGATCTCTTGGCCGTGAGCGAACGTAACGCTTGAGCGTCTCGACTACGGCTAAGCGATTGTTACGCAACGTGCGTACCCTTACGGTACTCCAGACGTCAATAGCGTACAGTGTTCTTAGGCCTCTTAAAGGGTTTTAAGTAAGATAAATATTTAGCTTTATCAATTGGCGGCTCGTCCGTCCTTCACATATCTATACTAGGTAATTTCAGCAGACATTATCCATCAGCAAAGGGCGGGAGATCATATTCCTCGTAGTGCTGTCTGGATAAGCGTCTGCTTCGCTTAGTAAAGGGTGCTGAGGGAATCCGGAACAGGAGGTAAGAACAAAACGCTAGTGTCTTTTAAAACTTTATTTTCTGTCTTGCGTACGTACACACGCATATCTGCATTTCTTTTTATTCGTGTATTTTCATATATCACTCTCCTGTTTGCCATTTTATAATTGATAAACGTGCTAAGAGAGATTTGTCGCTATTTCATAGTTAAAGTATAAAAGTAATACATTAAGGGATAAATTGCAAAGCACGCACGCAGCTCTACCTAAAGATACAAGGAGAGATTGGTGTGGTGTTCGGTAGATTATCGAGGATCATCTACATTGATAAACGTGTAAAATTGTGTTACGGTGGATATTTGCTTTGTGTACACGTGTCTCTAACAAAGGGTGAGACTCGCGTACGCAACTCAAAGGCCGACGCACGCAGCGTATATTACGCAACGGAGCGTCCGGGTACGCCCACGTAACTCAAATCACACGCTAGTGTTATTGTAACAGGCGAAAAGGTGGCAACGCGATAAATAGCGCAAATCTATTTTAGTGTCCGAAATTTAGACTAACAGATCCTTCTCCAAATTTACAACACATCTGGTCTAAAGGAAAGAAAATTTCTGCGCAGAAATAGAAATAGAAATAGAAACAAAAGTGTACATGTGGTGAGTGAGTGTTTGCATATATAAGTTTATACAATTTTTTGAGGTTGAACCACAAGAAGTCGAGTTCTCGCAGGGTACATACATGTAAGTGACGTGCATGGTGGCTAGGGAGGCATCCCTTGTTAAACATAAAATCTGAGCATTAGAGTATAGCAGACCAGGAGGTCATACTGTAGCACAGACCAGGAGGTCCAGAACAGACCAGGAGGTCCAGGTACAGCAGACAAGGAAGTCCGCTATAAATAGAGAAAAGAGCACAACCCAGGGGGTTGGTGCAGAACCCATATAGGCCAATAAAGCTCATGCTGAAGGAATTTGCAGCCGTAATTTTCGATTCCACTGGTCGCTCTGCACATAAGATTAGTTGCTTATGTGCAGACTGATTGTACCGCACGTAATTGTGTGCATTAGTTAATCTGACCAGTACCATTTGTGTACGAAACGGGTCATAAACATTATTTGTACATTCTGACGTGATTTGTGTAATTTTTTATTTTCTAAAGGGAAGTTCGCTGGTCACTCAGGAATTATCCAACAACCAACAGTTACTGGAAAGGGTTAATGCTCTGCGGATCACACTCACATGTTCCAGTAAACAAAGGTTCATAGGGGCCCTGGGTCGAGTACGCCAGCACTAGGGCAGTGTGTAGGTCGTATTGGTCGGCGTGGGCGAGTGAGTGGGGTACTCGGTAAACCGCCACCGTCAGCCTATATTGAACATTTTGGTTTTTGTAAGGGTTCGCTGAAGACCCTGATTGAAGGTCAGAGGTGGTGAAAGCAACACCTACAGGTATGGGGGCCAATTGTTCAGGTAGGGGGCGATCAACCTCGGTTCGGGTTGATTCAGTAAACCGACCAATCGGGTCGGCAAGGTACGTAATGTGTGAAAAATACGGTTCACACACAGAGGTTTTATGTGATGAATGGGAGAGAATGACGGTACATGACGGGGAGAAGTTCCCAAGAGTAGGCAGCTTTAGCCCAGAAGTGTTACAAAATCTAAGGAGGAGGATATGTCTCATTAAATCAACAAAGAGACGAATCAAACATTATGATTATTTGCAGTTATGGCAACAGGAGGGTGAAATACAGAGAGGATTGGCTCAGGCGGCGGGATCTAATCCTATCAGGAAACTGATAGCCACGGCCCCGCCGCCACCATACATATCAGGAGAGAAATTGGTTGCGGAGAATGACGCATTAGGGTGTAACAAACAAACACTTAGCAACTGTGTAAATGTTAATAAGTTAACCAATGCAAGTATTAACCCGTGCAAGTTGTACCCTGTTTTGAACTTTCCCCAGGAGTGTGATCAAGAGGACGAATCGGCAACAATATCGGCGCTCTCTCTAGCAGCCACCATATCAGAAACAACAGTAGGCACGGCCCAACCCTTAAGATTAGTAACAAAGGCCCCTAGCGGAGGGACAGGTGAGGTCGTATCTACGGGTAAGTACGGCACCATACACTATGCTGAAACCATTTCACCACAGGCTGTAGAATCTACACAGAATGATGTTGCTATACTAAATCCTGTTAGGGTAATAGCAGTGCCAAATGGGAAAACTGACACGTCAGGAGTCACTCCTGTTAAGGAACATTGCCATGTACAGCCCATTTTCCCAAATGGAATTAAGAACCATAGTGTCTGAATTCCCTGACCCTAGGAAAGACTTAGTTGCTAGCCAGAAATACATCAGAGACCTAGGGAACACTTTAGAGCCCAATAACAAAGACTGGCAGGTAGTGCTGAGGGCTTGTTTACCCTCCAATGTCGACTCGGCTCAATTTTTAGCTGACTGTGGATTGGATCAGGATGTACCTCTTACAGATGTGTACAACAAAGACAATTTAAAAAGGATAAGTTTACAGTTAAAGGAGTATTTTCCAGCTGTAGTTAAATGGAACAAGATTTTCTCCATTAAACAAAAAGAGTCAGAAACTGCTGCAGAATATTTTCACAGGGCATTACTAGATATGGCAAAATACACAGGCATAGAGGACATTAAAACAAACATAAACCATCGAGAAGTAGCAGTATCTGTACTAATGGATGGTTTAAAAGAGGCATTAAAGACAAGGGTACAGACCACGCAACCATGTTGGCGAGGTCTGTCGGTGGCTACTTTGAGAGAGGCAGCTGTGGATCACGATCGGAATATCACCAGACACAGGGAATTACAAGGTGATAAGTTAATGGCCGTAAGTATACAGGCCCTGACCACAAGGCAGCCTTTGTATAAATCACCAAACCCTGTGGGTAAGTCGAATGTGGTAACCTGTTATTCCTGTCATAGAGAGGGACACTTTGCACGAGACTGTAAATCGAGAAACATACAAAAGTCTTATCAACCCCCTAGACAACGACACGACACACGACATTGGGAGCAGGGTCCGCAGAAACGGAGTTATGAGCCACATGCAGGGGAAACAAAAAGATACCCTCCGAACAGAGACTGGCAAGCCTCTGGTAGTTCCCATTTAACCCCTTCACAAGTAGTTGCTGCCAGCGGGATTCAGGGAGGTCACCATACCCAATAGGGGTGTGGCCATACCTGTAATCTGCAGCCAGTAAAATTGATTGCAAGTCTTGGAAGTGAACCCGAAATTGCAATTAATGTAGCTGGTAAATCATTAAACTTTCTTGTAGATACGGGGGCGGCCAAATCAGTGATAAATTCGACAGTGGGCATGAGAACCACTGGTAAGACAATTCCAGCCATGGGAGTAACGGGAGTAGTCCAGCACTACCCTGTTAGCAAACCAGCCGAGATTACAATAGGGCCTTTACATACCAAGCATTCCTTTTTGCTGGCTGCATCGGCACCGACAAATCTCCTGGGAAGAGACTTATTGTGTAAAATGGGGTGCGTCATTTATTGTACTCCTGAAGGTGTATTCTTGGACATACCTGAGAATCACGCTCAGGAAGTGCGAGACATGTTAGACTCCCCATCAAAATTAATGTCACATACCATTATGACAAATAGGACTCCATCCCAAGTAGAAGAAATGACATCCCAGATACCAGAGTCACTGTGGACTAAAGACGGACAAGACACTGGATTGATGGCATACGTAGCTCCAGTAGTTGTGCAAGTAAAAGATGGTAGGATAGCTCCAAAAATCCCACAATACCCTCTGAAGCCAGAGGTGGAGTTAGGAGTATACCCAGTAATAGAGCGCTTGCTACAACAGGGCATTCTGGTAAGAACATCCAGCACAGCCAATAGTCCCATCTTCCCTGTTAAAAAGAGTGGGGGGAGGGGTTACAGGCTAGTGCAGGATCTAAGGGGGATTAACAAAATAGTTGAGAGTCAGTTCCCCGTAGTGCCAAATCCAGCTGTCATCCTTATGCAAATCCCTCCCACTGCGAAATTTTTCACTGTTATTGACCTCTGCTCCGCTTTCTTTTCGGTACCTCTGCACCCTGACAGCCAATATTTGTTTGCATTTACATACAGAGGAGTCCAATACACATGGACTCGATTACCACAAGGTTTCATAGACAGTCCAAGTATATTTTCCCAGGCTTTGCATGATTGTTTACAGTCTTTTCAACCAGAGAGTGGATCAGTATTGATACAGTATGTGGATGATTTACTACTGTGTTTAGATTCATTGGAAGCGTCCCTGAAAGATACGAAACAGCTCCTGTTTCATCTTTCAGACACAGGACACAAGGTTTCCAAAGACAAGTTGCAATTATGCCAAACTAAAGTAAAATATTTGGGACACTGTCTAACACAAGGACTGAGACACCTGACCGCTGATAGAATTCAAGCAATTAGAGACATGACTCTGCCACAAACCCAGCAACAGATCAGAACGTTTTTAGGAATGTGTGGGTATTGCCGTAACTGGATCCCAGGATTTTCCATTCTAGCATTACCTTTGCAGGAGATGGTTTCCTCAAACAAGCCTGATCGGATTTCGCACACAGACGAGTCCGAGATGGCATTTGAGAGACTTAAACAGTGCCTAACGCAGGCACCAGCATTAGGTATGCCAGACTATGGGAAACCCTTTGAGCTGTACGGAACAGAAAGTGCTGGTTGCGCAGCAGGCGTCCTAACCCAAAAGCACGGTGATGCCAGCAGGCCGGTAGCATACTACAGCGCTCAGCTAGATACGGTAGCGCGATCCCTCCCCACATGCTTGCGAAGCGTTGCTGCGATAGCATTGCTAGTAACGAAAAGCGAAGATGTAGTGCTAGGTCACAACCTCACAATTCATACACCACATGCAGTGTCAGCCTTGCTAAATTCTGCCCAAACCAGACACGTCTCATCAGCGCGGTTTACAAGATGGGAATTGGCACTAATGGCCCCCGTAAACATCACCATAAGGAGATGCAGTGCATTAAATCCTGCAACATATCTCCCAGGTGTGCCTGGACAGGCACAAAGGGTGGAGGATGAGAGTGGTGGGGAAGGAGAATTTAATACAAAGGAGGACACACATGATTGTATGGAATATTTGACCCAAAATTTTACCGCAAGGCCTGACATCAGTGACAACCCACTGGAAGATGTAGATCTTACCTTCTACACGGATGGTAGTTGTCACAGACAGTCGGACTCGGGAGACTTGTGTACTGGATACGCAGTCGTAGATGACCAAGGCACCATAGAAGCAGAACCGCTAGGCCCACCTCACTCAGCCCAGGTTGCTGAACTGGTCGCCCTAACCAGAGCATGTGAATTGGCTAAGGGCAAATCAGCCAATATCTACACCGACTCTAGATACGCATTCGGGGTAGTCCATGATTTCGGAGCCCTATGGCGCCTCAGAAATTTCATGACGGCAGCTGGTACACCGGTAGCGCATGCAGCTCACATAAAAAGGCTTCTAACAGCGATACAGGAACCCGACAGAGTGGCTGTTATCAAGTGTAAAGCACACACATATAGCCAGGACCCAGTATCACTTGGTAACAGCCGAACAGACGAAGCTGCTAAGTTAGCAGCTGGTACCCCCAGACAGACAGACACCACACAACTGATGGTATTTAATACCATCAACACACAGAAGCTGTGTGAAATGCAAAATTTGTGTTCCACACAGGAAAAGGCAGTCTGGAAGGCAAAGGGATATGGCCAGGAGTCCTCAGGACTCTGGACGGATGGACAAAGTAAACCAGTGGCCCCCAGAGCATATCTTCCTTGTTTAGCTGAGGCAGCACACGGGCTGACTCATCTGGGCAAGGAGGGAATGTGCAAGTTGGTAAGAGCATATTGGTGAGCCCCAGGATTTTCATCTCATGCAGGTAAGAGAGCAATGTCATGCCTTACCTGCTTGAGAAAGAATATCGGAAAGGCAATACCAACAGAACCATCTCATATCCCACCTACAGGCGGCCCTTTCCAGGTAATACAGATTGACTTTATACAATTACCCCCTTGTCGAAATTTGAAATATGTACTTGTTTGTATAGATGTATTCTCAAATTGGGTCGAAGCATTTCCGGCGGCCACAAATACCGCTATGTTCACTGCTAAGAAAATTGTGCAGGAATTTGTATGTAGATATGGTATCCCTAGAATTATCGAAAGTGATAGGGGTACCCATTTTACAGGTGATGTCTTTCAAGGAATGTGTAAGTTGATGGGAATTGATAGCAAGCTGCACACTCCATACCGTCCACAGGCGAGTGCGAAGGTGGAAAGAGTGAACAGCACTATTAAAAATAAACTGAGCAAAGTTATGGCAGAAACAGGATTGACATGGCCAGAAGCTTTACCCATTGTACTATACAGCATCAGAACCACTCCCAGGTCCCCTCTTAATCTGTCTCCCTTTGAAATCTTGTTTGGTCGACAACCGCATGTTATGATTAACCCTCAGGATGATTTGAAGTGTAACAATGAAGTGACTGTAAAGTACCTGATTAACATGAGTAAACAGCTAAGGAATCAAAATGATAATTTGAAGTTAGTGATTCCTGATTTACCAGATAGTAATTGTCATGACATTGAACCTGGGGATTATGTAATGATACGGAATTTTCTACGCTCAGGTTGCCTTATTGACAGATGGGAAGGACCATACCAAGTCTTATTGACTAGCACTACAGCATTGAAGGTTGCTGAGAGAGAGACTTGGGTTCATTCGTCCCATTGTAAGAAGGTTGCTGATCCAGAGAGGTCCCGTGATAAGGAACAGACGGTAGAGGAAGTTGTATCACTGGAGTGTCTGTTCCAGGAGGACTGAGGCGGCACCTGAGCATTGAAAATCACAAGATCAAAAGCAGTTGTCGATTCCCCGTTCTCTTTTATTGTTTTTCTCCACTTCCCATCCCCTCTCCCTCAAATTATTTTTTCCCCCTTCTCATTTTTCTTCGTTTCCTCCTATAAGATGGACTTGCCCCAAGAGACTGTGATCCGGATTTTCCTGTTGACCATGATGTTGACCAGAGCAGTCTGTTCCGGCGAGAGTACCATGGAGGTCGAGAAAGGTTCTGGAATGGGTTCTGATGACAAAGATGGAGGCGTAGTTTTCCAAGAACAACTTAACCAACAAGTAAAGGCGAGTATCAGAAAACGATCCGATAGCATTGACAATAGAAGGAATTGTGAAGGATTGTTAGCTGAAGAAAACTGTATCTGTAGGCTCTGTGACAATGTAGTTGAGGATGGGTGCATCAAGAAATGCCAATCCAGTTTTAATATCCACATGGACCGGCACCCCTTGAGTGACTATCACTCCTTAGTGGGTAGTGTGTTAAATCAAACAGATTGTTGGGTATGCTCTCAAGTACCTCAAGGTCATAGCAAATCAGGACTAGTACCATTTCCTTTAACGGTAGGGGAGGTACTTGAGCTAAAGGGTGGGAGACCGGTGGACAGGAGGTTTAATATCTCCAGTCCTCCTAGTTTGAAGCTCCACCAATATCATGTGGATAGATCCCTAATATGTTTTAACATTTCCAATCCCCGAAAGCCGGGAAATTGGGAAGTGTCATGGAGTAACCAAACCATGACCTTTTCATATAGAGCAGATAGAATGCCGACAGATACAGAGCTTATACGCCACATAGCCAGTAGAGAAAAATCTTTCCGATATAGGTATACCCTAGGAAGTAGGATTACGAGAGTTGGAGAGGTATCACCAGGATACTGTGCACATATCGTACAAACTGATACGTGTACCAGACAGATGGGAGAATTAGGGTTAGGAGATTTCACATGGAAGATGTGTAATATGGTTATGTCCTACTCCGTCCCATATGTTCTCCCCGATGATGCATATTTCATATGCGGGAGGAAGGCGTATAAGTGGCTTGCCCCAAACTCTGAAGGATTGTGCTATATTGGAAAAGTACTGCCTGAAGTAATGACTGTATCACATGCCAAAATGAAAGATATACACCGTGGTGCCCAAGCTCCTTATACTCACACCCACTACGAGCACGTAGTTAAAAGGCAACTGACAGAAAGGACAGAGCATTTGGCCTCTGACATGATCCATGAATCCACCGGGATTCAGGTCCTACTCGCGTTAGATTTCACTCGCACCGCTAGAGGAGTGCTGAACTATAGATATATCTCTGCGCTTGCAAATTTGTTAGACAATATCACAGAAATGTATGATGACACGTTTAGGTATACTGGAAGAGAACTTCAAGCTTATAAAATAGAACTGGTTCAGCATAGAATGGTTCTTAATTATCTCACAGCAGTAACAGGTGGATATTGTGTCACACTGGCAACGCAGTACGGCGTGAAATGCTGCACATATATAACGAATAGTACAGAGGATCCGGTCGAGGTCATAGACCAAAAGATGGACGATATTCTCCAATTAAAGTGGGAATTTCGCAGGAGACACAATCTCACCCTTGCTGCTGTGGGTAATGAGCTGACTGGTTGGGTGTCATGGTTGAACCCGCGAAATTGGTTCTCTGGTTTAGGAGAATGGGCTCAAGGAGTCATAATGGATGTAGGGAAGTTTCTCCTATGTATCTTAGGTGTTGTCATAACGATTGGCTTGATATTTAGATGCAGTCAGGCTTTAATGAAGTGCAAACGTAGTACCAGGGTAATGAGTCTAAGGAGTGAGGAAATTGTAATTCCAATGGATTTGATTTATGACCCAACTGTAGAAACAATGATGTGAGGAAAATGCGATTATACGGTCCGTTTCTTTCACCTGTTTTTCCGGTTTTTTCCAAGGTAAAAAGACCCACTTTTGACGAGGAATTTGATGACCCTGTATACAGACAACTGATGGATTAAAGAAGAAGTTTTGACAACCTTATACACAGATATTTGATGAACTATGCCATAGACCCCCAGTTTCCCTAGAAATTTTAAAATTACGCTAGCCCAACACTTTTGTAAGTCTATGGACATTGACAAAGCTTTTTGCCCACACCTTTTGGCAAAAGCACAAAAGAAGACTGCATTCAACAGACACCGAACAAGACTTCAACCGACAAATGTTCATTAACCTGACATAGAATACCACTGCATTTACCATAATTGTGTCTTATCTTCATCTCTACAATCTTCAGGTAATTACACACATAGTCGATAGGGAATACCCGCACAGATATCAGCAATCACATATTCCCCCATTCATGTATCATCAACTAAAATGTGCTCCCCCATTTTGTTACAACCACAGCCGAAAAGAGCTCGGTAAAGTTTGACAGCCCATCCACAGACCCGTACCACGGGATAAGAAGGAATTCGAATGTATACTTCGCAATACCTCGAAGCTTGATTTAAAACACGTACGGCACGATGATACATGGCCCCCCCCAAACATGGATTCATACACACATGCTTCTGCTATCTCAATAGGTCATGCCCTTTTCCTACCTTCTCCTCTCCTCCCCTACCCAATCATAGAAATGTATTTACACTTGACATATATTTTTCTCTTTTTGAAATGTTTTAGGAAGTGGCAGTTATTGTTGACTGCCAAAGGGTGGACTGTCAAAGTCAGAAAAATATCACGCTACACACTGCCATATTTGCACCTCATGCGAGTGCCTGTTGCACGTTCATGAGCCCTGCCGTGCATGCGCATACTCGCTGTTGCGTGCACCCGCGGGCGCACAGTGTGCGCATTTACGGTAAAGTTTATGTGCGTCTGGCGGGCGACTCGTTCGTAACATATTTTAACTATATAATGTATTCTGTAGATTATGGTCCCTTTGATAGAATCTGAAAGTTTAGTTAAGGTAGCATGTTCATAGACAGAGAGATCCCTCTTTGTTTGATACGAAGGGTCAGACAAGGGTTATACAGTGGTGTTTAGTATCCATCGGAAGAGTCTTTAATTAGCAATATTCCGGTGTTGGTTTGAAGCAGATTAATCGCTCGTGCGAATAGTTATGGACATAAGAAGTTTATGTACTTTTACTATTATTTGCACTTACTTATCCATGCGGCGGGAAACCTAGTTTCCCACCCACCTGAGCAGTTGGAAATAGTCACAGCCCACCTGTATGAATCAACCTATGACCTTTTGTTATAATGCGAAGACGAATTCCTGTGTCCAATGAACAATGAGATTGTAGGGACCATTGAATTGTATTGTGTGTGGGGCATAAATAGACAAGCCGATCATATCCAGCTCTCACTCTTCAACGGTTCTCATTGCTGATAATCGGGAGCTGGATATCCAGAGGCGCATGCGATTGTTTCCCTTGAGCATAAGTTTTCTCCGCAATCATATTGTCTTTATTGGTATTGTGGGCCATATCTCTCTCTCTCTCTCTTCTCCTCTTTCTCTCATTTTCCCTTAAACGTACTTGTATTGTATTGTATTTCCTGTGTAGTTATCTGGTTAGTTAGTCTATGTTATATTGGTAGTGTATGACTTGTATGGTATTATTCTTTTGCAAGTATAACATTCATATAAGGCGTTAGACCCTAAGCCCGGTATTTGTGTATTTCTTATAGTGTTAAGTATTCTCAGAGCGTCGGAGACGCTCGAACAGCTTTAAGTTAATAAGGTTACATTGTGTTGCATCTACACCCCACCATTACACTAAGGTTTTTCTGTATAATACATTGTTCATGGTTTACATGTAAAGGTTTAACGTTGTGAGCGTCTGCGCCGCTGGTGATCTCCTCGTGGTCCCGAGCGTCCGCTACGCTATAGCGAACCATAATGTTAGTCGGCAGCCAATAGCGGGCCTGCCTGTGATCTCTTGGCCGTGAGCGAACGTAACGCTTGAGCGTCTCGACTACGGCTAAGCGATTGTTACGCAACGTGCGTACCCTTACGGTACTCCAGACGTCAATAGCGTACAGTGTTCTTAGGCCTCTTAAAGGGTTTTAAGTAAGATAAATATTTAGCTTTATCATTCTATATTATTATCATTACAGTTTTCTCCAATTATGATTGTAATTATGGGCAGTAACATTACTGAACCTCGCAATTACACCTTTGTTATATAAAATGTTAGAGTTGACATGTCTCTCACTAATAAGGTTCTGGAGCATTATGAAATTCAAAATGGAATAGAAAAGAAATCATTTCAGCAGGCTGTCTTAGCTTCTTCCTGTGGATAAATCCAGTGATACTCTACAGTACATGTGATAAGGTCACCCTGCTGGCAGGCACAGTTAGTACGTTTTATAAAATGTCAGAGAGCATCTATGGAACTCAGTTCCATAGTTATTCCTGGAGTAACATTGTGTCATTTGCCTATTGGTTTTTCTTTTCATCTATCTTGTATGACAACCAAGGGTTAAAGTGAGGGGGAACAAGGTGGAACTGAGTTCCACCACCTCCAACGGTAGGGGGAACTAGTTCCACCTCCTCCATTGCCCTGAACAGTAATTCCAACAGAAAAACCTGCCCCATTCCCTACATCAATAGATGATGCAGGCAGTGCTAGTGTTACTGATGAGCTGCAGCCACCTCTCCCTTCCTAAGGTCCTGGTGGCCCCATGGTCCTCCTCCATCTACAGCCCAACCCTCCTGTTAATAATGCTGTCATAATGTTGTTTTTTTATTATGCTGCTGTTTATAAAATTGGTTTTATGTGTCAGAACTTGCGGTCCAAAACTAAGCATGGCACTCCAGGTTTTTGTTAAGGAGTATTTATAAAGCAAATCAAAAATGCATCATGTTATAATGCCCAGGTGCATGTTAAGTGGGGCACTTAACATGCACCTGGGCATTATATTATGTATTTTTGATTTGCTTTATAAATACTCTGGAGTGCCGTGCTTAGTTTTGGACCGCAAGTTCTGACTATATTGGATGACCACTGCATGCAGCAAAGGCACCCAGGTTCTGTATTACCTATACTAAGTGCCGGCTTGTTCTGTATTTTTATATATATATATATATATATATATATATATATATACACAAAAATTGCCTGCCTCATTCTTAGGGGCCCCACTGTTTGAAGTGCCCCAGGCCCCCATTAGCCTTAATCCAGCTCTGCCCGCCCCCGCTATTGTTCTGCCCCCGTCCCGCTACAATGTGAGGGGAGGAGAGCGCAGCGTCTCTCCTGCCCCTCAATGTGCTCACTGCTCTGTCTGGTCTCCGGCGGCGTTAGCCAATCAGAGCTTGCGGACCGGCTCCTGATTGGCTGCCGGTCCGTGAGCTCTGATTGGCAAACGAACTGGCGCCAGATTTAAGATAGCCGCCGTCGGAGACCGGACTTCATGGAGCGTTAGGGGCAGAAGAGGCGCTGTGCTGCACTCTCCTCCCCTCACATAGCAGAGGCCAGCGGCAGCGGTGACAGCCGGGATCTGATTCCTGAGGTAAGCAGCAGCCAGCGGGAGGGGAGTGTGGGGGGGGGGGTTCTTGTATCTGGCACTGTCTGCAATATGTATCTGGTACTGTGGGGCACTGTGCATCTGGCACTGTGGGGCACTGTATCTGGCACTGTGGGGTACTGTATCTGGCACTGTGGGGCACTGTATCTGGCACTGTGGATCTGACACTGTGGGGCACTGTATCTGGCACTGTGGGGCACTGTGTATCTGGCACTGTGGGGCACTGTGTATCTGGCACTGTGGGGCAATATGTATCTGGCACTGTGGATCTGACACTGTGGGGCAATATTTATCTGGCACTGTGGGGCAATAGGTATCTGTCACTGTGGATCTGACACTGTGGGGCAATATGTATCTGGCACTGTGGGGCAATGTCTATCTGACACTGTGGGGCACTGTGTATCTGGCACTGTTAGGCAATTGTGTATCTGTCACTGTGGATCTGACACTGGGGTAATATGTATCTGGCACTGTGGGGCACTGTATCTGTCACTGTGGATCTGACACTGTGGGGCAATTGTGTATCTGGAACTGTCTAAAAAGGGGACTCTGCATGCGTACTGTGCAAAAATTGAATGAAGGTGTGCTGAGAGACGACACAAGGGGTAGGTGATAGTCATGATGGCACGCCCCATTTTCAGTGGCCACACCCCTTCTGGAGTGTGGCCATGCCCATTTTTTTTCGGCGCGCACACATACTTCTTTTTGTGTGTGTTTTTTTTTTTGGGGGGGGGAGGAGGAGGGGGAGCCACTCTTCATCTTGCCCTGGGCTCCGAAAACCCTAGTTACGACTCTGCTCTAGCCCATTTCAAGCTGAATGTCCACTGCGCAATCCTTAGAGCTAGCACCCAGTCCAGTACATATCTTTACAGCCTCGTCCAGTGGCGTAACTATAAATTTCTCTCCACCAAGCCAAAACATTCTCTGGCACCCCCGATCCCCGCCCCATCCCCCATAATTGCCAACAGCAAAGGAATGAATCTGCGCAAAAGGGGGCGTGGTCTTGTTAAAATGGGTGTGGCTTTGCATACAGGGGCGTGGCATTGCAGGAAAAGACTACCTTATACACCAGTTTTGCAACCTGCACGCCCAGACGTTGGCCACCACAGGAAAAAAAAGAATCCTGATTCATGCTCCTTACATTATTTGTAATTTTTCCTCCTTATAGAAATGCCCAGTATACATTATGCCACATACTGCAATGGCCCTTAGACATTATGCCACACACAATAATGCCCATGACCCAATATTCCACACACCGTAATTCACCCGACACATTATGCCACACACCGTAATGCCTGTGACACATTATGCCACGCATCGCAATGCCCGTTATACATTATGCTACACACTGCAGTGCCCCTGATACATTATAGCACATACAATGCCTGTGACACATTATGCCACACACTGCAATGTCCGTGATACATTATGCCACACACTGCAATGCCCCTGAGACATTATACCACATGCCACAATGCCCATGATATAGTATACCACACACCGCAATGCCCATTAAACATTAAGCCCTACAGTAAGGCTTCTAATTACTTTTAAATTACCGGCTCGTTGCCAGGGGTTTCATGCTCTTGGTTCCATGCACGGTGCCGGGGGTTTTCATGCTCAGGGTGTCATGCTCGTTGCCAGGGGTTTCATGTGCTAGGTGTTATGCTTGTTGCCAGAGGTATCATGTGCCGGTTTTCAAGCTTGTTGCCAGGGGGTAATATTCGTTGCCAGGGGTTTCATGCACTGGGTGTCATGCTCATTGCTAGGGGGTAATGCTTGTTGCCAGGGATTTCATGAGCTGGGTATTGTGCTTGTTACCAGGGGGTAATGCTTGTTGCTAGGGCTGTGCTCCCAGTGCCACATATGCCCCCAGTGCCAGATATTCCCCCACAGTGCCAGTTAAAAATATGCCCCCATAGTGTCAGAAACACATATGCCCCCAGTGCCAGATACACATATGCCCCCAGTGCCCCATATGCCCCTCCAGTGCCAGCTACACATATACCCTCAGTGCCAGATATGCCCCCCAGTGCCAGGTACACATATACCCCCAGTGCCGAATATGCCCCCCCAGTGCCAGTTACACATATACCCCCAGTGCCAAATATGCCCCCCCAGTGCCAGTTACACATATACCCCCAGTGTCAAATATGCCCCCCAGTGCCAGTTACACACCCTCCCCGGGCTCCCCCGCTGCTGTGAGTTTTGGGAAGGAGCACAGCACGCGCCTCTCCTGGCTGTGTATGTCCTGTGTGTGTCTCTGATTGGCTCACGAACCGGCACTTCATTTAACAGAGACGCCGTCGCCGGAGACCCAGGAGAGACACACAGGAGAGGGGCATGCTGTGCCCTCAGGCTCCTTCCAAAAACTCACAGCAGCAATCAGGGGCGGGGGCGGCGGTTCCCCCGCAGCCCTGCGCCTCCAAGCCACCGCAGTGGCTGCTTGGGAAGTAGTTACGCCACTGGCCCCATCCCAAAGTGTATATGTTGTAATGCATAAAATACGGGATCATTCTTACTGTATTCATTACATGGGTCACACTAAAAAACTAATATTATTTTGCAAACTGGAGTCCATAAAAGAAAGTATATAAAATGATCATTATCCAAAATACTTAGCTAGGCTTTATTAAATACTTCCTGTTAGGTACAATATGGCACATCTATTAAGCCTGGAGATGGAATAGAGAAGTGATAAAGCAGTGATGAGGGCAAAGGTGATAACCAGCCAATCAGCTCCTAACTGTCCTTTTTTTAAATCTGTAATGATTGGCTGGTGCGTTATCACCTTGCACTTATGACTGCTTTATCACTTCTTTATCCCTTCTCCAGATGAATAGCTGGAATTTTCGGCACTCTATTACAATATAAGGCTCAGCATGATGCCTGGTGCCCTCCACAGCTTGTGCAGCAATGTAGAAACATTGATAGGCGTCACTCCCGGACTTACAACCATTAAAGAACAGCAATCTTTAAGCTTAACGTTTCGGTTTATTACAACCGTCGTCAGAAGCAACAAGTATAACAATCATGGTCTTACCTTTATACAGTCAAATATCACCTTCTTGCCATGCTATAAAAGAGGCAAGAATATCTGTGACATGGTGGTACACACTGATATTTCACAATTTCCTTCTGTGAGTGGTAATACCTTCCTGTCGAGAAAACTTGGCAATTATAAATGCACGGATTATACTACCTGTTTATATCTAGAAACAGGAGATTACATACTGCACCCCCATTCAGGTCACAAAATTAAAATGAAACAAGTGTTAACCTGTACTAGCAGATATGTCATCTACTGTATACGCTGCCCCTGTGGTCTTTACTATATAGGTAAAACCACCTGTCAATTTAAGGAACGCTTGACCCAGTATAGAAGTGCTATTAAACAAATTAATGAATGAAAAACAGTTGATCAACCAGTCGCCACATGTTTCAAACAATTTAAGCACAATTTGTCATCATTACGGTATAAGATGTTAGATCAGGTCCCGTTTACTAAGCGGGGTGGTGAGAGGGGTAACATTTTAAAACAAAAAGAGGCATGCTGGATTCACAGTTTAACTATAGTGGCTCCATATGGCCACAATGAAACCTTGGGGGATATCCTACAGTATTTGGCCCGGTAAAACACGTTTTTCCTGATATTTCACCGGTTTTTTTTTAACAGAGTATCCAGATTGATTGCCTGTAAAAAAAATGCCCTTTCTCCCCGAAAACACACAGGTTCAGTGAAACCTGCGTGTTTTCGGTACAAACACCCCCGTTTTCGCACGGAAACGGGGCTGTTTCTGGGGATTTGGTTTTGCCTGCCTGTTGCAGGCGAAACAAAATCACAGATGAGCAGGACAACCTGCAGCATCCCACGCCCGCTGCAGCAGGCTGGGACTGCAGGCACCCGGAAGAGAAGCGGGGGCAGCGCCTTGACCGCATCCCGCCTCTCCTCCGCCCCCGGCAGCGGTCACATGACGGGGGAGCGGCCATGTGACCTGGGGAGCTGGAGGAGCAGCGCTGCACCGGGCGCTGTCAGGAGCCGGCACCCGGTGCAGCTTCAGGTAACCCCCGATAAGCCACCGCTCGTGCTGGCTTATCGGGGGTAATAGGATAGCCCCCGATGGGACATTTAGCCCCAGTAAATTACTGGGGCTAATAGGATATCCCCTCTTGTCCCTTACCTGCTTTTTGTAGAATCATTTAGCTCTTATGATTTTTCTTAGCCATATGCATACATATCTTTTGTTTGTTTTTAGTGTGTATATTGGTATATTTTTTATACATATATGTAAATGTTAGTTCTTGGTAAATCAGTGATGTGTTCCATTTATATTTTCCTACAGCGCAACACTCTCTGTCTTGTATATGTTGTTGTTATGGTGACAGGAGCACTGTTACGGGGATACGTCATTCACTGGGCAGGATTGTCAGTGTGTGATGACATTTCTGGATGTTCGTCCCCGGGTCTCCGAGGACGCTGCACATGTGGTGATATTTGACTGCATAAAGGTAAGACCATGGCCAGTATTTACTAAAAATCCTAGTTTGGCCGATTTGTGTTTTTTTTTCTAAGTACCAATCCAGGAATTCACTAAGCACAAATCTCGGCAGTGTTTGGACTATTCGTAATGGTTTGAATGACAACGTTCAGAAATACGAAAGAATAGACCATCGGTCAAACGCGGCTGTTATTTCATAGAATACGGGAATTCACTATTCATTCGTATTTGGATGTTAGTCTCTGAGTGCTCAAGTGCGGGTCTATTTTTTCCCGAATCGTTAAAAAAAACAGCAAAAAAATAGACCTGCTTATTCCAGTCGAGTTTGGATAACCATGCACGGATCACTGACATCTGTGCATGGTTATCTATGGGAAAGGGTGTGTTTAGTGTAAAAACAGAAAAATAAATTGCGTGGGGTCCCCCCTCCTAAGCATAACCAGCCTCGGGCTCTTTGAGCCAGTCCTGGTTGACAAAATATGGGTAAAAAAATGACAGCGGTTCCCCCATATTTCATCAACCAGCACCGGGCTCTGCGCCTGGTTCTGGGGCAAAAAATACGGGGGACAAAAAGAGTAGGGGTCCCCCGTATTTTTTGTACCAGC
Source organism: Pseudophryne corroboree (assembly GCF_028390025.1). Taxonomy (NCBI): domain Eukaryota; kingdom Metazoa; phylum Chordata; class Amphibia; order Anura; family Myobatrachidae; genus Pseudophryne; species Pseudophryne corroboree. Next base: position 690,424,031 of record NC_086445.1, on the reverse strand, counting down.
ACCGGGCTCCACTAGCTGGACAGATAATGCCACAGCTGGGGGTCACTTTTATACAGCGCCCTGCGGCCGTGGCATTAAATACCCAACTGGTCACCCCCCCATCCAAGGGCTGCAGATGGGGGGCTGATAGCCTTGTTGAGAATGTAAGAATATTGGTTTTTTGCAGAAGAACTACAAGTCCCAGCAAGCCTCCCCCGCAAGCCGGTACTTGGAGAACCACAAGTACCAGCATGCGGGGGGAAACGGGCCCGCTGGTACCTGTAGTTCTACTGACAAAAAAATACCCCCAAAAAAAAACAGGACACAGACACCGTGAAAGTACAACTTTATTACATTCATTCCGACACACACATACTTACCTATGTTGACACGCCGACTCTGGCCACGTTTTCATCTGTCGACGTCTCCAAGTCGAATCCGGGGTACCTGAAAATAAAATTATACTCACCTAAAGCCAGTGTGTCCTGTTCTTTTTTTTGTAATCCACGTACTTGGCAAAAAAAAAAAACGGAAACCCGACCACGCACTGAAAGGGGTCCCCGACTGCCAGGACCCCCCCTGACTACTGTCAAAGAGGGTCCCTTCTGCCAATCAGGGAGCGCCACGTCGTGGCACCCTCCTGAATGGCTGTGTGCTCCTGTAGTGTCTGTCAGGCAGCACACGGCAGAAATACAATGTAGCGCCTATGCGCTACATTGTATCCAATAGTGGGAACTTTGCGGTCAGCGGTGAGGTTATTTTCGGTCAACCGCTGACCGCAAAGAGCCCGGTGCTGGTTGATGAAATATGGGGGAACCCCTGTCAATTTTTCCCCAATATTTTTTCAACCAGGACCGGCTCAAAGAGCCCGAGGCTGGTTATGCTTAGGAGGGGGGACCCCGCGCAATTTTTTTCAAATTTAAAACAATTAAAACACATTTTTAAGGTACACAATGAAGCCCTGCACGGATCACACAGATCCGGCCGGGATTCCTTCTGTTTTGTCAGGCAGTGTTTTACTCATCACTCCCGTAAAACACTGCCTGACATTACGAATCATATCGACATCGGAAAAAACGAATGTGCAAAACTCGGCAGCTTAGTGAATGATCGTATCAGGATTCAAAAAGTTGCAGTAAAATGCACCCGATACCATTCGAGTTCAAACACCCTTAAAAACGGCAAAAACACGAATATTAGTAAATAAACCCCCATGACTGTTGTACTTGCTTCTTCTGACGACGGTTGTAATCAACCGAAACGTTAAGCTTAAAGATGGGGTGATCTCTGTTCTTTAATGGTTGTAAGTCTGGGAGTGCCGCCCATCTATATATATATATTTTATATATATATATATATATATATATATATATATATATATCTGTCCCAGCTCCATAGTGCATAAACCTTTTTTATTTTAAAAACACACAAAGTGCTTAAAACAACTGTTTTCCATTCGTACCAGACGGCAACCAGTGTGGGCTGGTTACCACGTGATTCCAAACAATGATCAATGAGTAAAGCTGGAACAAGTGTCAGTCAGTCGCAACGGAAACCTCCACCCGCCGGCAGCTGATTTCCCTGGGACTCACGGGCAGGAATCACATACGTCCGCGACTCCTCGTTCGGCAATGACAATAATCCTCAACGTCACTAGACGTTTCCGTTGCGACTGACTGACACTTGTTCCAGCCTTACTCATTGATCATTGTTTAGAATCACGTGGTAACCAGCCCACACTGGTTGCCGTCTGGTACGAATGGAAAACAGTTGTTTTAAGCACTTTGTGTGTTTTTAAAATAAAAAAGGTTTATGCACTATGGAGCGCCCCCTATATATGTTCTATTGACAGATATCTTTACTCCGGAGGAGTTCGGATTGTTTGGAGGGGAGCCGCGGTCCTGAAAGTTACTAGGAGGATCTAGTGCTTATTCGAGCATCAATTGAAGCTGCTGTGATTCCATTTTTAGAGACACACGTGTATAAGTATATATATATATATATATATATATATATATATATATATATATACTAGTGCTAATACTCCGGACTGCATTAATCAGCGCTATATCATACATGTTTTTATATATATATATATATATATATATATATATATATAAATACACACTGCTCAAAAGAATAAAGGGAACACTTAAACAACACATCCTATATCTGAATTAATGAAATATTCTTATTAAATACTTTGTTCTTTACATAGTTGAATGTGCTGACAACAAAATCACACAAAAATGATCAATGGAAATCAAATTTATTAACCAATGGAGGCCTGGATTTGGAGTCACACTCAAAATTAAAGTGGAAAAACACACTACAGGCTGATCCAACTGTGATGTAATATCCTTAAAACAAGTCAAAATGAGGCTCAGTAGTGTGTGTGGCCTCCACGTGCCTGTATGACCTCCCTACAACGCCTGGGCATGCTCCTGATGAGGTGGCGGATGGTCTCCTGAGGGATCTCCTCCCAGACCTGGACTAAAGCACCCGCCAACTCCTGGACAGTCTGTGGTGCAACGTGGCGTTGGTGGTTGGAGCGAGACATGATGTCCCAGATGTGCTCAATTGGATTCAGGTCTGGGGAACGGGCAGGCCAGGCTATAGCATCAATGCCTTCATCTTGCAGGAACTGCTGACACACTCCAGCCACAGTCTAGCATTGTCTTGCATTAGGAGGAACCCAGGGCCAACCGCACCAGCATATGGTCTCACAAGGGGTCTGAGGATCTCATCTCGGTACCTAATGGCAGTCAGGCTACCTCTGGCGAGCACATGGAGGGCTGTGCGGCCCCCCAAAGAAATACCACCCCACACCATTACTGACGCACTGCCAAACCGGTCATTCTGGAGGATGTTGCAGGCAGCAGAACGTTCTTGGCGTCTCCAGACTCTGTCACGTCTGTCACATGTGCTCAGTGATAACCTGCTTTCATCTGTGAAGAGCACAGGGCACCAGTGGCGAATTTGCCAATCGTGGTGTTCTCTGGAAAATGCCAAACGTCCTGCACTGTGTTGGGCTGTAAGCACAACCCCCACCTGTGGATGTCGGGCCCTCATACCACGCTCATGGAGTCTGTTTCTGATCGTTTGAGTAGACACATGCACATTTGTGGCTTGCTGGAGGTCATTTTGCAGGGCTCTGGCAGTGTTCCTCCTGTTCCTCCTTGCACAAAGGCAGAGGTAGCGGTCCTGCTGCTGGGTTGTTGCCCTCCTACGGCCTCCTCCACGTCTCCTGATGTACTGGCCTGTCTCCTGGAAGCGCCTCCATGCTCTGGACACTACGCTGACAGACACAGCAAACCTTCTTGCCACAGCTCGCATTGATGTGCCATCCTGGATGAGCTGCACTACCTGAGCCACTTGTGTGGGTTGTAGACTCCGTCTCATGCTACCACTAGAGTGAAAGCACCGCCAGCTTTCAAAAGTGACCAAAACATCAGCCAGAAAGCATAGGAGCTGAGAAGTGGTCTGTGGTCACCACCTGCAGAACAACTCCTTTATTGGGGGTGTCTTGCTAATTGCCTATAATTTCCACCTGTTGTCTATTCCATTTGCACAACAGCATGTGAAATTGATTGTCAATCAGTGTTGCTTCCTAAGTGGACAGTTTGATTTCACAGAAGTGTGATTGACTTGGAGTTACATTGGCCCTCATTCCGAGTTGATCGCTCGGTATTTTTCATCGCATCGCAGTGAAATTCCGCTTAGTACGCATGCGCAATATTCGCACTGCGACTGCGCCAAGTAATTTTACAATGGAGATAGTATTTTTACTCACGGCTTTTTCATCGCTCCGGCGATCGTAATGTGATTGACAGGAAATGGGTGTTACTGGGCGGAAACAGGCCGTTTTATGGGCGTGCGGGAAAAAACGCTACCGTTTCCGGAAAAAACGCAGGAGTGGCCGGGGAAACGGGGGAGTGTCTGGGCGAACGCTGGGTGTGTTTGTGACGTCAAAACAGGAACGACAAGCACTGAACTGATCGCACAGGCAGAGTAAGTCTGAAGCTACTCTGAAACTGCTAAGTAGTTAGTAATCGCAATATTGCGAATACATCGGTCGCAATTTTAAGAAGCTAAGATTCACTCCCAGTAGGCGGCGGCTTAGCGTGTGTAACTCTGCTAAAATCGCCTTGCGAGCGATCAACTCGGAATGAGGGCCCGTGTTGTTTAAGTGTTCCCTTTATTTTTTTGAGCAGTGTATATATATATATATATATATATACTTATATATATATATATATATATATATATACATATACATATATATATATATATATATATATAGGTCAAAATCTAGACTCAAACCAAAAAGTAAACATTACCCAGTGGAATCGAAAGGGAGCAATCTTAACATCTTTTATGATTTGGTAAAGAAAGATCTCTGCGAAACGGAACCCGTACCAGTTAGGACTAAAAATCTACACAACAGAGAAATAGAAGCCTTGAAGAAACTTCAGAAGAATAAGCAAATTGTTTTAAAACCGGCTGACAAAGGGGGGGGGGGGGGGGGGGTTGGTGATCATGGATCGTGATAAGTATGTTCAGGAAGCACAAAGACTCCTAGGAGATTCCCACTCCTATAGGGTGCTGCCAGACGATCCGAAAGATTCATATGTGGAAGAATTGAGATCACTACTCCTACAAGGTCTGAGAAAGGACATTATTACAAAAGATGAATTCTCTTTTTTAATGTCATCCAACCCCACGACCCCCATTTTTTACTTTTTACCAAAGATCCATAAGGACATGTCGAATCCCCCAGGAAGACCGATAGTCGCCGGGATAGACTCTCTTACGTCCGGCCTATCTAAATATGTGGACATTTTTTTAAATCCATACGTTAAGAAACTCTCGTCTTTTCTTAAAGATACTACCACGGTACTGAACGAAATGAAAAATGTGGAATGGAAGGAATCATACCTATGGGTGACCATCGATGTGCAATCACTGTACACCTGTATAGAACACAATAAAGGAATTGAAGCAAGCAGAGAGTATCTAAACAAAGACGACTCCCTCACAGAACCCCACAAGAAATTTATTTGCGACCTAATGGAATTTATTTTAACCCACAACTATTTTAAATTTTTAGATACATTTTATCTACAACAGTGCGGCACCGCTATGGGTACCATTTTTGCACCCAGCTTCGCAAATTTATTCATGGGACAGTGGGAGGAGAAACATGTTTACCCTACACAGTACTTCAAGGAATCAATCATCATGTACAGGAGGTACATTGATGACATCCTGATCATATGGGATGGGAGTCCAGAATTATTTATGGATTTTTTTAAACTTTTACAAATCAATGATTTTAACCTTTCATTTACCTATAATTTAAATAAAACCTCTATTGAATTCCTGGACTTGATTCTAACCGAAGAACAAGGTACGGTTTCCACCAAAAACTACATTAAATCTGTTGATAAGAACAGCTATTTACACTATAAAAGCAATCATTCAAAAAAATGGAAAGATAATATACCGTATTCTCAATTCCACCGAATCAAGAGGAACTGCAACCAAACTGAAGACTGCGAGGAACAATTGGGAATATATAGAAGAAGGTTCGAGGAGAAGAAGTACCCCAAAGCAATTCTGGACAAAGCAATTAATAAGACAAGGAATCTGGAGAGGAAAAACCTGCTGGGTTATACAAGGACAAGACAGAGAAGAAGGAGGCGGTCTCATTTATAACGACCTACAGCAACCACGAGCATGCCATCAGAACTTCACTAAGAAACCACTAGCCCATACTCCTTATGGACCCAATCCTTAAGGAAATCCTCCCGACCCAACCAGAACTCGTGTTTCGGAAATCAAGAAACCTTAAAGACATCCTTGCACCCAGCATGTTACGGGAATTACCAACTGAAAATAACCTACATACCTTACCCAAATGCATTGGATCCTACAAATGCGGACACTGCAACATCTGCAAGTACCTCAACCCCAGCAGAAAAACCTTTAGCACTACGGACGGCACCCAGGAGTTCAAAATCAAAAAGTTCATGAATTGCAATATTACATCAGTAATATACTTAATAGAATGTACGTGCCACAAAAAATATGTGGGAAAGACAAAAAGAACTCTCAAGATCAGGATACAAGAGCACGTGAGGAGTATCAAGAATAAACTGGAAACTCATCTACTTTATAGACATTTCAAACTTGAACACAATTCAAATCCGGAAGAGATGTCCTTCAAAGCCATCGAGCACGTGACCAGTGGTGACAGGGGTGGAGACCTGGCCAAGAAGCTCTCCCAAAGAGAAATGTTCTGGATTTTCCAATTAAAAATGAACACCCTCTAGGCTTCAATGAAGGATACGAAATTGCACCCTTTCTTTGACAGAGGCATCGACAAGCAAGCAATCATGGATGTGTATAGTACATTTTATTTCCTTCGGCACCCTGCACTTTTACAAATAAGTTTCTAAGTTAGAATGTCAAATATTCCTAATAAAAACCTGTTACTGTGTGAATAAGTAATTTCGCCAATGAATACAGTCACACCGCACTGGCACACGCCCAATCTCGTCCGATCTTGGAAGCTAAGCAGTGTTGGGCCCAATCAGTACCAAGTGGGTAACCACTTGAGAAGATTGGGTACTGTATAAGGGTAGACCAGAGAACTCGTAACGGCAATATTACAAGGGAATATTGACACACGTATAATCCACTTTCTGCACAATTATATCTCATTATATATATATTTTTTTTTTATTAGCGCTAAATATTCCTAACGCCTAGTCATAATTAATACACCACCTTTAGACACCCCTTTCCCGTCACTTCACGATCCAAGACCTCCAACTCTTCTCTGAAAGGACTCTGTCACATACCCCCTCCCCCACATCACTTTATTTCTTTATCCTCACATTATCCTAATAATTCTGCACTAGCCAATCAATTATCTAATTATTATTATATATTTATTGTATTTTATGTAATATTATACTGACATTTTTCACCTAACATACCCCTAATACATATATGTATCTATCTTTTCCTTTAATTAAAGGTTTAAATAGACATAGTACTCTCTGCGCAGCAATACTAAGTTTAACAAATATCCAGAAGTCAGAAATAGCACTATATGAATAATCGGAGTATCCGGCGCTCATGCGTGTGGATATTCAGGTGCGTTTGGGCAGCAACTTGTTATTGGAGTACCTCTAGAAACGCCACATCAATAACAGTGATATAAGAAATTTCACAAGTGCGCCCGTTACAAATGTATGGTCAGTTGTGGTGCTGACCGTAAATAAACAATACCAATATACAATAACTAATAAGAAAATATGTGTATTTATTTTCTGCAGTGATAATAAATGCACTCTGAATAGGTAATGTTTTCTACTGTGGTGCTGAAAATAAACAATACCAATAACACAGTAACTAATAAGAAAAAATGTGTGTTTATTATCTGCAGTGACAACTTCTGCTGTATGCAGAGGGGAGAGGGGAGGGGGTTGGGAAGGGAATGGGCAAGAGTAATGCTGGTGCTTTGGGTATGGCAGTGACCTTTAAGTATATAGGAACACCCTCAGATGGGTGTGCTGGTGCTCCACTTCTAGAGGTGGCGTCCCACCTAAGTAGTGGAATAATGTCCTTGATTTGAATGTGGATATTCCAGAGCCAAAAAAATAAAAATAAAAATAATAATAATAATGCTGATGAGTAAAATGTCTTTTTGATAATGATAAAGTCCAGTAGGTAAGGCGTGGGGTACCCCTGAGTGACCACTTGCGGTGCGGGTACTGGGACAGAGCTAGTGCTCAAGGAAATGAGGACTCCGGACAAACCGTGTCCCCTTTATGTCCTGATCTACCCCGATGTCGCTCTGGTGAGCGTACCGCGGTTCTCTAGACGACAGGGGATCGGTTGCTTGTCTTGGAGAGAGAGAAGGACACTGCTTCTAGCCCTATAGGGCTATCCGCTTTGCCTTTTCCTCTCCTACAGAGTCCCTTACCTGATCGCTGCTGCTCTGTCTCCTTTCCCTCCGCTCGCGGTCTCCTCCGATGTCTCTGCTTCAGCTGCGTCCGGCGTCCTCCCTCACTTCCGGGTTGTCCCGATCACGTGACCGCAGTGAGGTCTCGATGATTAACAGCTCTCTCCACTTGCTTTCCTCCTCCTCTTACTCTTTAGTGTGCGGCTCTGATATGAGTGTCCTTGGTTTACTGTGACTGCTTTGATGATGCTCCAACGCGTATCGGCCAGTGTTGGCCTTCGTCAGGGAGTCCCTGACGAAGGCCAACACTGGCCTATACGCGTTGGAGCATCATATCAGAGCCGCACACTAAAGAGTAAGAGGAGGAGGAAGACATAGACATAACACACCTGACAAGACATAACACACCTGCCCAGCCGGAAGAAGGGCAAAAGGACGTCTACGCCCAACCGGAAGAAGGGCAAAACCAATACATTCTGAGGACGTTTTTACCGGAAGTAGCGCATGGCGCGCATGCGCAATGAGACACTGAGGACACAGGAAGTGGGGCGGAAGTGACGCGGAAAGCGTCCTGTCCGATTTTTTAACTATTTCTCCATGTACATTTCTCGTTTTTCACTTTACAAACTACATTTAGGCTCATTATAAATAGCCATAACCCTTACTTATACTTATAATCAACTTTGTGCTAGATTTCTGTATGTTAGCACTAACAGGAAGTGATGTCATAGACATTCTTCCTTAATCACTGCTGCTATGAATAAGAGTGTTTGCACACTAGTCCTTTACCCCTTGATGAAATCTGAGGACGAAACGCGTTGGGTGTACCGCTACTGACTCTCCATTTTTAAAGATAAGCATCATTTTCTTATCCTAAAATACTTTTATCAGTATAAAATTGTTTTTACTGATTTTACGTGATTCTGGGTTCTAGCTTAATTATATAATTGTATCTATACTTTTTAGTATTTTTTATTGTCTTAATTTTTTTTTCTTTTTTGTACTATCAAGCTTTTTATCTACTTTTTTATCCCATCATTATATCTCAAATTGTATAAATAAATATTTTGTTACCCTTTTTTTAAAAAAACGTATCCTGCTACATTCTTCATAGTTATTTTAATATATTAGACACTGCAAGTCGCTGGTACCCCTATCCCCCCCCCCCTTCCATATATATATTTATACAGAAATCCAAGGTGCCCGGCTCTCACCAACAGCATTTCAGGCATACTTTTTTGCCTGTTAGAAAATTAGCTGTCAATTCATTCTTATCAGTAGTGATGTTCGTTTTGACCAGGTCAAAACGAACATCACTACTGATAAGAAAGAATTGACAGCTAATTTTCTAACAGGCAAAAAAGGATGCCTTAAATGCACATGTACAGTACATCATGTAGCTTCCTTATACCTGTAGATAATTTTTTTCATCCATTATCTGGACAACGGTTCAATATTAGACATACATTGACCTGTAACTCTAAATTCATAGTGTATCAGACCATATGCCCCTGTGGGCTTTCATACATCGGTAAGACCGAGCATACCTTTAAGGTCTGCTATTAGGGCAGCACTACAGACTGGCAAAAGTGAGCAGCCCGTTGCCAGACATTTTTGTCAAGTTCCACACCCCTTAGCTGCAGTCCGTTATAGAATGATTGACCATGTCCCTGCCTCCATTCGTGGAGGTGACCGTGCTTTACCCTATCCGCGGCACCCCCACACCCCCCCTCCACCACCTGCGGTGGCTCTGGGCCCCCACCCACGCCGCCCACGCACCCACCCCTTCCCCACCCATGGCACCACTGCACCAGCCCCTCCCCCACCCGAGGCACCCATGCAACTGACCCTCCCCCTTCCGCAGCACCCCCAGACTTCCTCCCCCATACGTGTCTCCAACGCACCCACCACTCCCCTAACCACAGCACCCTGTGTGCGCTATTCACACTGTTGCAATCACAAAATTATGATTGGAGGTAATACTCCATATAATAAAAATATTGCACGCCACAAGGGCGTGCAATGGTTGAGGGGGCATAGCCCTTTACAACGGTGTGAAGAGCGCCCATAGGGCGCGATGAATCACCTAGTATAGGTAGATAGGTAGATATATAAATATACATACAGTATGTATATATATATATATATATATACAAATATATATATATATATATATATATATATATATATATACAAAAAAGGACTAGTATGTAAGGATTTGCACAAATTGCCCTCTTTTAATGTTTCTAGATTTCATCCTGGACTATTTCGGAAGTTGGCCACCCATTTTGGAGAAGGGATTGTATTCACATTTGTTTTATCGGATTTTCATTTTTGGAATTTTCCTATTTTCTGTGTATGTCTTTGTTTCAATAATTGATTTAGAGATATAATTAGGCATTTAAGTGCTGAGATTTTTATATTTCAAACACACGCCTACACACACACATATAAATATATATATATATATACAGCACTGGTCACCCCCCCATATCAGTAGCCATACACTTGCAGGTCACTGGTCACACCCCGTGCAGCGGAACACAATAGGCCCATCAGAAATTTCAGCTCCAGGCCCATGAGGACCTTAATCTGGCACTGAGTGTACGAACCCAAGGCTTAGCAGTGGTATTGTCTGCAGTCTAAGGATCACTAGGAAAGCTCATGCCTAGAGCACCATATTGGTCAGGATTGGATTTTGCACTATAGCTACAATAATGTGAGAGAATTGTAAGAAACTGACAGGAGCGAGCACTGCCTGACGTCAGCACATTGTACATCACCAGTACAATAATATATTTGTAGTAGGACAATGGCAGATGACTCAGTGGTGGGGGCCAGGTGTATGCAGAGCACCAAGCTGATCCTTTAGAAACAGGTAACCATAGATGTAAACTGCTAGAACTAGTATTCTTATGTATTTGTTATAGGAAAAGACTGACATTCAAATTCCACCCATATTCAAGACTAGTATTAGGCAACTTGTGTATAGTATCTACCCACTTGGATCTAGCTTTTGGGGATTTTATAGTAGTTCCATAGCAGCAAGAGGACAACTGGATGAATAAAGCTGTTTTCCACAAGTTTTTTTTAAATTATGCACTACTCATAGGTTTTTTTAACATCTATCAGGGACCCCACTAGGAATCCCTGATTTGGAAATCTAACCAGGTCACAGCCAATAAACCGTATCACCCTGACTGTATTACAGTAGCATCGGACAGCGAGCACACAAATCCCTAAGTCCTGAGGTATTGTGTGCACAGCTGACTATAATACTCATAAAGAATACTCTGTCACTCTACCCATTAACCACACAGCTCTCTACTGCCAACACCCATGTAAATGACAAAGGAGCTACAGGTCCCCATAACACTCTATCACAAGTGCGCAGTGTGAGGAAATGAGAGGCCTGTGACAAGTAATAAGGATTAAAGGTGATTAGTAATTAAGGGCTGGAGAGTTGTCTCACTAGCATATACTAAGACGTGATGCTCTGCCTGGGAATCATTGTGGGGACTGTCATGTGTAATTGGATTACAGAAGTGTTCTGTGCTGTCTATCACCTATTCTGTTTAATAACCCACAATTGGTTTTCATGTACCACCGTGCCCGAGTGATCTGGAACACTGTATCATCACATTTGGTGGCAAGCAGTAGGATCATTCAAGTGACAAGCATGGAAGCAAGAATGGAAGTAAGAATCGCAGCAGACTGGAAACAGCAGCACAAACAGAATGCCCGCTGAAAGTGTTCTGAAAAGACACAAGCGAGGTGCCATGGTACTGGCTGGAGTAGAAGTCATCTGCACACTCAGCAGTACCAGCAGAAGTCTGAGAGCCATATTCTGAGGAGCCTGTCTGTAAAATAAGCAGATTGCTGGTGGGTACTAGCCCCATGGTGGCAAAGATGGCACCATGTAAGCAGGGAGGGCACCACAAAGACCCTACACAAGTGGAGATGTGTGGATGGAGGAGCCCTGTTATGCCTCCAACATACCAAACGATATATTAGGTGGAGTGGAATCCTTTGAGGCTGCTTGGGAAGATATCCAAATTGAATGGTGGGCAGATAAATGGGAGCAGATGGTGAAGCTAACAGATGCCTTCCTCAAATGCTTAGAACAGGCTGGAGGTGTGGACTAATTGACAGTCTGGAAGTCAGTAGAAATGCTGGTACACCAAGATATATTGCAAATGGCCCAAGAGGTAAATTAACAGAGGGCCAGAGAAGAAGCAGCAAGTGCAGATATCACCCATCCATCGATACAGATGAGGCCTGCATACCTTTTTCCCTTTGCTGATCTTCCAGTATGTTACACTGGGAGGGGCCAGCCTTGACCAGGTGGATGCTAGAAGCACTGCCTGCAACCCCTTCTCTACTCTATGGGGGAATGTCACAGTGAAACTCTCGGTGACCAACCCAGAGCTTTGTTACCACTGGCCGTTTGTGGGCTTCCAGGATGAGGAAATGGCAAGTAAATGAGAGGTCACAGAGGATTAATTGGAAATCCAGTATCAAGACTGTTACAATTACTCATGTGAGTATGGGTCCTACAGCAGGCTGGATGTCAGGAAACACCACCTGCAATTGCTTTTTACAACTGAAGGAGAAGTAGCCACACAGCCTGTCCCCAATACTGTCACAGAGCTACAATTATTGAGATTCTCGTATACTGATTTTAAAGATATGTAAGTCATCGCAGTGGGCCAGCGATATGACAGGGGAAGAGGTCGCCACGATCACCCTGCCCCCACTCAAGCAACAGAACCTCCAAGAGAATCCCTCAGGTGAGCACCAACCAGACCCGGCTGCTGTGACATTCATAGTGTTGTGTTTGGGGGAGGGGGAATTGTCTTTTGAGGGAGAAGATCCAGACAGATATCGGTCAGTCTTGGCGGTTTCTCTGCAGCAACGTGGTGGATTAGCTGAGGTAACAGTGAAAGTGGCTTTTGAGGGGGAAGAGTTGAAATATAAATTGTCTGCAGACTTAGTTCAATTTGTCTTTGACACTAGGACAGGAGTGCCAACATGTTACTGCCGTTGGGCAGATTTTGGGAGTACAATCTGGGTAGGTGGGAGGAGAGGCCCACACTATCCAGTATCTGGAGCCATACCTTAACTCCAGTATGTGCCTGTCCTTATACAACTGACAAACTTATGTTTGGGACAGATGGATAAAATGCACACTCCTGAAGTGCCCGAGGCAAGGGATGTAATGTACCACCAGGAGGGAAACTTTCCCAGCAAGCGTCCCACCATTTTTTTGTTCTCAGATGGGAGCCCACAGAATACGTGGGATGGATATATACTGTACATGTGTGTTTGGGGACCAAAGTTATTTGCTACCAGGGACAAGTAATTGGGAATCTGGTGGAGGACTGAAAAAAATTTGGACTGCTAATCATAATTCCACCAGACCCAAAAGGCTGTGTACTAAACTCTTAGGATAGCATGGCCCTCAGTCCTTTTGACCCAGGTGGGGTTATAGCACCAGATAGTTTGTACTGCCCAGTAGCGCACGCAGGGGGGGTTTCTGAGTACCCAGAATCCCCCCCTGACCAGCCAAATTCTTTTATTCTGAGACGGAGACAGCTGTGTCTCTGTCTCAGTACAAACCGCGATCGCTACCGCGATCGCGATCACATAAGCTGCTGCTGGCCTGCTGCTGCAAGGAGCTCTCTCGTCCGCAGAAGGACAGAAGAGCATAGTAAGTGCTGCTCCCTCTCCTCCTCACATTCTGCCCCCGGTATGCATGTGTGTGTGTATGTTATGTCTGTATGTATGTGTGTCATATGTAAATCTATATATTTATAGACTATATATATATATATATTCCATAGACAAAACACCTTACGGTTCACATGTCCCATTAAGGCTTCTTAGACATGATCGAAATTTCAGAAACCTGATGTAACTCTTCCACTCAAACTCCAAAAAGCAATGAAATTCCGATCATTAAGGCTGACGCCTTAATGGACGTGTTCCTTGCGCAATACAGATATGGTATGCCATCACAGCCTGTGGGTAAGTGCAGATTCAGCACTCTCACAGAGTGACATTGCTGTCACTCACACAATGGTGGAGCTGCTAATTCACAGATTTGTGTGCTCATTGGAACACACACATGCAGTCTATGCAACTGAAGGTCTGAGCGGAAGACAAAGCTGCTCAGATGAGGTAAGAGTGTTGTTGATTGGAGGGAGGAGAGCGGTGTGGATGGGGGAACAGAAGTGTGTGGATAGAGGGAACACTAAGCAGCACTGATGGGGGGACAAAGAAATACGGGTAATTCAGACTGCAGCGGCAGCGATCGCAGTCTGAATTAGTTTGTGGGGTGCGCACGTGCAATGGCCGCACTGCGCGTGCGTACCCCGGGAGCCCAGTGAGATGCTATCAGCATCTCACTGGCTGCGATCACCCTGCCTGATTGATAGGCAGAGGTGGTTGCGGGGAAGGAGGGGGGCATGCAAACAGCATTAGAATGCCGTTGGCGGGGCATGGTCTGCACAACGGAGGCGTTTCCGGACCATTGGGGGGCGGGCTGTGGCGGTTATCCCCCTGCCAAGAGCGCAGGACCCACGAAATTTACCTTCAGGATCTCAGCTACATGAATGGGGTAAGAGTGCTGTGGATAGGGGGTAGATTAAGCAGCAAGTATGGGAAGGGAGACAGAGCGGTGCAGATGGGGGAAATGGTGCAGTTGGGTTGAAAACACTGGCACAGATGGGTAGAAAACTGGTGCAGATGGGAGAGAAGACAGTGTGCCATATATTGGAGGAGGCAGAGTGACGTTGAAGAGGGAAACACTGAGCAGCACAGAGAGAAGGAAACGGTGGTACAGACAAGGCACAGGTGGGGAAAGGCAGATGGTACAGATAAGTTAGTACAGACTAGCACAGATGGGAGAACACAGCAGTAGGGATTGGGGAAGACAGAGTAGCATGGGGGTGTGTAGGGGAAGTAAGTGTAGATGCATAGACCATAGATGGGGTATTATAGTTTTAGCAATTAACCAAGATATTTTGAGGGAGCTAAATGTGTATACTAAGTGAGATGGATGTATAGAGTGAGAAGACTGTTGTAACAAGGTGGGATTGTTGTGGTGACCGAATGGGATGGTTGTGGGCACTGTGTGGGATGACAGCACCACATAACTGCTCAGACCTTCAGTTGCATAGACTGCATGTGTGTATTCCAATGAGCACACAAATCTGTGAATTAGCAGCTCCACCGTTGTGTGAGTGACAGCAATCTCACCCTGTGAGAGTGCTGAATCTGCACTTACCCACAGGCTGTGATGGCATACCATATCTGTATTGCGCAAGGAACACGTCCATTAAGGCGTCAGCCTTAATGATCGGAATTTCATTGCTTTTTGGAGTTTGAGTGGAAGAGTTACATCAGGTTTCTGAAATTTCGATCATGTCTAAGAAGCCTTAATGGGACATGTGAACCGTAAGGTTTTTTGTCTATGGAATTTCATAGCTTTTTTTCAATTTATTTTTTTAATTCAGAAATGTAAAATTTTCACTGTAAGAATAAACATTAGATTTTTTAAATGTTTAATGAAAATGTTCGCATAACATCACTGTTCTGTGCAAAATGCAAAAATAATTTTATTTACCAAACAGAATTGTTATACTTTTAACTTTGGTCAAAATACTTTGCTGCCTTTGCGGATGATGCAGCAAGCTAGTAGGTGGCAGCAGCTTGTGACTGAGGCTGGAGGCATGTGTGAAATGCCTTGTGTGTACGTGTGTGCCAGGTGCCGTGTATATATGTGTTTGTCAGGTGCTATGTGTATATATATATATATATATATCTGTGTGTGTCAGGTGCCGTGCGAATATATGTGTGTGTCAGGTGCCGCGCATATATATATATATGTGTGTGTGTGTGTGTGTGTGTCAGGTGCCGCGCGTATATATGAGTGTATAAGGTGCCACGCGTATATATATGTGTGTGTCAAGTGTCGTGCATATGTATGTGTCAGGTGGTGCGCATATATATGTGTGTGTGTGTGTCAGGTGCCCCGCGTATATGTGTGTGTGTGTGTGTGTGTCAGGTGCCCCGCGTATATATATATATATATATATATATGTGTGTGTGTGTCAGGTGTCGCGCATATATATGTGTGTGTATCAGGTGCCCCGCGTATATATGTGTGTGTGTCAGGTGCACCGCGTATATGTGTGTGTGTGTCAGGTGCCGTGCGTGTATATGTGTGTGTGTCAGGTGCCGCGTGTATATATATATATATGTGTGTGTGTCAGGTGCCACGTGTATATATGTGTGTGTGTGTGTCAGGTGGTGCACGTATATATGTGTGTGTGTGTGTGTCAGGTGCCGCGCATATATATGTGTGTGTCAGGTGCCGCTGTATATATGTGTGTGTGTCAGGTGCCACACGTATATATATATATGTGTGTGTGTGTGTGTGTCAGGTGCCGCGCACATATATGTGTGTGTCAAGTACCGCACGTATATATGTATGTGTGTGTTGTGTCAGATGCCACGCGTATATATATGTGTGTGTGTGTGTGTGTGTCAGGTGCCGCGCATATATGTGTGTGTCAGGTGCCGCACGTGTATATGTGTGTGTGTCAGGTGCCGCGCATATATATGTGTGTCGGGTGCCGCGCATATATGTGTGTGTGTGTCAGTTGGCGCGTGTATATATATGTTTTTCAGGGGCCGCGCGTGTGTGTGTCAGTTGGCGTGTGTATATATATGTTTTTCAGGGGCCGCGCGTGTGTGTATCAGGTGCCGCGCATGTACATACGTACATGTATGTGTGTGTGTGGTGCCGCCACTCATGTATGTGTGTGTCAGGTGCGGTGCGTGTATATGTGTGTTTGTTAAATGCTACATCTGTGTATATGTGCATGTGTGCCAGGTGCTGCGTAAATACAATGTGGGTGTGTGTGTGTGTGTCAGGTGCTGCGTGTTTGTGTGTGTCTGGTGCTGCGTGTTTATGTGTGTGTGTGCCAGGTGCTGCATGTTTGTGTGTGTGTACCCCATGGTACTAAATGGAAACCCAGTATCCTCTAGGATGTAAGAGAAACATATATATATATATATATATATATAGTGGAAAGCAACACTCAGGGCACAGGGGACTTTACTGAAGGGGGCAACAAGCAAGGCACAGGGGACTGGACGGGGGGCGGCACGCAGGCACAGGACTGGACGGGGCATCGACACTGAGGGCACAGGGGACTATACAAGGGGACGACACATATGGCGCAGGGGACTATACAGTGGGGAAATGCACAGGGCGCATGGGACTATACAGGGGGACAACACACAGGGCACAGTAGACTGTATAGGGGGCGACACACAGGGTGCAGGGGACTGTTAGGGAGGGGTGACACGCAAGGTGCAAGGGGACTGTATGGGGGGGGGCAACACGTAGGGCACAGGGACTTATGGGGGGGACGCAGAGGACTGTAAGGGTGAGGGCGACATGCAGGGTGCAGGGGACTGTACAGGGGGGGCAACACGAGGGGCACAGGGGACTGTATGGGGAGGCTGCACGCATGACGCAGGAGATTGTACAGGGGATACACGCAAGGCGCAGGGAACTGTACAGTGGAGCAACACGCAGGAGGTACGGGGGGCGACACACAGAGGACTAAGGGAGTAGGGCAACATGCAGGACGCAGGGGACTGTAGACTGTACGGGGTGGTGACACGCAGGTGCAGGGACAGTATCGGGTGTAAGCGACACGCTGGGTGCAGGGGACTGAATTGAGGGGTTCGACACGCAGGGTGCAGGGGACTGTCCAGTGAGGGCAACATGCAGGGCGTAGGGTACTGTAAGTGGGGCAACATGCAGGGCCAGGGGACTGTACAGGGGGGGAGCGGCGACAGAGAGGGTGCACGTGACTGTACGGGTGTGTGGGCAACATACACGGAAATGTACAGTGGTAGGGCGACCTGCAGGATGCAGGGGACTGTAAGAGGGTGTGTGTGACTTGAAGGGCGCAGGGGACAGTACCGGGTAAAGCAACACGCAGGGGACTGTACTGAAGGGGGGGGCGACATGCAGGGTGCAGGGGATTGTACACGCAGGATGCAGGGGACAGTACCAGGAGAAAGCGACACTCAGGGTACAGGGGACTGTACTGAAGGGGGGACTGTATGGGGGAGCAGATTGCAGGGCGCAGGGGACTACGTGGGGACTGACACGCAGGGCGCATGGGACTGTACATGGGGCAACACAGAGAGCGCAGGGTATTTTACAGGGAGGGGGGTAACGCAGGGCACATGGGGACTATACGGTGGAGGTGACACGTAGAGCACAGGGGACTGTACAGGAGGTGACATGCAGGACATAGGGTACTGTATGGGGGGTGACATGCAGGGTGCAAGGGTCAGTATCGGAGGAAAGGAACACGCAGTGTGCAGGGGACTGTACTGAAGGGGGCGACACGCAGGGTGCAGAGGACTGACTGTACAGGGGTGGGCAACAAGCAAGGCGCAGGGGACTGCACGGTGGAGGTAACACACATAAGGCGCAGGGGACTGTACCAGGGGAAAGGGACATGCAGGGCACAGGACTGGGTGAAATAGACATGTAGGGGACTGTACGGGGGCGACAGGCAGGGTACAGAGTACTGTATGGGTGGGGGCAACATGCAGGGGAGTGTACAGGGGTAGGGTGACATTCAGGACGCAGAGGACTGTACGTCTAAGGGGGGGGGGGGTGGCACGCAAGGGACCGTGCTGGGGAAAACGACGCACAGGGCACAGGACATGGGGAAAGCAACACGCAGGGTGCAGAGGACTGTACTGAAAAGGGGGCCACTGGATGGAGAAGCCGCTGGATGCTGCCGGAGAAGAGGCAGCCGCCAAAACTGCTTGAGACTGAAACACCGGTAAGCTTGTACACAACACACATAGTTAAATGAAAAAAAAAAAATTGCGTGGGGTCCCCCCTCCTAAGCATAACCAGCCTCGGGCTCCTTGAGCCGGTCCTGATTGTAAAAATTCAGGGGGAAAATTGCGTAGGGTTCCCCCATATTAAAACAACCAGCTCCGGGCTCTGCGCCTGGTCCTGGTTCCAAAAATATGGGGAACAAAAGATGTAAGGGTCCCCCGTATATTTAAAACCAGCACCGGGCTCCACTAGCCAGAGAGATAATGCCACAGCCGGGGGACACTTTTATAAAGGTCCCTGCGGCCGTGGCATTACCCCCCCCCCCAACTAGTCACCCCTAGCTGGGGTTCCCTGGAGGAGTGGGAATCCCTTCAAAAAAGGGGTCCCCCTTCTCCAGGCACCCAAGGGCCAGGGGTGAAGCCCGAGGCTGTCCCCCCCATGGGTGGTGGATGGGAGGCTGATAGCCTTTGTGTAAAAAATAGAAAATTGTTTTTTGTGGTAGAACTACAAGTCCGAGCAAGCCTCCCCCGCAAGCTGGTACTTGGAGAACCACAAGTACCAGCATGCGGGGAAATAACGGGCCCGCTGGTACCTCTGGTTCTACTACAAAAAAAATACCCCCAAAAAAACACAACGCACACACCGTGAAAGTACAAGTTTATTACATACATGCACACCTACATACACACATACTTACCTATGTTGACACGAAGCCCCTCGGTCCTCTTCTCCAGTAGAATCCACGGGGTACCTGTAAATAAAAATCATACTTACAAACAATCCTTGCGTAGTTCTGTCCTCTTCTTTTCCGATGTAATCCACAAACTTGATTAAAATAAAAAAACAGAAACCCGATCCATGAGACTAAAGGGGTTCCATGTTTACACATGGAACCCCTTTTCCCGAATTTCGGGATCCCCCGTGACTTCTGTCACTGAAGGTCCCTGTAGCCAATCAGGGAGCGCCACGTCATGGCACTCTCTTGATTGGCTGTGCACTCCTGCCCTGTCAATCAGGACGAGCGCACTGCCTAGAATGGAGGGGAGCGCTCCTCCACACTAGTCAATGATGGGAACTTTGCGGCCTACGGTAGGAGGGTGGGTGGACGGACACACAGCGGGAGAGGGGGGGTGGCCGGACACACAGCGGGAGGGAGGTGGGGGTGGTCAGACACACAGCAGGAGGGAGGGAGGTGGGGGTGGTCGGACACACAGCAGGAGGGGGGGAGGTCGGGGTGGTCGGACACACAGAAGGAGGGAGGGAGGTGGGGGTGGTCGGAACCAGGAGGGGGAGGGTGGGGGTCGGACACACAGCGGAAGGAGGAGGGGTGGCCGGACACACAGCAGGAGGGAGGGAGGTGGATGGACACACAGCGGGTGGGAGGGATGGCCGGACACACAGCAGGAGGGGGATGTGGGGTGGCCGGACACACAGCGGGAGGAGGGGGGAGCAGGGCACACAGCGGGAGAGGGGGGGGTGGCCGAACACACAGTGGGAGAGGGGGGGAGACCGGACACGCAGCGGGAGAGGTGGCCGAACACACAGCGGAAGAGGGGGGGAGATGGCCGAACACACAGTGGGGAGGGGGGGCCGGACACACAGCAGGAGGGAGGGAGGTGGGGGTGGTCGGACACACAGCAGGAGGGAGGGAGGTGGGGGTGGTCGGACACACAGCAGGAGGGAGGGAGGTGGGGGTGGTCGGACACACAGCGGGAGGGAGGGAGGTGGGGGTGGTCGGACACACAGCAGTAGGGAGGAAGGTGGGGGTGGTCGGACATACAGCAGGAAGGAGGGAGGTGGGGGTGGCCGGACACACATCGGGAGAGGGGGGGAGGAGACCGGACACACAGCGGGAGAGGGGGGAGGGTGGCCGGACACACAGGGGGGGGGGACACAGCAGGAGGTAGGGAGGTGGGGGTGGTCGGACACACAGTGGGAGGGAGGGGAGGGATGTCCGGACACACAGCGGGCGGGGAGGGGGTGGCCGGACACTGCGGGAGGAGGGGGAGGGTGGGGGTCGGACACACAGCGGGAGGAGGAGGGGTGGCCGGACACACAGCAGGAGGGAGGGAGGTGGTCGGACACACAGCGGGTGGGAGGGATGGCCGGACACACAGCAGGAGGGGGATGTGGGGTGGTGGCCGGACACACAGTGGGAAGGGTGGCCGGACACACAGCGGGCGGGGGGGTGGCCGGACACAGTGGGAGGAGGGGAGGGGGGTGGCCAGACACAGCGGGAGGGTGGGGGTTAGACACACAGCGGGAGTAGGGGGAGGGTGGGGGTCGGACACAAAGCGGGAGCAGGAGGGTGGAGGGGTGGCCGGACACACAGCAAGAGGGAGGGAGGTGGGGATGGTCAGACACACAGCAGGAGGGAGGAAGGTGGGGGTGGTTGGACACACAGCGGGAGAGGGGGGGAGGAGACCGGACACACAGCGGGAGAGGGGGGGAGAAGACCAGACACACAGCGGGAGAGGGGGGGAGGAGACCGGACACACAGCGGGAGAGGGGGGAGGGTGGCCGGACACACAGGGGGGGGGGGCACACACAGCAGGAGGTAGGGAGGTGGGGGTGGTCGGACACACAGTGGGAGGGAGGGGAGGGATGGCCGGACACACAGCGGGCGGGGAGGGGGTGGCCGGACACTGCGGGAGGAGGGGGAGGGTGGGGGTCGGACACACAGCGGGAGGAGGAGGGGTGGCCAAACACACAGCAGGAGGGAGGGAGGTGGTCGGACACACAGCGGGTGGGAGGGATGGCCGGACACACAGCGGGAGGGGGATGTGGGGTGGTGGCCGGACACACAGTGGGAAGGGTGGCCGGACACACAGCGGGCGGGTGGGTGGCCGGACACAGTGGGAGGAGGGGAGGGGGGTGGCCAGACACAGCGGGAGGGTGGGGGTTAGACACACAGCGGGAGTAGGGGGAGGGTGGGGGTCGGACACAAAGCGGGAGCAGGAGGGTGGAGGGGTGGCCGGACACACAGCAAGAGGGAGGGAGGTGGGGATGGTCAGACACACAGCAGGAGGGAGGAAGGTGGGGGTGGTTGGACACACAGCTGGAGAGGGGGGGAGGAGACCGGACACACAGCGGGAGAGGGGGGGGGGAAGACCAGACACACAGCGGGAGAGGGGGGGACGAGACCGGACACACAGTGGGAGAGGCGGGGAGGAGACCAGACACATAGCGGGAGAGGAGACCGGACACACAGCGGGAGGGGGGGGGAGACCGAACACACAGCGGGAGAGGGGGTGGGTGGCCGGACACACAGTGGGAAGGGTGGCCAGACACACAGTGGGTGTGGGGGGGAGGGGGTGGTGGCCGGACACAGCGGGAGGAGGAGGGGGAAGGGGTGGCCGGACACACAGCGGGGGGGGGGGGGCGACACACAGGGGGGGTGGGGTGGCTGGACACACAGCAGGAGGGAGGGAGGTGGGGTGGTCAGACACACAGCAGGAGGGAGGAAGGTGGGGATGGTCGGACACACAACAGGAGGGAGGAAGGTGGGGGTGTCCGGACACAGCGGGAGAGGGGGGGAGGAGACCGGACACACAGCGGGAGAGGAGACCGGACACACAGCGGGAGAGGGGGGGAGGAGACCGGACACACAGCGGGAGAGGGAAGGAGGTGACCGGACACACAGTGGGAAGGGTGGCCGGACACACAGCGGGTGGGGGGCTGGCCGGACACAGCGGGAGGACGGGAGGGGGGTGGCCGCACACTGCCGGGGGTGGGGTCGGACACACAGCGGGAGGAGGGTGGGGGTCGGACACTTAGCGGGAGGAGGAGGGGTGGCCGGACACACAGCGGGAGAGCGGGGGAGTAGACCGGACACACAGCGGTAGAGGAGACCGGACACACAGCGGGAGAGGAAGGGAGGAGACCGGATACACAGTGGAAGGTTGGGGAGGGATGGCCGGACACATAGCGGGCAGGGAGGGGGTGACCGGACACTGCGGGAGGAGGGATGGCCGGACACACAGTTGGAGGGGGATGTGGGGTGGCCAGCAGCAGGAGACATAGAGGCACAGCAGGAGCACCCTGTCGGGCCGTGAGGAGGGGAACGGAGCCCGGCGGTCAGCGGCTGTTCGAGGCGCCTCCTACTCCCAGCCGCACCCTGTCAGCCCACAGCACCACAGACCCGGGGAGGAGAAGCAGGCAGCCTCTAGGGACGGTCCGGCGGATGGCTGGGTATCCGGACACACAGCAGCTGGGTGGGATGGTGGTGGGGGGACACAGCGGGACTAGCTGCCCGCTCTTTCCTCCTATCTCCCCGCCCCCCATTACCGTGCTGAGGCCGTGCTGTCCTCCTGTCCGCTGATCCGGATGTCTTCCTCCGTGCGGCGCAGCTCCAGGTACCTCCTCTCCTGCCGCGGATCCTGCTTCGGGTAAGGGGGTAAGCGCTGTCAGTCAGGACCAGATGTCTCCTCCTCCTGCGGCGCAGCTCCGACCATTCCTCCTTCTGCGGCTCCTCTCCGCTCTGTAGGGACTTGAGGAGAACGCAGTAAGCACACACCCAGGGTACCGCTGGCTCTCCTCCCGCCACCAGCAGCTACTTTTATAACCTCTCCTCAGCCTGCACGAGACCCCTTCCCTCACTCTCGCTCTCCTGGCGGCCACTGCGCAGCCGCAACAAATTGAAAAGCCCTATCTTTATAATGGGGCATAGGGGTGGTCTGACACACAGCAGGAGGGAGGAAGGTGGGGGTGGTCTGACACACAGCAGGAGGGAGGAAGGTGGGGGTGGTCGGACACACAGCAGGAGGGAGGAAGGTGGGGGTGGTCGGACACACAGCAGGAGGGAGGAAGGTGGGTGTGGTCGGACACACAGCAGGTGGGAGGGAGGTGGGTGTGGCTGGACACACAGCAGGAGAGGGGAGGAGAAGACCAGACACACAGTGGGAGAGGAGGGAGGAGACCGGACACACATCGGGAGAGGAAACCGGACACACAGCGGGAGAGGGGGGGGGTGGCCGGACACACAGGGGGGAGGGGGTAGTCGGACACACAGCAGGAGGGAGGGAGGTGGGGGTGGCCGGACACACAGCAGGAGGGAGGGAGGTGGGGGTGGTCGGACACACAGCAGGAGGGAGGAAGGTGGGGATGGTCGGACACACAGCAGGAGGAGGGTGGGGGTCGGACACTTAGCGGGAGGAGGAGGGGAAGGGGTGGCCGGACACACAGCGGGAGAGCGGGGGAGTAGACCGGACACACAGCGGTAGAGGAGACCGGACACACAGCGGGAGAGGGAGGGAGGAGACCGGACACACAGTGGAAGGTTGGGGAGGGATGGCCGGACACATAGCGGGCAGGGAGGGGGTGGCCGGGCACTGCGGGAGAAGGGGGAGGGTGGGGGTCGGACACACAGCGGTAGGAGGAGGGGTGGCCAGACACACAGGGGGGAGGGAGGTGGTCGGACACACAGCGGGTGGGAGGGATGGCCGGACACACAGTGGGAGGGGGATGTGGGGTGGCCGGACACCTAGCGGGAGGGGGGGAGCAGGGCACACAGCGGGAGAGGGGGGGAGGAGACCGGACACACAGCGGGAGAGGGGGGGTGGCCGTACACACAGTAGGAAGGGTGGCCGGACGCACAGCGGGAAGGGGGTGGGGGTGGCTGGACACAGCGGGAGGAGGGGAGGGGGGTGGCCGGACACAGCAGGAGGGTGGGGGTCATACACACAGCGGGAGGAGGAGGGGTGGCCAGTCACAGAGCGGGGGGCGTGGGGCGGCGTCGGCATCCCCAGCACTCATACAGCCTGCAGCAGGAGACATAGAGGCACAGCAGTAGCACCCTGTCGGGCCGTGAGGAGGGGAACGGAGCCCGGCGGTCAGCGGCTGTCCGAGGCACCTCCTACTCCCAGCCGCACCCTGTCAGCCTACGGCACCACAGACCCGGGGAGGAGAAGCAGGCAGCCTCTAGGGACGGTCCGGTGGATGGCTGGGTATCCGGACACACAGCAGCTGGGTGGGATGGTGGTGGGGGGGGACAGCGGGACTAGCTGCCCGCTCTTTCCTCCTATCTCCCCGCCCCCCGTTACCGTGCTGAGGCCGTGCTGTCCTCCTGTCCGCTGATCCGGATGTCTTCCTCCGTGCGGCGCAGCTCCAGGTACCTCCTCTCCTGCCGCGGATCCCGCTTCGGGTAAGGGGGGAAGCGCTGTCAGTCAGGACCAGATGTCTCCTCCTCCTGCGGCGCAGCTCCGGCCATTCCTCCTTCTGCGGCTCCTCTCCGCTCTGTAGGGACTTGAGGAGAACGCAGTAAGCACACACCCAGAGTACCGCTGGCTCTCCTCCCGCCACCAGCAGCTACTTTTATAACCTCTCCTCAGCCTGCACGAGACCCCTTCCCTTACTCTCGCTCTCCTGGCGGCCACTGCGCAGCCGCAACAAATTGAAAAGCCCTATCTTTATAATGGGGCATATTTTACTTAATTTAAAAAAAACTATAACTTTCTGGAAAACCACAACCCCAAAAGGCACTACACTGGGACAAGATCTATCTAATAAAACAAACCCCAAGTCTTAATTCGTCCTCTATCCTGAGTTATGCCTTCCCAAAAAAAAATCTCATTCACTCTATGGGAAAACGGTGTCAAAAAGCCACACAGGAAGTCACAGAATAAAACTGACAGTTGGAACTTTAGGTTACTCCCAATTCCTCATTTTTTACTATTTTACCCTGAAATTTGGCGTGCAGCAGCGGGTGACGATTCTACGCGTCCATGCCAAATTTCAGCTCAGTACGTCTAATCACTTTTGAGGTGTAGCCCCTCAAACACCATGCCCCCATCTCAGAAATTCCCTATGGGAGAATTCCGTTTGTTCGATTCAGCCTTAATATAAGGGCACGACCGTGCCATTATAATATATATATATATATATATATACTCTATATCTACATTGGTGGTCAAGTCGTCTGAGTGCCACACACCATATATATTTTTTCCCCACCTGGCTGTGGTTTATAGTGTTGCTATAAGCGCATTATTGGGTGCAGAGTAATTTGTTTACATATATGTATTTTAGATATAGATAGATAGATAGATTTTTATACATATATATATATATATATATATATATTTATATATATATATATATATATATATATATATACTCTAAATCTATAAAGATATAAGTGCAGGTCGAGTATCCCTTATCCGGAATGCTTGGGAGCAGGAGCATTCCAGATATGGGATTTTTCCGGACAACAGAATACCTGTTATCTGGACGGGTCCCGGAGGTCCACGGTGGGTCTGTCGCATTGGTGGGAGGGTCCCGGGGGTCAGCAGAGCAGTGGGTCCTGGCAGTAGTGACGGTGAGAGAATGGCTGTAAAGCCAATCTCTCACATGTCTGTGATCGGCCACAGACTCCAGTGATGTCATAACGCGGCACACGTCATGACGTTACTATAGGGCTGAAATATTCCGGTTTTTGGAATATTTTGGTTAATGGGTATCCGTATATATACTATATCACAGATGCATCAGAAGAGTTTACGAAGGAGTGGATCACAATTCTTGATAATTGCTCGCTTGCACTGATAGATCTAATTCTGAAGGAAAGGACATCGAAACTAAAGGAAACCAAGGATAGAATCGAATCCTTTCAAACCTTAATAGAACCCTTCACCAAGTTGCCACGGTTCGAGGTGCTAGAGAAAGAATTAGCTATAAAAATGGAACACAATACCAGAGAGCTGATTAAGAAAAAACAAAAAAAGCTGCAAAGAGACTGTGATTTCTATCGATTTGGGATCACCAAATCTAAGAAAACCAAACCATCTACTCAAATTCCGTCCACTGCACATAATGAGGGAGAAGACTCTTCTAGAAATGACCGCCACCCCTACCACTGTGACAATGAAAGATCATCTGGTCATCAATGGAAAAATGAATATAAATATAATAGAAACCTATTTCGTCGGTCCACGTGGAATAGAAAAGAACAACGGTACAAAGAGAACCACTATAAACGACCACAACGATACAGGCATCAAAGAAATAAAACATGGAGAAATAATGGCGATTGGAGAAAAGAAAGATATATGAGAGATGACAACAGGGACATTTCCGTATCTCCACCAAGACATAGGGAACCCAGAAGCCCGATGAGAAGGCGGAGTCCGTCACGGGAAAGAAGACAATGGGATAGGGGGTACCAGCAAAGGGCCTTCCGTCATGATCGAGACAGCATTCAACGAGAGCGGAGGATATCAAGAAAGGGAAGGACCATAGATCACCAACATAGTTGTCACAGACATCAACCCCCAAATACTTACCTCAATAAGAGAAATAGAAGTCTTTCCAGAAGAGACAGTCGAACCCGAGGAAAAAGAAATGTGACAATAGACCGCTGGCCAACATCAGAGAACAAGAATTATATTGCTGACCATAGAGAAGCAAGAAAGAAGGAAAATTACAAAAATGATCATCACACAGAACCCCCTTTTCGAAGAGAAAGGTCAGGTTCCAAGAAACATTAGCAGTGGGAACCCGTACCAGACACAGCAGGAAGAGAGGAAAAAGAGGAGGTACTAAAGCCAAAAGAAGGAAAAGGTTGAAGAAATCCATTCCCAACCTCATTCCTTCTCCTGTTGATTCATCATTAGAAAAGAAAAGGACCATATTCAACCTCAGTGACAGAGACTTGACAGATACAGAAATCAGAGTCTTGGAGAAAGGGCTCAAATATGCGCCATCAACCACGGCCGATGCATTTGAACAATACATAGATCTCCAGAAATTCACCAGAAAAATTACATTGAAAAAATTCTTTGCGATAAAGGAGGCCAATTCGGAGAATATGGAGAACACATCTGAAGATAACGATACTAACCATACATTCAAAAAGAAATCACAATTTTACCCGGCTCATATTAAGGGAAACTTTATTGAGACTTTTCAAAAATTGGTCACTGAGGACTTCAGAAAGAAGAAATACCATCACACCAAGATACGCCACAATCTATCGTGAAAAGAACGACAAGCCATCACCGATTTAAGCAAGGATGAGAGCATCACCATTAAGCCCTGCGACAAGGGAGGAGGAGTTGCGATAATGAATACAGATGACTATATTTGGGAAATCATGGGACAGCTAACAGATGTTAACACCTATCAGAAGTTAAAAACTGATCCGTCAACACGCATCAAGAACCTCTATGAAAAATTCCTAGAGAAACATTTAGCATCAGGCGGAATAACAGAAAGTGAACATGGATACCTCACCAACAACAATCCAGTGATTTCTACTATTTACATCCTGCCAAAAGTGCATAAAAGTCTAACTGCCCCCCCAGGTCGTCCAATCATCACTGGAACTGGCAGTTTGACTGCCAATTTGTCAGCTATGATTGATCACTTCTTACAACCCATAGTAAGAAAAACACCATCATTCCTGAAGGACACCAGGGATGCGATTAGAAGGATACAGGAGATGAAATGGGACTCCAACTGTTATCTCATCACTGCCGATGTATCATCGCTCTACACAGTGATCGATCACACTGATGGTATCAAAGCTGTTTCGTGGTTCTTAGACCAGACTGAGGAAAGCCAAGTAAGGAAATCCTTCATCCTAGAAGCCATTGAATTTATTCTTAACAACAACTTCTTTTTCTTTAATGGCGAATATTACCTGCAACGCAAAGGTACAGCCATGGGTACTCGCTTTGCCCCAAGTTATGCCAATTTGTTCATGGCCTATTGGGAATCCTCTACCATCTATTCCAGCATAACTTGGGGCACAAAACTACGACATTGGAGTCGCTACATTAACTACATCCTGTTCTTTTGGAATGGAAGTAAAGACGATTTGGAGACTTTTTGCCAAAATCTTAATGAGAATTCAGTTAATCTCAACTTTGTCTTCGCTATAAATCAGAATGAAGTGAATTTCCTAGATCTTTCCATATATATTAAAGATGGAATCATTCATACCAAAACTTTCCATAAACCCACGGACACACAAAATTATATATCTACAGACAGTGAACACCATCAGAACTGGCTTCAAGGGATACCAAAGAGTCTATTCATCCGTATAAGAAGGAATTGCAGTGAACAAATGGAACGTGACACACAAATTGATCATCTGAAGAACATCTTCCTGAAGAAAGGATACCATTCCGAAAAGATTGAAAAAACGGCTCAAGAAATCAAATCCAGTAAAAGAGAATCGCTCATTCAAGACCAAAAGAAGACTAAAAAGGAATCCACATCAGAAAGTCAATGGGCCTTTCTCACAGGCTTCAACTCAGATTACAAATATTTTAAAAGAATCATTCACAAACATTGGCACATCCTCCAAGGAGATCCGATATTAAGAAACATTCTTCCCAGCAAACCTAAGTTCATATACCATAAGGCGGCCAATCTAAAGAGCAAACTGGTACGAAGTGCCCTACCTGTGAAAAACACCAATCCGATAAGAACTGCTGGCTTTCACAGATGCGGGCTCTGTGTGGGGTGCAGAAGCATCAAAACGGAGAAAACCAAATACACAGAAGTCATCATTAATGGTAATAAATTGAAGATTCAAGACTTCATCACATGCAATACTTCCAGTGTCATCTACCTCATCATGTGCAAATGCGGTAAATCCTATGTGGGTAGAACTTCAAGGGCCTTGAAAACACGCATAGGGGAACATTTGCGCAACATCCGTAAAGGCCTTACCACCCACCACCTCTCAGACCACTTCCGGAAGGAACATCAGTGTTCCACCAATTCAATTGCCTACTTTGTAGGTCTCCAAAATATCAGGTCCACATGGAAAGATAGGAATCTAGAAGCCAACCTAGCAAAAGCAGAAATGAGGATGATATTCAATTTACAAACGCTTTTCCCCAATGGTCTTAATCAATACTTTGAAATCAAAAGGTTTCTTTAACATCATACCAGCCACATCTTCTATCCATCACCACTTAGTCATGCTTAACGGCCCTCCTTTTTCAGGTGTATACCTTACTTAGAATCATTTATTCCTATTATTTATTTATTGTTGTATTTCCTTTTTTTCATGCCAATGGGGAACTACATTGTTTCTACATGAGAATGCCATTCAACGACCACTACGAAAGAACTGTGATCCATCCTCTTCACCGGATATCTATATAAGTTTACCTCTCCTTCAAGCTAATAAAGGACATCATGGGACATATTTGAATATTAATTCCGGTTATAATTTCTGTTTATTTGTATTGGAAACAATCAAAATGCTGTCTAATGACCATCAAGAACGATTGTCCACCACTCTTCCCACTCATAGAAGCTGATATCTTCTCAGGAGAGAGCAATGGACACTGTGGAACGCATTTCTGATGTCATTTCCGGTCAAAACATCCTATGAATGGACCGCAAATGTCACTTCCGGTCTAGACAGGAAGTGACATTTTCCTGCCATTTTCGGCCATTTTTCACTGGCTAAAAGACATTTAAAAGGATCCCCATCAAGCCACAAAGGTATCTTGCCTTGAAGAAGGGACCAGGCTGTCCCGAAACGCGTTGGTGATACCTTGTGGCGCTGCCAACCCCCTGGACGTTTGGCGGACTGTTTTCCTGATTGCCT
This sequence comes from Pseudophryne corroboree, assembly GCF_028390025.1. NCBI lineage: Eukaryota > Metazoa > Chordata > Amphibia > Anura > Myobatrachidae > Pseudophryne > Pseudophryne corroboree. The sequence goes on along the minus strand of NC_086445.1, from coordinate 690,393,623 downwards.
GGAAGGGAATTCGATCAGAGGAACCACCAGCAGGGTATTTCCCAGGGTACCCTGCCTTTATTTGACACCTGCGGCTCCTCCACCTGCATCGGTAGGATCACATTCCCCCCATGGCCTGTTCCCAGTCCACTTGTGTTTTTTTTTATGTATTGCTTGTTTTTAGACATTGCATGTTAGTATTGTATTAAATTCAATTTTATTTACCATACCAGTGTGTTTCAACATACACTTTCACACCTGGGTATTATCCACATACATAGGTGACCGTAAGAGAGACCAGCGCCATTGTAGAGAGAGCACACCCCCTTTTCCATTTTGCACTTTTGTACTGAGCCCTTAGGGAGCTCTGGCACTCTCCACACGGCCAGTTGTCTCAGTCCTATACAGTTCAGACGTGCTACCCCCGCCTTCCAGTTTGCACTAATATGGAAACCCCCCTCAGTAAATCCTGCGTTTGCCCCTGCTGCCTGGGCACTGGGCTACAAAGTGGGGTGTGTTTTGGATGTAGGAGCCATTGATGTGGGGATCCCAAAAACTTTGGACAGCGAAAAGAACTTAGGAACTGTGAACTGCTGATTACCTTCCCAGCCCAGGGAAAGGCTTAATGGGGGGTACTCACGGAGAGATCCATGCTTAAAATCTAAGCAATCTGTAGTGTGTATGCCCCCCAGCGATAGCGATGCGCGGCCCCGCACGTCGCTATCTCCGGTGCTAGATTGGCCAATCTAGCACATCGCTCATTTCACCTGCTTGGTGAAATGAGCATCCCCCAGCACTCCCTCACTCAGCACACATCGCGCTGTGCTGAGCAGGGGGAGAGATGTGTGCTGAGCGGTTCTCTCACACATTTCCCCCCACATCTCCCCCGTGAGTACGCCCCTTTAATGCATCGTCCCATCAGCCTGGCTTGGACATTGAGGACTGTATCTACAACTTGTCGGGACATTGGGTCTAATTAATATAGTTAAACCTCATTTCCCACATCAAAAAACCTGTTGAATATACACTTTTTATCCCCATGTTCCCTATATAACTATCTATATTCATTCAGTATGTGTATTTGTTCATTCCACATATTATGTCCCTGCTCACCCCCATACTATGTTTAAATCAGCATTAATATTAGTAATATATGAGATTGTGTTATGTTATCTGTTACACTGCATGTGGGTTATTCATGTTAGCATTACAGTTTCCTACTGTTTTCTTATGCCAAGGGAATAAATCTGTGTATTCTAGATCCGACCTTAGATAATCAGGTCAGGTGGAGCAGACTATTGTTCAACAAAAGTGATCTTTGTTTTCTCCCTATTGTCCAGCAGTAAGCAATGCCAGACAGCCAGGAGTCGGCCCCATCAGGGTGTTCCTTAAGGGATGACACTTTAGGGAGGTAGTGTGAATCGGATATTGAAAAGACCCCAGAAATCCGACCCTTTTGTAACTCCCCTGGGGAAGGCATTACCATGGGGGATATTAGGAAGGTGATAAAAGTGGGATATTGTAAAGGGGGGTACTCACGGGAGAGATGTGAGCTGAACGATCTTAATACAGACCGCTCAGCACACATCTCTCACCCCGCTCAGCACAGCGCGATGTGTTGAGCGAGGGGGAAAGCCGACGGGGTGCCGCTCACTTCACACAACGGTGAAGTGAGCGACCCGCTAGATTGAGCCTGCATGCAGGCTCAATTTAGCACCGGCGATAGCGATGCGCGGGGCCGCGCATCGCTATCGCTGGAGGGCATACACACGGCAAATCCGTGCTTAAAATCTAAGCAATCTAGTAAGATTGCTTAGATTTTAAGCACGGATCTCTCCGTGTGTACCCCCCTTAAGAGCTGGAGCGATGACTCACTTACCTATGCTATAGGTGCATACACACAGTGAGATCCTTGCTATGCCCAATTTTGACTATGCGATTTCCCTTGATCTCCCCCAGAGCACAGATAGTACAGATTTTGACTATCTGTACTTTTGATTTTGTTTATGTACGATTTTGACTACACTTTGTACTAGATAGTAAACTAGATAGTCAAGATTGACTTGCCTGCACAGTATATCTAGCCTTACGATACGGACCCCATGGGAGTGCACCTCGGTATCAAATCGGTATCGCAAGCTGACAAACACCTTGAGATGTGCACTAACTTTCCTTAAGATGTGTACACACCTTAAGAGGTGATGCTCTGCCAGGGATTCAATGTGTGAAATTGGATTACAGAAGTGTACTGTGCTGTTTATCACCTATTCTGTTCAATAAACCACCTTTGGTTTTCATCTACCGCCGTGCCCGAGTGATCTGGAACCCCGTATCTTCACAGTATCTGTACCACAAACTAGCATGCAGTTAGTGGTCTGCCCCTGCTTCTTGTAATCAGTAATAGTTATGGCATAACTTTGGTGATCTAATTGCTTCTTCAAAGACTGGGTTCTGGAGCACATATGAAAATAAACTGATAAAAGGAACACTGCTTAGTTAAAGGAAGTACAATGCTTAGTTACAGAAATTATATAACTAAACAGGGTTACAGATTACATATATTAATGTGTGATGCAATACCAAACAAAAAGGAAAACACAGAATTATACTCTTATTCTGGCCAGGGAGCATGACAGGAAGTGCAGGTACGTTTTATCTTATAATTGATCTGACTAATAACATAATGCTTCCATAACCCCCACCACCACCAATTGTTGTCATGTGACCCAGTCCCTGGCCTGATGACTGGCTGGTCTGTTAATCAACCTAAGGTTCATGTCAGGACCACCCACATAACTTTTAACCTAAGTATAAGCAACTGTACTACACTTACACAGCCCACTGACTCCAAGTCAACATTGCTGTTTCACTGTATCTTATAGTCCACCAAGAAATTTTAACCTTTGCCGAATAGCTGACAGCATGCAATATACATTGTTAACTGGGGTGTAAGTCTTTTCCTGCAAGGCCACACCTATTTCTAGCAAGGTTACACCCATTTTTAAAGTAAGAACATGCCCATTTTAGTGAGGCCATGCCCTCTTTCTTTAAAAATGTGAATGTTGGGGTGTTGCTCATACTTGCCTACCTGACCCTCTCCATGAGGGAGAAAATGCTCTGTTCCTGGACTTTCCTGGTAATGTATGATTGCCATCACCTGTGGTGAGCTAGGTAATTGATAAGAAAGGCGTTTCACCACAGGTGATGGCAATCATACATTACCAGGAAAGTCCAGGAACAGAGCATTTTCTCCCTCATGGAGAGGGTCAGGTAGGCAAGTATGGTGTTGCTGCATCTTTTTTTACTGTTCGCACTTGGACCCAAACTGTCTAGAAACTGGCCCTGTCAAGCTCCTATTTCCCTATAGATTTTAAGCTTGTGAGAAGAGCTCACCTATATCTCAGATTTGCTACTAGTTTCCAATTGTAAATCTCAACAGAATATTCTGGTGATATATATTTGTATATATGTATATATGTAACTAGATAGATAGGTAGATAGATAGATAGATAGATAGATAGATAGATAGATAGATAGATAGATAGATAGATAGATAGATAGACTGATTATTGGCAGTCTATACTAATGGGCCTAATTCAGACCTGATCGTAGCAGCATATTTGTTAGCAGTTGGGCAAAACTATGGCCCTCATTCCGAGTTGATCGCTCGGTATTTTTCATCGCATCGCAGTGAAATTCCGCTTAGTACGCATGCGCAATATTCGCACTGCGACTGCGCCAAGTAATTTTACAATGGAGATAGTATTTTTACTCACGGCTTTTTCATCGCTCCGGCGATCGTAATGTGATTGACAGGAAATGGGTGTTACTGGGCGGAAACAGGCCGTTTTATGGGCGTGCGGGAAAAAACGCTACCGTTTCCGGAAAAAACGCAGGAGTGGCCGGGGAAACGGGGGAGTGTCTGGGCGAACGCTGGGTGTGTTTGTGACGTCAAACCAGGAACGACAAGCACTGAACTAGAGATGAGCGGGTTCGGTTTCTCTGAATCCGAACCCGCCAGAACTTCATGTTTTTTTTCACGAGTCCGAGCGACTCGGATCTTCCCGCCTTGCTCGGTTAACCCGAGCGCGCCCGAACGTCATCATGACGCTGTCGGATTCTCGCGAGGCTCGGATTCTATCGCGAGACTCGGATTCTATATAAGGAGCCGCGCGTCGCCGCCATTTTCACACGTGCATTGAGATTGATAGGGAGAGGACGTGGCTGGCGTCCTCTCCGTTTAGACACTTGATTTACTAATTTTGGGGAGCATTAGGAGTACTCACTACTCAGTAGTGTACAGTGCAGAGTTTTGCTGATAGTGACCAGTGACCACCACTTTTATTTATAATCCGTTCTCTGCCTGAAAAAAGCGATACACAGCACACAGTGACTCAGTCACATACATACCATATCTGTGTGCACTGCTCAGGCTCAGGCCAGTGTGCTGCATCATCTATATATATTATATATCTGTCTGACTGCTCAGCTCACACAGCTTATAATTGTGGGGGAGACTGGGGAGCACTACTGCAGTGCCAGTTATAGGTTATAGCAGGAGCCAGGAGTACATAATATTATATTAAAATTAAACAGTGCACACTTTTGCTGCAGGAGTGCCACTGCCAGTGTGACTAGTGACCAGTGACCTGACCACCAGTATATAATATTAGTAGTATACTATCTCTTTATCAACCAGTCTATATTAGCAGCAGACACAGTACAGTGCGGTAGTTCACGGCTGTGGCTACCTCTGTGTCGGCACTCGGCAGCCCGTCCATAATTGTATATACCAGTGACCTAACCGTGGTTTTTTTTTCTTTCTTTATACATACATACTAGTTACGAGTATACTATCTCTTTATCAACCAGTCTATATATTAGCAGCAGACACAGTACAGTGCGGTAGTTCACGGCTGTGGCTACCTCTGTGTCGGCACTCGGCAGCCCGTCCATAATTGTATATACCAGTGACCTAACCGTGGTTTTTTTTTCTTTCTTTATACATACATACTAGTTACGAGTATACTATCTCTTTATCAACCAGTCTATATATTAGCAGCAGACACAGTACAGTGCGGTAGTTCACGGCTGTGGCTACCTCTGTGTCGGCACTCGGCAGCCCGTCCATAATTGTATATACCAGTGACCTAACCGTGGTTTTTTTTTCTTTCTTTATACATACATACTAGTTACGAGTATACTATCTCTTTATCAACCAGTCTATATATTAGCAGCAGACACAGTACAGTGCGGTAGTTCACGGCTGTGGCTACCTCTGTGTCGGCACTCGGCAGCCCGTCCATAATTGTATATACCAGTGACCTAACCGTGGTTTTTTTTTCTTTCTTTATACATACATACTAGTTACGAGTATACTATCTCTTTATCAACCAGTCTATATATTAGCAGCAGACACAGTACAGTGCGGTAGTTCACGGCTGTGGCTACCTCTGTGTCGGCACTCGGCAGCCCGTCCATAATTGTATATACCAGTGACCTAACCGTGGTTTTTTTTTCTTTCTTTATACATACATACTAGTTACGAGTATACTATCTCTTTATCAACCAGTCTATATATTAGCAGCAGACACAGTACAGTGCGGTAGTTCACGGCTGTGGCTACCTCTGTGTCGGCACTCGGCAGCCCGTCCATAATTGTATATACCAGTGACCTAACCGTGGTTTTTTTTCCTTTCTTTATACATACATACTAGTTACGAGTATACTATCTCTTTATCAACCAGTCTATATATTAGCAGCAGACACAGTACAGTGCGGTAGTTCACGGCTGTGGCTACCTCTGTGTCGGCACTCGGCAGCCCGTCCATAATTGTATATACCACCTAACCGTGGTTTTTTTTTCTTTCTTTATACATACATACTAGTTACGAGTATACTATCTCTTTATCAACCAGTCTATATATTAGCAGCAGACACAGTACAGTGCGGTAGTTCACGGCTGTGGCTACCTCTGTGTCGGCACTCCGCAGCCCGTCCATAATTGTATATACCAGTGACCTAACCGTGTTTTTTTTTTCTTTCTTTATACATACATACTAGTTACGAGTATACTATCTCTTTATCAACCAGTCTATATATTAGCAGCAGACACAGTACAGTGCGGTAGTTCACGGCTGTGGCTACCTCTGTGTCGGCACTCGGCAGCCAGTCCATAATTGTATATACCAGTGACCTAACCGTGGTTTTTTTTTCTTTCTTTATACATACATACTAGTTACGAGTATACTATCTCTTTATCAACCAGTCTATATATTAGCAGCAGACACAGTACAGTGCGGTAGTTCACGGCTGTGGCTACCTCTGTGTCGGCACTCGGCAGCCCGTCCATAATTGTATATACCAGTGACCTAACCGTGGTTTTTTTTTCTTTCTTTATACATACATACTAGTTACGAGTATACTATCTCTTTATCAACCAGTCTATATATTAGCAGCAGACACAGTACAGTGCGGTAGTTCACGGCTGTGGCTACCTCTGTGTCGGCACTCGGCAGCCCGTCCATAATTGTATACTAGTATCCAATCCATCCATCTCCATTGTTTACCTGAGGTGCCTTTTAGTTGTGCCTATTAAAATATGGAGAACAAAAATGTTGAGGTTCCAAAATTAGGGAAAGATCAAGATCCACTTCCACCTCGTGCTGAAGCTGCTGCCACTAGTCATGGCCGAGACGATGAAATGCCAGCAACGTCGTCTGCCAAGGCCGATGCCCAATGTCATAGTACAGAGCATGTCAAATCCAAAACACCAAATATCAGTAAAAAGCCTCTTTTTTTCTTTGCGTCATGTGCTGTTTGGGGAGGGTTTTTTGGAAGGGACATCCTGCGTGACACTGCAGTGCCACTCCTAGATGGGCCCGGTGTTTGTGTCGGCCACTAGGGTCGCTAATCTTACTCACACAGCTACCTCATTGCGCCTCTTTTTTTCTTTGCGTCATGTGCTGTTTGGGGAGGGTTTTTTGGAAGGGCCATCCTGCGTGACACTGCAGTGCCACTCCTAGATGGGCCCGGTGTTTGTGTCGGCCACTAGGGTCGCTAATCTTACTCACACAGCTACCTCATTGCGCCTCTTTTTTTCTTTGCGTCATGTGCTGTTTGGGGAGGGTTTTTTGGAAGGGACATCCTGCGTGACACTGCAGTGCCACTCCTAGATGGGCCCGGTGTTTGTGTCGGCCACTAGGGTCGCTTATCTTACTCACACAGCGACCTCGGTGCAAATTTTAGGACTAAAAATAATATTGTGAGGTGTGAGGTATTCAGAATAGACTGAAAATGAGTGTAAATTATGGTTTTTGAGGTTAATAATACTTTGGGATCAAAATGACCCCCAAATTCTATGATTTAAGCTGTTTTTTAGTGTTTTTGGAAAAAAACACCCGAATCCAAAACACACCCGAATCCGACAAAAATAATTCGGTGAGGTTTTGCCAAAACGCGTTCGAACCCAAAACACGGCCGCGGAACCGAACCCAAAACCAAAACACAAAACCCGAAAAATTTCAGGCGCTCATCTCTACACTGAACTGATCGCACAGGCAGAGTAAGTCTGAAGCTACTCTGAAACTGCTAAGTAGTTAGTAATCGCAATATTGCGAATACATCGGTCGCAATTTTAAGAAGCTAAGATTCACTCCCAGTAGGCGGCGGCTTAGCGTGTGTAACTCTGCTAAAATCGCCTTGCGAGCGATCAACTCGGAATGAGGGCCTATGTGCACTGCAGGGGGGGATGCAGATATAACATGTGCAGAGAGAGTTAGATTTGGGTGGTTTATATTGTTTCTGTGCAGGGTGAATACTGGATGCTTTATTTTTACACTGCAATTTAGATTTCAGTTTTAACACACCCATGGCCAGCTCCAGGCATGTTTGAATAGAGCGGCCGCACAGGGCGCCACCCTTAATGGGTGCCGCACGCTAGCGCCGCCATATTCGTGCCTGGAGCCAGCCTGCAGTGTCCCGGCCCCGGCCTCTTGTGTGCGCGCTATGCGGCGCCGCACAGCGCGCATAGCGCACACACAAGAGTTTTGAACAGTCCGCCTGCGCCCTCAGCAGCACTCCCCCTCCCGGCTCCCAGCACCGCAGGTATTGTGACTTGTGAGGGCATTTATGGATCGGGCACTGTCGGTCATATCTGGCACTGTGGGGTCATATCTGCACTGTGGGGGTATTTATGTAACTGGCACTGAGGGCATTTATGTATCTGGCACTGTGGGGGCATATCTGCACTGTGGGGGCATTTATGTATCTGGCACTGGGGGCAATTATGTATCTGGCACTGTGGGGGCATATCTGCACTGTGGGGGCATTTATGTATCTGGCACTACTGGGGGGCATATCTGCACTCTGCGGCCATTTATGTATCTGGCACTGGGGGCATTTATGTATCTGGCACTGTGGGGGCACTTATGTATCTGGCACTGTGGGGGCACTTATGTATCTGGCACTGTGGGGGCACTTATGTATCTGGCACTGTGGGGGCATTTATGTATCTGGCACTGTGGGGTCATTTATGTATCTGGAACTGTGGGGGCATATCTGAACTATGGGGGCATATCTGCGCTGTGGGGGCATTTATGTATCTGGCACTGTGGGGGCATATCTGCACTGTGGGGGCATTTATGTATCTGGCACTGTGGGGGCATTTATGTATTTGGAACTGTGGGGGCATTTATGTATCTGGCACTGGGGGCATTTATGTATCTGGCACTGTGGGGGCATATCTGCACTGTGGGGGCATTTATGTATCTGGCACTGTGGGGGCACTCTTGTATCTGGCACTGGGGGCATTTATGTATCTGGCACTGTGGGGGCATATCTGCACTGTGGGGGCATTTATGTATCTGGCACTGGGGGCAATTATGTATCTGGCACTGTGGGGGCATATCTGCACTCTGTGGCCATTTATGTATCTGGCACTGTGGGGGCATGTCATGTGTATCTGGCACTGTGGGGGCATATCTGCACTGTGTGGCCATTTATGTATCTGGCACTGCTGGGGGGCATGTCACGTGTTGCTGGCACTGCTGGGGGGCATGTCACATGTAGCTGGGACTGCTGGGGGCATGTCATGTGTAGCTGGCACTACTGGGGAGCATATCATGTAGTATTCCCGCTAGGCGTCTGTGGCTAGGTAATGTGTCTCAGTGCTCTACCTGGCGCAATGTGTCTCAGTGCTCTACTTGGCACAAAGTGTCTAACGTGCTCTGCCTGGCGCAAAGTGTCTAACGTGCTCTGCCTGGCGCAAAGTGTCTAACATGCTCTGCCTGGCGCAAAGTGTCTAGGAGGTTCTACCTGGTGCAATGTGTATTAGCTGCACTACTGTGTGGTGTAATGCGAATTGCCACTATTATGTGGCCACGCACCTTCCCCACGAAGCAACGCCCCTAAACTTTTGCTGTGCGCCTTAGGCGCGCACTGTCCATGCTTCGGCATGTAGGTAGGGGAGCACCAAGCATTACAGTATGTACATCATTTTGCCCTCCTAACTTAAAAATGTGCCCTCCCTGTGATCAGCACCCTGCCCTAAAAAGTGAACACTATCATGTGCTGGCACTGCAGGGGGGCATATCATGTGTAGCTGGCACTGCTGGGTGACATGTCATGTGTAGCTGGCACTGCTGGGTGACATGTCATGTGTAGCTGGCACTGCTGGGTGACATGTCGTGTAGCTGGCACTGCTGCGGGGCATGTCATGTATAGCTGGCACTGCTGGGGGGCATATCATGTCTATCTGGCACTGCACATTATGTGTATCTGACACTATACTGGAGACATTGTGTGTAAGGAACACTACTGTGGCTGTTATGTGTAAGGCTGCTAATTGTGTGCGTAGAGGGGGTGTGAAAATATATTTATTTATAGTTTGATAATATGAAGTTACGAGGCCACCTTTTCCAGGATTCCAGGAGCGCACGCGCCTTCGGCGCGCGCATAGGGTTGGGGGGTGAGGGTGCTTTTCAGTTTTCTCGCTCAGGGTGCTAGTAGGCCTGGAGCTGGCCCTGAACACACCCCACCCAATTCTAACTCTCTCTGCACATGTTATATCTGCCCCCCTCCCTGCAGTGCACATGGTTTTGCCCATCTGCTAACAAAGCTGCTGCTACGATGAACTCTGAATTAGGCCCCATGTTCATCTGCTACTGCCCTGAAAACTGGAGCGCTGTCCACTTCTTTCGTGATATGTTCAGTTGCTAGTGGCAGGAGCAGGTTGCTAGGTTTAGAGGGGAGCTGAGGAACCCATACCTGATGGGTGCTTGCCAGAATCCTCTTTTTCTCATTGAGTAAAGCACCCCTTTATCAGGTTTGCATTTATCCAATATGAACTGCTGAATTTGTCATACCTTGTCACAAATGTAGAATGACAAACTTAATAATGGCATTTCATTTTTATTAATACTGACTTTTATTTTGTATTACTTATTATAATATCTATGTATTTTCTAGAGATGAGCGGGTTCGGTTTCTTTGAATCCGAACCCGCACGAACTTCACTTTTTTTTTCACGGGTCCGAGCGACTCGGTATCTTCCCGCCTTGCTCGGTTAACCCGAGCGCGCCCGAACGTCATCATGACGCTGTCGGATTCTCGCGAGACTCGGATTCTATATAAGGAGCCGCGCGTCGCCGCCATTTTCACACGTGCATTGAGATTCATAGGGAGAGGACGTGGCTGGCGTCCTCTCCATTTAGATTAGATTTAGAAGAGAGAGAGAGAGAGAGATTGCTGTGATACTGTAGATTAGAAGAGAGTGCAGACAGAGTTTAGTGACTGACGACCACAGTGACCAGTGACCACCAGAGACAGTGCAGTTGTTTGTTTTATTTAATATATCCGTTCTCTGCCTGAAAAAAACGATACACAGTCACACAGTGACTCAGTCTGTGTGCACTGCTCAGCCCAGTGTGCTGCACATCAATGTATTGTATATAAAGCTTATAATTGTGGGGGAGACTGGGGAGCACTGCAGGTTGTTATAGCAGGAGCCAGGAGTACATGATAAATAATATTATATTAAAATTAAACAGTGCACACTTTTGCTGCAGGAGTGCCACTGCCAGTGTGACTAGTGGTGACCAGTGCCTGACCACCAGTATATTAGTAGTATTGTATACTATCTCTTTATCAACCAGTCTATATTAGCAGCAGACACAGTACAGTGCGGTAGTTCACGGCTGTGGCTACCTCTGTGTCGGCACTCGGCAGGCAGTCCGTCCATCCATAATTGTATTATAATATATACCACCTAACCGTGGTTTTTTTTTCATTCTTTATACCGTCGTCATACTAGTTGTTACGAGTATACTACTATCTCTTTATCAACCAGTGTACAGTGCGGTAGTTCACGGCTGTGGCTACCTCTGTGTCGGCACTCGGCAGGCAGTCCGTCCAACCATAATTGTATTATAATATATACCACCTAACCGTGGTTTTTTTTTCATTCTTTATACCGTCGTCATACTAGTTGTTACGAGTATACTACTATCTCTTTATCAACCAGTGTACAGTGCGGTAGTTCACGGCTGTGGCTACCTCTGTGTCGGCACTCGGCAGGCAGTCCGTCCATCCATAATTGTATTATAATATATACCACCTAACCGTGGTTTTTTTTTCATTCTTTATACCGTCGTCATACTAGTTGTTACGAGTATACTACTATCTCTTTATCAACCAGTGTACAGTGCGGTAGTTCACGGCTGTGGCTACCTCTGTGTCGGCACTCGGCAGGCAGTCCGTCCAACCATAATTGTATTATAATATATACCACCTAACCGTGGTTTTTTTTTCATTCTTTATACCGTCGTCATACTAGTTGTTACGAGTATACTACTATCTCTTTATCAACCAGTGTACAGTGCGGTAGTTCACGGCTGTGGCTACCTCTGTGTCGGCACTCGGCAGGCAGTCCGTCCAACCATAATTGTATTATATACCACCTAACCGTGGTTTTTTTTTCATTCTTTATACCGTCGTCATACTAGTTGTTACGAGTATACTACTATCTCTTTATCAACCAGTGTACAGTGCGGTAGTTCACGGCTGTGGCTACCTCTGTGTCGGCACTCGGCAGGCAGTCCGTCCAACCATAATTGTATTATAATATATACCACCTAACCGTGGTTTTTTTTTCATTCTTTATACCGTCGTCATACTAGTTGTTACGAGTATACTACTATCTCTTTATCAACCAGTGTACAGTGCGGTAGTTCACGGCTGTGGCTACCTCTGTGTCGGCACTCGGCAGGCAGTCCGTCCATCCATAATTGTATTATAATATATACCACCTAACCGTGGTTTTTTTTTCATTCTTTATACCGTCGTCATACTAGTTGTTACGAGTATACTACTATCTCTTTATCAACCAGTGTACAGTGCGGTAGTTCACGGCTGTGGCTACCTCTGTGTCGGCACTCGGCAGGCAGTCCGTCCAACCATAATTGTATTATAATATATACCACCTAACCGTGGTTTTTTTTTCATTCTTTATACCGTCGTCATACTAGTTGTTACGAGTATACTACTATCTCTTTATCAACCAGTGTACAGTGCGGTAGTTCACGGCTGTGGCTACCTCTGTGTCGGCACTCGGCAGGCAGTCCGTCCAACCATAATTGTATTACAATATATACCACCTAACCGTGGTTTTTTTTTCATTCTTTATACCGTCGTCATACTAGTTGTTACGAGTATACTACTATCTCTTTATCAACCAGTGTACAGTGCGGTAGTTCACGGCTGTGGCTACCTCTGTGTCGGCACTCGGCAGGCAGTCCGTCCATCCATAATTGTATTATATACCACCTAACCGTGGTTTTTTTATACCACCTAACCGTGGCAGTCCGTCCATAATTGTATACTAGTATCCAATCCATCCATCTCCATTGTTTACCTGAGGTGCCTTTTAGTTCTGCCTATAAAATATGGAGAACAAAAAAGTTGAGGTTCCAAAATTAGGGAAAGATCAAGATCCACTTCCACCTCGTGCTGAAGCTGCTGCCACTAGTCATGGTCGAGACGATGAAATGCCAGCAACGTCGTCTGCCAAGGCCGATGCCCAATGTCATAGTACAGAGCATGTCAAATCCAAAACACCAAATATCAGTAAAAAGCCTCTTTTTTTCTTTGCGTCATGTGCTGTTTGGGGAGGGTTTTTTGGAAGGGACATCCTGCGTGACACTGCAGTGCCACTCCTAGATGGGCCCGGTGTTTGTGTCGGCCACTAGGGTCGCTAATCTTACTCACACAGCTACCTCATTGCGCCTCTTTTTTTCTTTGCGTCATGTGCTGTTTGGGGAGGGTTTTTTGGAAGGGACATCCTGCGTGACACTGCAGTGCCACTCCTAGATGGGCCCGGTGTTTGTGTCGGCCACTAGGGTCGCTTATCTTACTCACACAGCGACCTCGGTGCAAATTTTAGGACTAAAAATAATATTGTGAGGTGTGAGGTATTCAGAATAGACTGAAAATGAGTGTAAATTATGGTTTTTGAGGTTAATAATACTTTGGGATCAAAATGACCCCCAAATTCTATGATTTAAGCTGTTTTTTAGTGTTTTTTGAAAAAAACACCCGAATCCAAAACACACCCGAATCCGACAAAAAAAATTCGGTGAGGTTTTGCCAAAACGCGTTCGAACCCAAAACACGGCCGCGGAACCGAACCCAAAACCAAAACACAAAACCCGAAAAATTTCAGGCGCTCATCTCTAGTATTTTATTTTCCTTGCTCTCTGCACCATGCTGCACAGCACTGGATTTTTCTGTATATAATTTGTGTACTGCAGGATAATAAAGGGTAACATTATAGTGTCATTACAGCTTGCATCCCCATGCTTGACAGGTTCCATTTTCAGCACCCAGCTGCAGAGAGAGGGTTTGTTGATGCAGTGCAGGGGAACAGAGCGGATACACTTTAGTCAACCTGTGGCTCTCCGGATCCATCTTTTCTAGAACTTTGGGGGTAATTCTGAGTTGATCGCAGCAGGAACTTTGTTAGCAGTTGGGCAAAACCATGTGCACTGCAGGGGAGGCAGATATAACATGTGCAGAGAGAGTTGATTTGGGTGTGGTGTGTTCAATCTGCAATCTAAATTGCAGTGTAAAAATAAAGCAGCCAGTATTTACCCTGCACAGAAACAAAATAACCCACCCAAATCTAACTCTCTCTGCACATGTTATATCTGCCTCCCCTGCAGTGCACATGGTTTTGCCCAACTGCTAACAAAGGCCCTCATTCCGAGTTGTTCGCTTGGGAAAATTTCTTCGCATCGCAGCGATTTTCCGCTTATTGCGCATGCGCAATGTTCGCACTGCGACTGCGCCAAGTAAATTTGCTATGCAGTTAGGTATTTTACTCACGGCATTACGAGGTTTTTTCTTCGTTCTGGTGATCGTAATGTGATTGACAGGAAGTGGGTGTTTCTGGGCGGAAACTGGACGTTTTATGGGTGTGTGCGAAAAAACGCTACCGTTTCTGGGAAAAATGCGGGAGTGGCTGGAGAAACGGAGGAGTGTCTGGCCGAACGCTGGGTGTGTTTGTGACGTCAAACCAGGAACGAAACTGACTGAACTGATCGCAGTTGCCGAGTAAGTGTGGAGCTACTCAGAAACTGCTAAGAAGTGTCTATTCGCAATTTTGCTAATCTTTCGTTCGCAATTTTGATAAGCTAAAATTCACTCCCAGTAGGCGGCGGCTTAGCGTGTGCAAAGCTGCTAAAAGCAGCTTGCGAGCGAACAACTCGGAATGAGGGCCAAAGTTCCTGCTGCGATCAACTCAGAATTACTCCATTTGAGTAGCAAAATGTTGAGCTATGTAGTGTGACAGAAGCAGGCACTACCTGATCTGCAAGCAATAATACTGTAGCTCATGGTTTTAGTGAAGATTTTATCTTAAAAGAGGGAGTCGGGCTTGTTCATTTTATTAACTTAAAACATATTTACGTATGTGTGTGTCTGTTTATTTCCAACTTTTCAGTTTTTAGCCAAAATGGACAGTGGTCTCATGGACCCCCTCATTTATTTTACAAGGATCACAGGACTATAAAGGCTGATGTTCCAGTCTTCCCATATTTGTCAAGCTGGTCAACTACATTAAAGTCTTCCCTACTGGTCATACTTGGCTACGTTTTGGACCTCCCCATGGACAAGTGGGAGGAATGTGATCAGTGCCGTAACTAGGCATTTTAGCACTGTGTGCAAGAAACGGCATTGGCGCCCCCCATATGTAAGGGGCAGTGCGCGCCGTAGGCATGCGGAAAATATATAGGGGCGTGGCTTCATGGGGGAGGGGCGTGGCCACAAAATAATACCAATTTATACTACGGTGTACAGTAGTCTCCATTATTCAAATTACGCTGCACAGTAGTGCCACTACACCAGGTAGAGCCACTTTGACACGTTACGGCAGACAGTACCCCTTTTTACACATTACGTCAGACAGCGTCTCCCTTTTTACACATTACAGCCGACAGTCCCCCTTTTTACACATTATGGCAGACAGTGTCCCCTTTTTACACATTACGGAAGCCAGTCCCCCTTTTTACACATTACGGCAGACAGCGTCCCCCTCTTTACACATTACGGCAGACAGTCCCCCTTTTTACACATTACGGCAGACAGCGTCCACCTTTTTACACATTGCGGCAGACAGCGTCCCCTTTTTACACATTACGGCAGACAGTGTCCCCCTTTTTACACATTACAGCAGACAGCGTTCCCCTTTTTACACATTACGGCAGACAGCGTCCCCCTTTTTACACATTACGGCAAACTGCGTCCCCTTTTTACACATTACAGCAGACAGTCCCCCTTTTTACACATTACGGCAGGCAGCGTTCCCCTTTTTACACATTACGGCAGACAGTCCCCCTTTTTACACATTACAGCAGACAGCGTCCCCCTTTTTACACATTACAGCAGACAGCGTCCCCCTTTTTACACATTGCGGCAGACAGGATAGAGAGAGACAGACAGACAGATAGATACTTACCATCTCTCCGCGCTGGCAGTCAGGCTCCTCTGTGCTGGCAGATGATCAGATCCCGAGCAGGGGAGAAGGAGGGAGGGGGACTGGAGCCGCAGCAGCGCTATGTAATTGGTGGTGGTGCCGCTGCAGCTGTCCCCTCTAATTCCGCATTGGCTGCCCTGTGAATGCTGGGATGAGAGAAGCACATCCCAGCATTCACAGCAGCGCCGGGCAACCAATGTAAAAGGAGAGGGGACTGCTGCAGCGGCGCCACCACCAATTACATAGCGCTGCTGCAGCTCCAGTCCCCCCCCCTCGCATCATAGCAGCAGCGCGGCACTGCAGTTTCCCCAGCCTTCCCCCGCTGCCCCACAACAGAGGAGCGGCACTGCAGACCCCGTCCAACCCACATCAGAGCAGCAGCACGGCTCGGCGGTCTCCCTAACCAACCCCCCCCCACTCCCACTGCCCCGCAATAGAGGAGCGGCACAGAAGTCCTCATCCCCCCCACATCAGAGCAGCTGTGCGACACAGACAAGCGGGTCGGGAGGAGAGGTGGTGAATATTAAAGCTCTGTGAATGGGGGTTAGGGCAGCTAATTTCATTGTGTTGGGTGGGGGAAGGCGGCCGATATCATTGTGCCTAGGGGTGGCCTAACCCTTAAATCTGGCTCTTGGTCTATGCTGTCTGATTTTATTAAATATTTATTGTTGAGCTGAATCTACCTAAAGGGCGGTACACACGGAGAGATCCGTGCCTAAATTCTAAGCAATCTAACTAAACTGCTTAGAAATTAAGCACTGATCTCTCCGTGTGTATGCCCATAGAGATAGCAATGCGCGGCCTACTCTAGATTTAGCATGCATGCATGCCAAATCTAGTCGATCTCTCACTTCACTGCTGTGGAGTCATTGCCAGAGGAAGGTCCACTGGAACTGTCATCTCAGGTGTAAGGTATCATCTAAACCTAAATTATCTGTGCCCACACCAACATCCAGGGTATCACAATAATGTCACTTTAAGGGCTATGGCTAAAGCTAATTTTGTAGAGTAGATATTGGCCATGAGTTAATTTGCAACAGCTATTGGATGCCTTGGACTATATGTGGGTGTGTTACTATTAACCATCCCAAAAATTAAAAATGCACTGTTGCACCTCACTGCAGCTGTCCCCCCTCTCTAACCTGGGATTATGCTACTGCCGCTGCTGCTGGATGGGAGGAATGAGAGGGGGTGTGCTGGCCACTACTGCCGCCGCATGCACTACTGCTCTGGGCTTCCCGAGGCCACCGCTGCTTTAGTGACCCGGGACAGCTCCACTTCCCCCCGCCGTGTATGAGTGATTGGACCAGCGGATCCAGCACTGGATCCGCTGTCCTATCACAGCTGTCGCGCATGCCTGAAAGCCCATCGCTGTCAGTGAGGCACTTGTATAAGTGCCGCTTTTCCCTCTTTACCTCTTTCCCTCTTTTACTAATGGGCTTTTACAGCCCAGAGTTGGCCCCGCCCCACGCTTCATCCCCGTTCCCACTGTTTACGGGAGGCACATGCTATCAGTGCCTCCCAAACTATATTGCTAGACTAAAATGATTAGAATAATATAAAGAGGATACATATGACACAGAATATGTGTCTTATGTATCTTCTTTGTATTATTTTAATCAATAATGACAGGGAAGGCACTACCTCCCCTGCCTCCCCTGACTGCACGTCCCTGATTCAGAGGCAAAGAGGGAAACAACTTTCTGTTATGTGAATGCACCTAATAAAGATGTAAATACGTGAATATACTATATATAATATGGTACAATCACATAATTCCCAAAATTTAGACATGAAAACTATAATAAGACTTCTTCCCCATTCAGCCCAAACCCCACTGAAAATGCACCCCTCCCAGAACCATCCACTATCAGGCCTATCCTGACAAACTCAAGACATTTGGAAGGTATACACTCTTAACACAGGGGATGCGGTCAAGATGTCGGCTGTCGGGATCCCGGCTGCTGGAATACCGACACTGGAATCTCGACGCCCTTCAGAATCCCGACGTTGGAACTCCAAATGGGTCAGGATACCGGCGCCGGAATTCCGATAGTCAGCATCCTGACTGTAACTATGGGCGCAAGGTTAAGTTTAGGACCAGGGGACGGAGGGTTAGGTTTAGGCGTCAGGTGGGGGGGGGGGGGTGTTAGGGTTAGACTTGGGGGGAGGTTAAGGTTAGGCTGCGGTGAGGGTGGGTTTGGGTTAGGCACCCCTGGGGGGTTAGGGTCAGGCTGCATGGGCGGGAGGGCTAGGTTTAGGCATCTCTGGGGGGTGATTAGGGTTAGGCACTAAGGGGGGGTATTCGAGTTAGGCAGCGGTAGGAAGGGTTAGGGTTAGGGGGGGTGGGGAGAGGGTGGAACACCCCTTAGTTACCCCTGTCAGTGTTCTGATCTTCAGGATCCAGTTGTTTGTATTTCGAGCGTCAGGATCCCGTGCGACGGGATAGTTTAACTATTTTAGAGTTTCAAAACTCCCATTCATGACCTATTACATTTTTATGTATTGCAGTGCATCTGCTTTTGTCAGGAATAAATATTATAGTTTACCAAAACAAATACTATATTGTTTCTTTTAGTATATAAAATGTTTTCTTTTGGTTGCATATTGGAATAAAAATATTTGTTATTTTAAATCCAATCTGTTTTTATTCATACATAGAGGGGTATAATGGTCTTTCAGCTTCTCACTATATTTACATCTGCCCAGTTTTAAAAAAAAGTTTTGAGTTACTGTATATGACCTTAGTGCCACTAGAGGGAGCCAACACACTCTGACCTCACCCTCATCCTTTTCAGTTAAACAAGGAGACTTTGGGTAATTTACTAGGAAGTATATTGGTTGGTGTTTAAAAATCAGTGGGTATTGCCAATAGTTTGTGGAGCCAAAACTCCACTATACCTTGGGGTTGATGGTGGTCTGGAAGCCACCAACAATCCATCAGTTTTTAAAGCCTGACCCCAGAACAAAAAATACTGCAAAAACAAAGTGTTTTAGAAAGACTGCATAGATCCCTGGGATACATGCAAGTATGTCTATTTATTTGTTAAAAATTAAAAATTGAAAGAAAAAGAAAATTATGGGGTACCCCAGCAAAATTGTTTACCAGCACTAGAGTTTTAAGCCTAGATTGGAAGTGGAAAAATGGGCAGCACAAAAAGAGTGGGGGCCTCCCAACATTTCCACTACCTCTACTAGGCTTTTTTATATTGATGTTTGTTTTATATATTTTCATGTCACATTAAATATAATTTACAGTAAATACACTGTGTTTATAAGGTTCCTCTACATATATGTACACTTACATCTGCCTTGTCACCCCATTTGTTTCACATTCCAGTTTTCTTATACTGGTGGCTACCATACTTGCCTACTCTCTTGGAAAGGCCGGGAGGCTCTCGAAAATCGTGTGGTTCTCCCGGCCCCCGGGGAAGTGGGCAAGTCTCCCGCATACTGATCCCCCCCCCCTTCCGCATCCCACCCGCTCAGGGCTGTTTCTAGACAATTTGGCTCTCAGTGCAAGATTTCAAAATGCGCCCCCCCCCCCCCCCCCCATTGCTCTAAAAAAAAATATATGTGTGCCCCCCCCCCATATAGCCATAAAAAGAAAAAGCATGCGCGCGCCATAGGCGCGCGCGCTTTCGACAAGGGTGTGTGGCCTGATTAAAATGGGCGTGGTCTCATTAAAGTGGGCATGGCCTCATCTGATATCATCACACCCACCACAGGGGGGGGGAAATAAAAATAAAAAAGTCCCCTTTTTACACATTACAGCAGGCAAGTGTCCCCATATTACACAGCGCGGCAGGCAGGTGTCTCCATTTTACACAGCGCGGCAGGCAGGTGTCCCCATTTTACACAGCGCGGCAGGCAGGTGTCCCCATTTTACACAGTGCGGCAGGCAGGTATCCCCATTTTACACAGTACGGTAGGCAGGTATCCCCATTTTACACAGTACGCAGGCAGGTGCCCCCATTTTACAAAGTGCAGCAGGCAGGTATCCCCATTTTACACAGTGCGGCAGGCAGGTATCCCCATTTTACACAGCACGGCAGGCAGATATCCCCATTTTACACAGCACGGCAGGCAGATATCCCCATTTTACACAGCACGGCAGGCAGATATCCCCATTTTACACAGCACGGCAGGCAGATATCCCCATTTTACACAGTACGCAGGCAGATATCCCCATATTACACAGTACGCAGGCAGGTGCCCCCATATTAGACAGTACGCAGGCAGGTGCCCCCATATTACACAGTACGCAGGCAGGTGCCCCCATATTACACAGTACGCAGGCAGGTGCCCCCATATTACACAGTACGCAGGCAGATGCCCCCATATTACACAGTACGCAGGCAGATGCCCCCATATTACACAGTACGCAGGCAGATGCCCCCATATTACACAGTACGCAGGCAGATGCCCCCATATTACACAGTACGCAGGCAGGTGCCCCATATTACACAGTACGCAGGCAGGTGCCCCCATTTTACACAGTGCGGCAGGCAGGTATCCCCATAGGCAGGTGTCCCCATTTTACACAGTGCGGCAGCGGCAGGCAGGTTTCAAGTTGAGGGGAAGGAAGGGGGAGAGGGGGGGGGGAGAGAGAGAGAGAGAGAGAGAATACTTACGTCTTCCCGCTCTTCGGTCCCGCCGCCTCACGTCCCTCGCGCCGGCCGCCTCCTCCTTCATGCTTATCTCCTTCTCGCCTCTCCCGAGCGCTCCTGCTCGGGGGGCGGAGTTTCGCGGAATGACGCGTTTGTGTCGTGACGTCACGACGCAACGCGTCATTCCACGAAACTCCGCCCCCCGAGCAGGAGCGCTCGGGAGAGGCGAGAAGGAGTAACAAAGTGCCGTGGCGGGCGCCCCGCCGCTAGAAACGGCACTGCACCCGCTCATCTCATCCCCGGTCTCACCTCGGGTGCATGGCAACCTGTCACACAGAAGGGGGTGAGGAGATGATGTGATTTGTGGTAAATCGCGTCATTGTAGCCCCGCCCCCGCTTTACAATGCTTGTAATGTAGGCATTGTGAAGCGGGGGCAGGGCTATGACACAATTGCATCTCCACGCCCCCGTACCGCTTCCTCCACTCCCCCTCCTTTGTGACCTGGCTGCTCCCTCACGATGGTACGGGTAGCTACTTGTATTGACAGAAGCACTTGCTTGGTGAATGATAAGTACACCCATTCCTTTACGCCAACATGTTTGGAAATATCTCACTTAGCAGCACCAACCAGGCCCTATTTTACTATTTTACCAGCCATGGATGGTGGCACTATAGTATAAGGGACAACTGCCACACGCTATAGTGCCAATCTCCCCTAGGTTGGTCAGCATACAGCCCTCGGACCCACAAAAAAAAATGTATTCCTCCCCCAGGAAGCACTAACGCCGCTATGGTTATTCCCCACACCCCTGTTTGTGTGTGGGGCTGATAATGAAATAAATATTATTGTTCTTTACTGGCACACTACAGGTTCCAGCTAGGCCCAATTTAAATGGAGAACCACAAGTGGCAGGATGCCCCGGTAGATCAACTGGTACCTGGAGATAGCAGGAACAAAAAACCTAAACTATGCAACTCACTTAAAGTGTACTGTATGTATTGCTTTCACACAGTGAATACAGTAATTTGCTTGCTGAACTATATTCATTTGAATGTAGACTGTCAATTCTCTAGGAGAATGGCTTTATACACCACTAGCCATTCTTCGCACGGGAGTTTCTGATTTTCACGGTTGTAAGTATAAATGAGTGTTAAAAATGTGGTAAATCTATAGAGATGTAAATTTGACATGTCTTAATGCAAGTAAATATTAATACATGGTTCTTGCCGTTACCCGAGTGACAGGACCATTTTTGTAGTTATTGAAATTCTACACACTGGATGTGCAATCCAAATTTTGATCCAATTGTCTATTTGGGCGTTATCGTTCACGCAACGCAAGCCATGCATCAGAAATAATGTCATTATGTCAACCCCCTTTTCATCCCCTTAGCGGAGGTTTATTAAACTTCTAATTACGTAGTTTTCCTATTTCCCACCTGAAGAATACCTATGTTACATTTCAGCTTCCTAACATATCGGGAAGTAAGAAAATAAGTGCTGAGTCAGTCAGTCAGTTAGTGAGGGCTTTCGCATTTATATATGTAGATTTGATGGCAACAGATTTAAAAATTATAGTTATAATAATACAAACTAAAGCAAACTATAAACAAAGTAAAGTCCAGTCCTAGAGGGGTATTCAGTTAGCTGCAGTAATTTACAGATGTACCGCAGCTAATGAATTCGCCGGGGGCCAATTAGCCCTGATACCCACCACTTATTGGGGATTATGCTTCAGGTGCCTC
The DNA here is from genome assembly GCF_028390025.1 of Pseudophryne corroboree. Classification (NCBI taxonomy): domain Eukaryota; kingdom Metazoa; phylum Chordata; class Amphibia; order Anura; family Myobatrachidae; genus Pseudophryne; species Pseudophryne corroboree. Next base: position 690,371,261 of record NC_086445.1, on the reverse strand, counting down.
CGGCAACCTATTACTCTCTGATACTGCTTTCACATCGGAATTGGAAACGGGTCCTTCCCGGATGGGATCCGGCATTGGACCCTTACACACTGGCTTCCCGACCCGGGTCGGGTTGCCACCATGGGCGGGGGGCGGAGTCGGCATCAGGGGCGGGTGCCAAGGCAGCACTGAGAGATCATCTCCATGCTGCCTCTGCCTATGCTGTGAACGGGTCCCGGGTCGCATCGACCCAGCAACCCGTTCACACTGCACCTGACCCGTTATTAGGTATAACACCTCTTTATTCCCGGGTTGAATTAACAGGTCAGGCGAACCGGGAGTTTGGCAGTGACCCCTTTCACACCACACATATATACCACAAACGTTTGTGCAGTCTCTGCACAGCTCAGGACTTACTCAGCCGCTGCAATGATCCGGCCAGGAGCTCACATCAGGAACCCTCCCTCCAAGCGGCTGGGCATGCCTGCGTTTTTCCGGACACTCCCAAGAAACGGTCAGTTGACACCCACAAATGGCCTCTTCCTGTCAATCGTCTAGCGATCGCCGGTGCGATCTCTTTTTTCGTAGATTCCGTCACTGTCCGGCGATCCCCGTCACCGGCAGCTGACGCGCCTGCGCATTGCAGTGCATCCACATGCGCAGTTAAGACCCGATTGCACTGCTGCAAAAAAAGCCAGAGTGCGATCGAGTCTGAATGACCCCCTATGTCTCAGTGTGCTTCCACTCACTGTCAGTGACTTTGATCCTATCTGTCTGGGATACGGTCCTTAGGTCGACAGTCAATAGGTCGACCACTATTAGTCGACATGCATTATGTCGACACCTGGAAAAGGCCGACATGGTCATTAGGTCGACATGGCAAAGGTCGACACATGAAAAGGTCGACATGAGTTTTTCCCAATTTTCCCCATTTTTTTTTTTTTTTCATACTTTACAATCCACGTGGACTACAATTGGGAATAGTAACCTGTGCCGAGCGCAGCGAGCCATGAGAAGGGACACTGTGCACTAATTGGGGTTCCTGGTCACTTTACGAAGAAAACAACACAAAAACAAACAAACCTCATGTCGTCATTTTTCAATGTCGACCTTTTCTAAGTCGACATGGGGACCATGTCAACCTTTTACAGGTGTCGACCTAGTGCCTGTCAACTAATAGTGGTCGACTTTCCATCTGTCCGCCCTCACAGGCAATGGGTCAGTGACTGCTATTGTCATTATTTTTCACTCAGTTGTATGTCTCACTGTTTGATTTTTTCCTCCTGTACTATCCAGGGACAGACTGGGGCTTTAATGTGGCCCCAACATTCCCTGTGTGCGTAGAGAAAAGGAGTGTGCCCACGCCAAAAAGGGTGTAACTGTATACATACATCACAAGGCGTAAAAGGGGTCATGGGAGCTTGGCCTTGGAGTATGCCGCCAGACTACGTAGGCTAACCCAGCAGAGTGCCAGGGGAAGCAGCTACTCAGCCAGGCCTTCTCACTGCCAATCCGGCAGATACAGCAATGTCAGTCCGACCCTGGGATGGTTTGTATATATTGTATTATTGTGTGTCATTTTCCTGGTATGGTGCTGCTGACACTTTGTGGTGCTAATAATGATAAAATGTGTTTTGGTAACGCAAGTAAGAGGTAAAATACTTCATGCCATCCAACATCAAACTCCATTCAGCATCATATATATATGGTCGACATCTCCCTTCATCATTAATGTAAGGGTATACCACACCAGCTATAAGTGTAAAAGTGTAGAATGGGCATAGAGGGTAATAATGGCCCAATGCATGCAGAATACAAAAGTAGATAACCAAGATGGAAAAATCTGCTTCAAATTAGGCACTCAACACGTTGGGCATATCCAATTGGGTACAAGATTTTTATAGCAGAAACGAATGTGTCTCTAGCGTCCAATTGCCAATTAAAGGGGGTACACACGGAGAGATGTATGCTTAATTTCTAAGCAATCTGACTAGATTGTTTAGAAATTAAGCACGGATCTCTCCGTGTGTATGCCCCACAGTGATAGCGATGTGCACAGCTCCGTGCTTCGCTATCGCCGGTTCTAGATTGTGCCTGCATGTAGGCACAATCTAGTTACATCGCTCACTTCACCGCTGGGTGAAGTGAGCGCCCCCTCGCTCAACACACATTGCGCTGTGTGCTGAGCGGGGGAGAGATGTGTGCTGAGTGGTCCGTGCTAGATCGCTCAGCGCACATCTCCCCGTGTGTACCCCCCTTAACACAGTTATGCATGCTCCAGATTCTCTCCCTATCCAATCATTATAAATGGAGCTCAATAATTTTTTTCTGCAAAAACCTGCAGTCATTTTTTTTTTAAATGGGGGAATCAACCTATAAGTTAATAAGCAGGCAAATTAATATTGATTGACATTAAACATATATATTATTGTCCCTAATAAAAATATTTGGAGCTCTTAATAGTTTTTAAATGGATGATTTTTTTTCTGTTTTTAAGAAAATAACCATTGAGGGAAAAAACAATCTAAATATGTATTTTAAAAAACGGTAACTTCCATCTGTAATGTCAAAAACACCTGTCCCATCCGCACAGGAATACATACAAATTCCTGGCTGACGGGATGCCGGCTGTGAGTATAGCGACAGCGACAAGAATCCCAGCGGTGAGTCTCCTCACGCTCACCAGGTTATATTCCCCCTCGGGTGGTGGTGTGGACCCACCACCTGAGTGGGAATACGGGGCTTTGTTCAGGATTCCAACCGCCAGCATTTCACAGGCTGTCGGGATTCCGGCATCGGTATATTAACTGCATCCCTCCATACAATATACTGTACCTGTCCCATGTCTTTTATCCCAATATTCTGCACTTTGCAGAATTTCACCCCAATCATGACGTAATTATTTAGCTAATTAACAAATTAACTGACAATTTTTTTTTTCTAAAAGATGCTCAGTAATTGTAATTTGTTTAAAATGAGGGAATTAGGTGATGAACATATATTTAAACTTGTCCTAAATGATTTTATTAAAAAAAAAAAAATTTTTGTATAGTTGTAGGAAAAAAATTAGTTTCCCAAACATCCAAACATCGGCTGTCTCCACCAGAACATCGGGAACATCGGAAACATCACAACCTTTCCGACTCATTTTAACAGCTAGGGCAGCAACCAGGAACACGGGGGGGCATGGGGGGGTTAATTTACTTTTCCCCATGGGCTGCTATTGTCTGCAGCTGTTGGGTGGGGGGTCCTGCTGTGCTGACTGATCAGCAGCACGGCAAACACTGAGGAAGGGTGCAGGGGGGCAGAGGGATCTTCCGGCCCCTCTGAGAGCGGCAGCTGCGGGAGGTTTCTTTTTCCTGCCTCTGCACATACTGTGTATCTGATCGCCACTTGCCGATGTGGTTGCATCTGGTGCAACCATGCCAGGAAAGTGATTAAATGTCAGAAAGCAGTGTGCTCCCCACTGTGCATACATGATTGACACTAGGACCTAGGGATGTCTGTCCTCCAATCTTATGATACAGTGCCACTTCACCATGTGCCTGCAACCATCTTGTAGATCCTTACTTTGGACCTCATTCAGGTCGCATCACAATCGCAATGCAACCACATTTTTTCGTCCCCGGAGCCAGTGCGCATGTGCAGGCCCCGTCCTGTGAGTACGTGGTTGGGCCAATGCGATCACATCACATTGATGCGAATGCCTCTGCCTGATTGACCGTAAGAGGCGTTTGTGGGGCTGCGACGTGGCATTGTGGGGACGGGATGGTCAAAACGAGGGCAGGTCAATGCTGTTTTCGGGGTGGCTCAGTGACGTTACATGCAGCCACTCCGATACAAAAATGGCATCGGTGCGTCTGCCAGCACAGCTAATTGCAGTGCAGTCGCAATTAGATTGCGATCGCATAGTAGGGCAGACCTTCTCATGGTGGGCGGCCTTGCTTTGCATCCCTCAGTAAGGTAGATCTTATAGCTTCTCCCTTTGTGCTTTGTTTTGCAGTATCATAGGCCACAGTACGCCCCCCAGCTCTAGGCAGTACCTGACTATCACAGAGGGGAGACTGAGCTCATAGCTGCCTCACCTCTGGTCACTCCTTGACAGTCCCTGTATTTCCAGCGGAGCGCTGCAAATTTGAGTTTGACTTTAAAACTGATTAGAATAATATTGAGATGATATATATAAGTTATAAATAGAATCTTTGTATTATTGTAATCATTTTACAGCTAGAACTCTGGAGTATACAGGAGTATGGCAGGTGAGACTCTACCTCCCCTGCCTACCCTGACTGCATGTCCGTGCAGTGCACAGCTCCATCATACTGCCTGGTAGTGCACGGTTCTAGCTGTTATACACACTTCTTTTTTGCAAGTAGTTGTACTTTCTCACAAAAATACCAATAGGCCCTCTTTACAGTAGATTATCAGTAAATCCAGCCGAAAGTGCATTTTTGTACCACAGCAAATTGCTTTAGAAAAGGGGCAAATTGAATATGTGTAGACAGATTTAGAATTGGGACGCAGACATGCTAAATCATACTTAAGAGTCAATCCTATTAGCTGCAAAGGGGGCAAGCTGCCATTGAAACAGTACCAAAACGCGCCCTCCTCTTGGCTTAGTCTCGCCCCAGGATTGCGGATTTTTGTACTATTTGGCTGCAAATGAAAATCTGTGGGTCTGGAGGTAATACATGGTGGCATATAGCTGCACTTACTTGCGCCATGTGGGAACTCATGGCTTATAGGATTGGCCCCTAAATCGCATTGTAAAAATAAAGCTGGCTAATATATGTGTGTTACATGCAGAAGACAGCAATATATTCCCTGAGTGAAAAAAAGGAAATTGCATTTACAACCGTCACAGCATGGTTTGTCCAGGAGCAAATCCCTTTAACTAGATTTTTATAAATTTTTTATTTAAAAAAAAAAAAACAGACACCCAACCGACTTTTCAAACATTCAAATCTCCCCCTTTATATCTAGATATCGGGATGTCTGAGTGGGAAAGCAACAAGAAGTCAGGTCCTGAGGGTGTCAGGAAGCCAAGAATTTTCGCTGCTACCTTTCTAATTCCATCCCAAAATGGCACAATCGTCAAGCAGTCCCACCAGATATGTATCAATGTTCCTTGTTACATACCACATCTCCAACACAAAGGGGACACTCTAGGACAGAGGTGGTCAAAAGGTAGATCGCGATCTACCGGTAGCTCACGGAGCATCCACCGGTAGATTGCAACAGACTTAACAGAAAATAACTGTAAGGAGCCTGCCGCTGCTGTTCTCTTCACAGTTCCCAGGAATGCAGTGTTCGTGTGCGCGAGTGACGTCACCCGCGATGTAAGGTGCCTGGGCGCTACTTGGATCCAGTTTGATCCAGCCGCCGGTGGTGACGACAGGAGAAACAGCCAGCGGGAGGTCATGCAGCCTGAAAGTGGGAGCCATAACTGCGGGGAGAGGGAGAACTGAAGCTAGGCAGCATGACAACCTGTCAGGAAACTTATGCAAAGGGGGGTTTCTTCACAAGGGGAGGGACAATCTGCAAAGGGGGGGATCTGCACAGAGCATGGTATCTTCACAAGAGGGGATCTGCAAAGGGTGGAGGGTCTGCACAGAGTGGATTATTGTACAGGGGGCTATTGTGCAGGGGACTGGAAAGGGGGTATCTGCAAAGTGGAGGATTTGCACAGAGGAGGGTATTGTATTGTATTATGTAGAGATGTGCACTTGAAATTTTTCGGGTTTTGTGTTTTGGTTTTGGGTTCGGTTCCGCGGCCGTGTTTTGGGTTCGACCGCGTTTTGGCAAAACCTCACCGAATTTTTTTTGTCGGATTCGGGTGTGTTTTGGATTCGGGTGTTTTTTTCAAAAAACACTAAAAAACAGCTTAAATCATAGAATTTGGGGGTCATTTTGATCCCAAAGTATTATTAACCTCAAAAACCATAATTTCCACTCATTTTCAGTCTATTCTGAATACCTCACACCTCACAATATTATTTTTAGTCCTAAAATTTGCACCGAGGTCGCTGGATGACTAAGCTAAGCGACCCTAGTGGCCGACACAAACACCTGGCCCATCTAGGAGTGGCACTGCAGTGTCACGCAGGATGTCCCTTCCAAAAAACACTCCCCAAACAGCACATGACGCAAAGAAGAAAAAAAGAGGCGCAATGAGGTAGCTGTGTGAGTAAGCTAAGCGACCCTAGTGGCCGACACAAACACCTGGCCCATCTAGGAGTGGCACTGCAGTGTCACGCAGGATGTCCCTTCCAAAAAACACTCCCCAAACAGCACATGACGCAAAGAAGAAAAAAAGAGGCGCAATGAGGTAGCTGTGTGAGTAAGCTAAGCGACCCTAGTGGCCGACACAAACACCTGGCCCATCTAGGAGTGGCACTGCAGTGTCACGCAGGATGTCCCTTCCAAAAAACCCTCCCCAAACAGCACATGACGCAAAGAAAAAAAGAGGCGCAATGAGGTAGCTGTGTGAGTAAGATAAGCGACCCTAGTGGCCGACACAAACACCTGGCCCATCTAGGAGTGGCACTGCAGTGTCACGCAGGATGTCCCTTCCAAAAAACACTCCCCAAACAGCACATGACGCAAAGAAGAAAAAAAGAGGCGCAATGAGGTAGCTGTGTGAGTAAGCTAAGCGACCCTAGTGGCCGACACAAACACCTGGCCCATCTAGGAGTGGCACTGCAGTGTCACGCAGGATGTCCCTTCCAAAAAACCCTCCCCAAACAGCACATGACGCAAAGAAAAAAAGAGGCGCAATGAGGTAGCTGTGTGAGTAAGATAAGCGACCCTAGTGGCCGACACAAACACCGGGCCCATCTAGGAGTGGCACTGCAGTGTCTCACGCAGGATGTCCCTTCCAAAAAACCCTCCCCAAACAGCACATGACGCAAAGAAAAAAAGAGGCGCAATGAGGTAGCTGTGTGAGTAAGATAAGCGACCCTAGTGGCCGACACAAATACCTGGCCCATCTAGGAGTGGCACTGCAGTGTCACGCAGGATGGCCCTTCCAAAAAACACTCCCCAAACAGCACATGACGCAAATAAAAATGAAAGAAAAAAGAGGTGCAAGATGGAATTGTCCTTGGGCCCTCCCACCCACCCTTATGTTGTATAAACAGGACATGCACACTTTAACCAACCCATCATTTCAGTGACAGGGTCTGCCACACGACTGTGACTGAAATGACGGGTTGGTTTGGACCCCCACCTAAAAAGAAGCAATTAATCTCTCCTTGCACAAACTGGCTCTACAGAGGCAAGATGTCCACCTCATCATCATCCTCCGATATATCACCGTGTACATCCCCCTCCTCACAGATTATCAATTCGTCCCCACTGGAATCCACCATCTCAGCTCCCTGTGTACTTTGTGGAGGCAATTGCTGCTGGTCAATGTCTCCACGGAGGAATTGATTATAATTCATTTTAATGAACATCATCTTCTCCACATTTTCTGGATGTAACCTCGTACGCCGATTGCTGACAAGGTGAGCGGCGGCACTAAACACTCTTTCGGAGTACACACTTGTGGGAGGGCAACTTAGGTAGAATAAAGCCAGTTTGTGCAAGGGCCTCCAAATTGCCTCTTTTTCCTGCCAGTATAAGTACGGACTGTGTGACGTGCCTACTTGGATGCGGTCACTCATATAATCCTCCACCATTCTTTCAATGGTGAGAGAATCATATGCAGTGACAGTAGACGACATGTCCGTAATCGTTGTCAGGTCCTTCAGTCCGGACCAGATGTCAGCATCAGCAGTCGCTCCAGACTGCCCTGCATCACCGCCAGCGGGTGGGCTCGGAATTCTGAGCCTTTTCCTCGCACCCCCAGTTGCGGGAGAATGTGAAGGAGGAGATGTTGACAGGTCGCGTTCCGCTTGACTTGACAATTTTCTCACCAGCAGGTCTTTGAACCCCAGCAGACTTGTGTCTGCCGGAAAGAGAGATCCAAGGTAGGCTTTAAATCTAGGATCGAGCATGGTGGCCAAAATGTAGTGCTCTGATTTCAACAGATTGACCACCCGTGAATCCTTGTTAAGCGAATTAAGGGCTCCATCCACAAGTCCCACATGCCTAGCGGAATCGCTCTGTGTTAGCTCCTCCTTCAATGTCTCCAGCTTCTTCTGCAAAAGCCTGATGAGGGGAATGACCTGACTCAGGCTGGCAGTGTCTGAACTGACTTCACGTGTGGCAAGTTCAAAGGGCAGCAGAACCTTGCACAACGTTGAAATCATTCTCCACTGCGCTTGAGACAGGTGCATTCCACCTCCTATATCGTGCTGAATTGTATAGGCTTGAATGGCCTTTTGCTGCTCCTCCAACCTCTGAAGCATATAGAGGGTTGAATTCCACCTCGTTACCACTTCTTGCTTCAGATGATGGCAGGGCAGGTTCAGTTGTTTTTGGTGGTGCTCCAGTCTTCTGTACGTGGTGCCTGTACGCTGAAAGTGTCCCGCAATTCTTCTGGCCACCGACAGCATCTCTTGCACACCCCTGTCGTTTTTTAAAAAATTCTGCACCACCAAATTCAAGGTATGTGCAAAACATGGGACGTGCTGGAATTTGCCCATATTTAATGCACACACAATATTGCTGGCGTTGTCCGATGCCACAAATCCACAGGAGAGTCCAATTGGGGTAAGCCATTCCGCGATGATCTTCCTCAGTTGCCGTAAGAGGTTTTCAGCTGTGTGCGTATTCTGGAAAGCGGTGATACAAAGCGTAGCCTGCCTAGGAAAGAGTTGGCGTTTGCGAGATGCTGCTACTGGTGCCGCCGCTGCTGTTCTTGCGGCGGGAGTCCATACATCTACCCAGTGGGCTGTCACAGTCATATAGTCCTGACCCTGCCCTGCTCCACTTGTCCACATGTCCGTGGTTAAGTGGACATTGGGTACAACTGCATTTTTTAGGACACTGGTGAGTCTTTTTCTGACGTCCGTGTACATTCTCGGTATCGCCTACCTAGAGAAGTGGAACCTAGATGGTATTTGGTAACGGGGGCACACTGCCTCAATAAATTGTCTAGTTCCCTGTGAACTAACGGCGGATACCGGACGCACGTCTAACACCAACATAGTTGTCAAGGCCTCAGTTATCCGCTTTGCAGCAGGATGACTGCTGTGATATTTCATCTTCCTCGCAAAGGACTGTTGGACAGTCAATTGCTTACTGGAAGTAGTACAAGTGGTCTTCCGACTTCCCCTCTGGGATGACGATCGACTCCCAGCAGCAACAACAGCAGCGCCAGCAGCAGTAGGCATTACACTCAAGGATGCATCGGAGGAATCCCAGGCAGGAGAGGACTCGTCAGAATTGCCAGTGACATGGCCTGCAGGACTATTGGCATTCCTGGGTAAGGAGGAAATTGACACTGAGGGAGTTGGTGGGGTGGTTTGCGTGAGCTTGGTTACAAGAGGAAGGGATTTACTGGTCAGTGGACTGCTTCCGCTGTCACCCAAAGTTTTTGAACTTGTCACTGACTTATTATGAATGCGCTGCAGGTGACGTATAAGGGAGGATGTTCCGAGGTGGTTAACGTCCTTACCCCTACTTATTACAGCTTGACAAAGGCAACACATGGCTTGACACCTGTTGTCCGCATTTCTGTTGAAATACTTCCACACCGAAGAGCTGATTTTTTTGGTATTTTCACCAGGCATGTCAATGGCCATATTCCTCCCACGGACAACAGGTGTCTCCCCGGGTGCCTGACTTAAACAAACCACCTCACCATCAGAATCCTCCTGGTCAATTTCCTCCCCAGCGCCAGCAACACCCATATCCTCCTCATCCTGGTGTACTTCAACACTGACATCTTCAATCTGACTATCAGGAACTGGACTGCGGGTGCTCCTTCCAGCACTTGCAGGGGGCGTGCAAATGGTGGAAGGCGCATGCTCTTCACGTCCAGTGTTGGGAAGGTCAGGCATCGCAACCGACACAATTGGACTCTCCTTGTGGATTTGGGATTTCGAAGAACGCACAGTTCTTTGCGGTGCTTTTGCCAGCTTGAGTCTTTTCATTTTTCTAGCGAGAGGCTGAGTGCTTCCATCCTCATGTGAAGCTGAACCACTAGCCATGAACATAGGCCAGGGCCTCAGCCGTTCCTTGCCACTCCGTGTGGTAAATGGCATATTGGCAAGTTTACGCTTCTCCTCCGACAATTTTATTTTAGGTTTTGGAGTCCTTTTTTTACTGATATTTGGTGTTTTGGATTTGACATGCTCTGTACTATGACATTGGGCATCGGCCTTGGCAGACGACGTTGCTGGCATTTCATCGTCTCGGCCATGACTAGTGGCAGCAGCTTCAGCACGAGGTGGAAGTGGATCTTGATCTTTCCCTAATTTTGGAACCTCAACATTTTTGTTCTCCATATTTTAATAGGGACAACTAAAAGGCACCTCAGGTAAACAATGGAGATGGATGGATACTAGTATACTTATGGATGGACTGCCGAGTGCCGACACAGAGGTAGCTACAGCCGTGGACTACCGTACTGTGTCTGCTGCTAATATAGACTGGATGATAATGAGATGAAATCAATATATATGTATATATAATATCACTAGTACTGCAGCCGGACAGGTATATATTATATATTTATTATGTAATGACTGATGACGGACCTGCTGGACACTGTCAGCTCAGCAGCACCGCAGACTGCTACAGTAAGCTACTATAGTAGTATGTATAAAGAAGAAAGAAAAAAACAACAACCACGGGTAGGTGGTATACAATTATGGATGGACTGCCGAGTGCCGACACAGAGGTAGCTACAGCCGTGGACTACCGTACTGTGTCTGCTGCTAATATAGACTGGATGATAATGAGATGAAATCAATATATATGTATATATAATATCACTAGTACTGCAGCCGGACAGGTATATATCATATATTTATTATGTAATGACTGATGACGGACCTGCTGGACACTGTCAGCTCAGCAGCACCGCAGACTGCTACAGTAAGCTACTATAGTAGTATGTATAAAGAAGAAAGAAAAAAACAACAACCACGGGTAGGTGGTATACAATTATGGATGGACTGCCGAGTGCCGACACAGAGGTAGCTACAGCCGTGGACTACCGTACTGTGTCTGCTGCTAATATAGACTGGATGATAATGAGATGAAATCAATATATATGTATATATAATATCACTAGTACTGCAGCCGGACAGGTATATATTATATATTTATTATGTAATGACTGATGACGGACCTGCTGGACACTGTCAGCTCAGCAGCACCGCAGACTGCTACAGTAAGCTACTATAGTAGTATGTATAAAGAAGAAAGAAAAAAACAACAACCACGGGTAGGTGGTATACAATTATGGATGGACTGCCGAGTGCCGACACAGAGGTAGCTACAGCCGTGGACTACCGTACTGTGTCTGCTGCTAATATAGACTGGATGATAATGAGATGAAATCAATATATATGTATATATAATATCACTAGTACTGCAGTCGGACAGGTATATATTATATATTTATTATGTAATGACTGATGACGGACCTGCTGGACACTGTCAGCTCAGCAGCACCGCAGACTGCTACAGTAAGCTACTATAGTAGTATGTATAAAGAAGAAAGAAAAAAACAACAACCACGGGTAGGTGGTATACAATTATGGATGGACTGCCGAGTGCCGACACAGAGGTAGCTACAGCCGTGGACTAACGTACTGTGTCTGCTGCTAATATAGACTGGATGATAATGAGATGAAATCAATATATATGTATATATAATATCACTAGTACTGCAGCCGGACAGGTATATATTATATATTTATTATGTAATGACTGATGACGGACCTGCTGGACACTGTCAGCTCAGCAGCACCGCAGACTGCTACAGTAAGCTACTATAGTAGTATGTATAAAGAAGAAAGAAAAAAACAACAACCACGGGTAGGTGGTATACAATTATGGATGGACTGCCGAGTGCCGACACAGAGGTAGCTACAGCCGTGGACTAACGTACTGTGTCTGCTGCTAATATAGACTGGATGATAATGAGATGAAATCAATATATATGTATATATAATATCACTAGTACTGCAGCCGGACAGGTATATATTATATATTTATTATGTAATGACTGATGACGGACCTGCTGGACACTGTCAGCTCAGCAGCACCGCAGACTGCTACAGTAAGCTACTATAGTAGTATGTATAAAGAAGAAAGAAAAAAAAAAAACACGGGTAGGTGCTAGGTGGTATACAATATTATATATATATTATATACAATTATATATATATATATATATATATATATATATATTAAACTCATAAACTGGTGGTGATTTATTAAACTGGTGGTCAGGTCACTGGTCACACTATCAGCAACTTGCAAGTAGTACTCCTGAGTCCTAAGCAGACAATCACAATATATATTATACTGGTGGTCAGTGTGGTCACAAACAATGGCAGTGTGGCTGGCACTCTGGCAGCAAAAGTGTGCACTGTACGTTATATGTACTCCTGAGTCCTGAGTCCTGCTCTCAGACTCTAACTGCTCCCCACTGTCAGTGTCTCCCCCACAAGTCAGATAATACAGTCACACTATCTCTCTCTATCACTTCAGCAAGTACTAGTAGTAGTAGTACTCCTCCTAATGCTCCCCAAATTACTACTGTGTCTCTCTCTGTCTCACTCTCTTCTCGAATCTCTATAAACGGAGAGGACGCCAGCCACGTCCTCTCCCTATGAATCTCAATGCACGTGTGAAAAATGGCGGCGTCGCGCGGCTCCTTATATAGAATCCGAGTCTCGCGATAGAATCCGAGCCTCGCGAGAATCCGACAGCGTGATGATGACGTTCGGGCGCGCTCGGGTTAACCGAGCAAGGCGGGAAGATCCGAGTCGCTCGGACCCGTGTAAAAAAACATGAAGTTCGGGCGGGTTCGGATTCCGAGGAACCGAACCCGCTCATCTCTAGTATTATGCAGGGGAGTGGAAGGAGGGTATCTGCTCAAGGGGGGGATCTGCAAATGGGGGGGATTTGCACAGAGGAGGTTTATTTAATGTTGTCATTATTAATTCTATTTTTAAATGTGATAGTCTATTGGTGTTATTTGACGCTGGTAGATCTCAAGCATCATCCCCCTGCGTCTCTCCAGCACCATCCTCCCTATGGCTTGGGTATGTTTTGCCATCAAACATACCATCCTCCTTCATCTCAAGCATCATCCTCCTGCGTCTCTCCAGCACCATCCTCCCTATGGATTGGGTATGTTTTGCCATCAAACATACCATCCTCCTTCATCTCAAGCATCAACCCCCTGCATCTCTCCAGCACCATCCTCCCTACAGCTTGGGTACGTTTTGCCGACGGTCGGGATGCCGGTGTTCAGTATACCTATGCCGGCTTTACGACACTTGAAATCCTGACAGGGGTGAGCTAGCTATGTTCCAACCCCTCTCACCTACTCCCTACCACTAACCCTCCCTTACCGCAGCCTACCCCTAACTTCCCCCTTTGATGCCTTACCCTCACCTCCCCCGGTATTGCCTAAACCTAACCCCCTCATTTTCCACAGCCTAAACCTACCCCTCCACCTTAGTGCATAAACCTACCCTTCCCCCTTGCCGCAGCCTAACCCTAACCTCACCCCACCCATAGCCTAACCCTAACCTTCCGGGGTGGCGCCAAAACCTAACCACCCACCCCTAAACTTAACCCTCCCACTATACTCACGGATGGGATGCCGGCTGTCAAGATTCCGGCATCAGTGTCCTGACCTTTTCGGGATTCCAGTGTAGGTATTCTGACAGGTGTTGAAATTCCGGCGTCAGGATTCCAGCTGCCGGGATCCCGACAGCCGGCATCTTGACCAGATCAACTCTCTGCATCTCTCCAGCTCCATCCCTCCCTGCATCTCTCCAGCTCCATCCCTCCCTGCATCTCTCCAGTTTCATCCCTCCCTGTGTCTCTCCAGTTCTCCCTTATATCTCACTAGTGTCATCCCCCCTGCATTATTCTAACACCAACCCCTCCTGCGTCTATTGAGCCATTCCTCCCTGCATCTCTCCAGTTCCATCCCTCCCTGTGTCTCTCCGTCTCGCCTTTATATCTCACCAGCATCATTCCCACTGTGTCACTCTAACACCATCCCCTCCTGCATCTCTTCAGTACCATCTTTCTGTGTTTCACCAGCGTCATGTCCTCCTGCATCTAACACCATCACCATGTTTTGTGACTGCCCCACCCCCTTAGTATGCCCTAGTAACTGTTGCCCTCCACTTTATATCTATTTTATTTAATTTATCAGCTGACCTGACCTAACATACCTCACCTAACATCCCACCCCACCATTATTTTTTGTTTACTAACATAATAGTTCTATCAATGCTGCAGCAGAGGTCCCTCACTAACACACCAGCAATACCCACACTCCTCTTTTACTAATAACACCCCCAGCAGCAATCACACTTACACCCATTTTCCACTAAAGACACCCCAGCAGCACTCACACCCAGTGCCGTTTCTTGCGGCGGGCGAGCCGTGCAACCGCACGGGGCGCCCGCCGCGGCACTTCTTGAGGACTTTCAATCCCCCCTCCCCTCTCCTCCCGAGTGCCCAGCTCGGGGGGCGGGGTTTCGCGGAATGACGCGATTGCGTCGTGACGTCACGACGCAATCGCGTCATTCCGCGAAACCCCACCCCCCGAGCTGGGCACTCGGGAGGAGGGAGAAGGGGGAGCCAAGCCGTGGCGCCGCGCAGACGAGGGAGAGGTGGCTGAAGAGCGGGAAGAACCGCTTCAAATGTAAGTCAGCCCCTCTCCCTCGCTCTCTCTCTCCCTCCCTCCCTCCCTCCCCCCTCACCACCACCACCTGCCGTAGTACTGTGTAAAATGGGGACACCTGTCTGCCGGAATGTGTAAAATGTGGACTTTTGCCTGCCGCAATGTGTAAAATGGGGGCACGTGCCTGCCTTAATGTGTAAAATGGGGACACTTGCCTGCCTTAATGTGTAAAATGGGGGCACGTGCCTGCCATAATTTGTAAAATGGAGGCACGTGCCTGCCGCAATGTGTAAAATGGGGACACTTTCCTGCCGCAATATGTAAAATGGGGGCACGTGCCTGCCGCAATGTGTAAAATGGAGACACTTTCCTGCCGCAATGTGTAAAATGGGGACACTTGCCTACCGTGCTGTGTAAAATGGGGACACTTGCCTGCCGTGCTGTGTAAAATGGGGACACTTGCCTACCGTGCTGTGTAAAATGGGGACACTTGCCTGCCGTGCTGTGTAAAATGGGGTCGCGTGCCTGCTGCAATGTGTAAAATGAGGACTTTTTTTTTTCTTTTTTATCCTGTGGTGGCCGTGATGATGAGATCAGATGAGGCCACGCCCATCTTAACAAAGCCACGCCCATTTTAACGAGGTCACGCCCCCTTGCTTTTACTCTTTATATCTTTGGGGAGGCGCATTATTTTTTATGTGAATGGGAGGGGGGGGGGTGCATTTTTAAATCTCGCACTGGGAGCCAAGTTGGCTAGAAACGGCCCTGCTCACACCCCTCATTCACTAAAGACATCCCTGCAGCACTCACAACCCTCACCCCTCTTTCACTAAAGATTCCCCAGCAGCACCCCCACCCCGTATTCACTATCCAACCAACCTCAGAATAACACTTATAAACACAAAATATAAGTCCCCCACATACACACTCTTCCCCATCTCCCTCCAGCATCTCCACTCACTTGCTGATCAGGATTTAGGCTTCAGGGAAACCTGTGGGCTGCTGAGTGCTCTAGCTCTTCCCATAGCTAGAACAGGGGGAGCGGGTCCTGTGAGATGATGAGACGAATGAGGAGGTAGGCGCTGGGTGAGCACTGCTGTCTGTGTGCCCGCTCTTACTGTGTGTAGCGCAGCGGCGGCCATGGGTTCCAACTAGTAATGCCCTGCTCATCTACGTGTCAGGGGAATGAGACTAGATGTTGCTCTATGATGACACTTTGTCTTATTCCCGGCCTGCCATTGGAGGGGGATGCAGACCATGCCACTGTAGCACCGCCTGCCTGCCACATCTATTGATATGGGCAGCACAGCGTACAGCAGGTCAGCCTTCTACATCAACAAGCAGCCACAGCACTACCTGTACTGGTAAGTGATTTGCTGTGCAGGCCAGGCAAGGCATTCCACCACCAAATACAACTGATGAAACGCAGTACTAACCCATTGTGGACAACTTTAATCCCTGCATGACATGCCCTGAGAACACTTACACTACAACTTCCAGTTGCTTCCCAGATACACCTACAACACTAAATCCTTCACAGTTGCTCACAGTTGCATTGCGTATACTATACTTGACCCAGCATAGTGCAAGAAAATTTTAAGATGCATCAACAAAACAGACTTGCATGCAATTCTGATTTAGGCCCATTATGTGCTTGTGAGGAGTTCGGGATAGGGGTGTCCTTTCCTGGGGTAGATGGGCCCTACCACAAACAGAGGCATTTGCAGTACTTACAAGTCAGTAAATCACAATGTCTCATAACAGACCCACTGCCTGTTTTCCCAGGCAGTGAGACCCCGAGCTAAGCCCTGACACATCTTAAATAAGCCTCTTACAGGTGCAGGCACTAATTAGCCTGCTCTTATGATGAAGGCCTAAAACCTGAAATGGGCTTTATGGGTGGAGCCCTCCCTTCTCTCTCAAACCCATACCCCCCAGGACCCATTATCCAACTTTCACTAAAGGCCCAAACTCTAATTAAGTCTGTTTAGCATAAATAAAATCAAGATACCAATAGCGGCATCCAGGGGCGGATTGGGATCTAAAACCAGCCCGGGAAATTCATGGAAGCAGCCCTAATAGGGGTGGGGTCTGTTGAGGGGGGTGGAGTCTGTAAAGTGGGTGGGAATACTGCTCAGTAGGCCTGACCAAATGCAAAAATGGAAAGTGCGCGCCGCAGGTGTGCCACAAAATTTTAGGGGCGTGGATTCATGGGGAAGAGGCGTGGCCACATAATAGTGCCAATTCACATTACACCACACAGTAGTGCCGCTTATACACATTGCACCAGGTAGAACCTCCTATACACTCTGCGCCAGATAGAGCACATTATACATATTCTGCCAGATAGAGCACATTATACACTTTGCTCCTGGTAGAGCATGTTATACACATTGTACCAGGTAGAACCTCCTATACACTCTGCGCCAGATAGAGCACATTATACATATTCTGCCAGATAGAGCACGTTCTACACTTTGCATCAGGCAGAGCATATTATACACATTGCACCAGGAAAAGCACATTATACACATTGCACCAGGTAAAGCACATTATACATACTGTATTGCACCAGGCAGAGCACGTTATACACATTTCACCAGGTAGAGCACGTTATACACTTTGTGCAGGGCAGAGCACGTTATACACATTGCACCAGGTAGAGCACGTTATACACATTGCACCAGGTAGAGCATGTTATACACTTATACACATTGCACCAGGTAGAGCATGATAAAGCTAAATATTTATCGTGTATATAACCCTTTATGAGGTCTAAGAACACTGTACGCTATCTACGTGAGAAGTACCGTAAGGGTACGCAAGTTGCGTATCGATCGCTTAGCCGTGATCGAGACGCTCAGGCATCACGTTCACTCACGGCCAAGTGATCGCAGGCAGGCAGACTATTGGCTGTTGACTTATCGTAATGATTCGCTATAGCGTAGCGGCGCTCGGGACCACGAGGAGATCACCAGCGATGCAGACGCTCACAACGTTAAACCTTTATATCTATACCTTTAACAGTGAGATACACAGTATACCTTAATGTAGAGACAAAGTGTAAGTGCAACCTGGTGTAACCTGATTAACTACAAAGCTGCTTGAGCGTCACCGACGCTCAGAGAATACTTAACTCTATAAAGAATACACAGATACCTGGGCTTAGGGTCCGAAACCTATTATATGTATTATAACTATTATACTTGCAAAAGGAATCACAGTACAAATGATACACTACAATATAACATAAACCAACTAACCAGATAAACTACACAGGAAATACAATACAATACAATTAAAGGAAAATACGAGAGAAAGAGTAGAGAGAGAGAGAGAGAGAGAGAGAGATGGAAAGAGAGAGATGGCTCACAGTAAGACAATATGATTACGGAGAAAACTTACGCACAAGGGGAACGATCGCATGCGCCTCGATATCCAGCTCCCGATTATCAGCAATGAGAACCGTTGAAGAGAGTGGAGTTGGATATGGTCGGCCTGCTATTTATGTCCCACACACAATACAATTCAATGGTCCCTACAATCTCATTGTTCATTGGACACAGGAATTCGGCTTCGCATTATAACAAAAGGTCATAGGTTGATTCATACAGGTGGGCTGTGACTATTTCCAACTGCTCAGGTGGGAGGGAAACTGGGTTTCCCGCCGCATGGGTAATAAAGTGCAAATAAAGTAAATGTTCATAAACTTCTTATGTCCATAACTATTCGCACGAGCGATTGATCTGCTTCAAACCAACACCGGAATATTTCTAATTAAATATTCTTCCGATGGATACTAAACACCACTGTATTACTCCTATCTGACCCTTCGTATCAAACAAAGAGGGATTCCTCTGTTCATAAACATTCTATATTAACCAAACTTTCAGAATCTATCAAAGGGACCATGATCTACAAAATACATTATTAGTGAAAATATGTAATGATTGAGTCGCACGCTACAATCGCATAAACTCTACCGTAAATACGCATACCATGCGCCTGCGGGTGCCCGCGACTGTGAGTATGCGCACGTACGGGAGAGCGTACGCATGCGCAGCACGGACCTGTGTGAGGTGCAAATATGGTAGTGTGCATAGAGATATTTTTCTGACTTTGACAGTCCACCCTTTGGCAGTCAATAATAACTGCCACCTTCTAAAACATTTCAAAAGGAGAAAAATATATGTCAGGGGTTAATTCATTTCCATGGTTGGGTAAGGGAGGAGAGAGGAGTAGGTGTGAAGAGGGTATGACCTAGTGTGATAGCAGAAGCATGTGTGTATGAGTCCATGTTTGGGGGGTCATGTATCATCGTGCCGTACGTGTTGTAAATCAAGCTTCGAGGTATTGCGAAGTATACATTTGAATTCCTTCTTATCCCGTGGTACGGGTCTGTGGATGGGCTGTCAAACTTTACCGAGCTCTTTTCGGATTTTGAACAAAATGGGGAGCACATTTTAGTTGATGAAACATGAATGGGGGAATATGTGATTGCTGATATCTGTGCCTGTATTCCCTATACTATGTGTGTCATTACCTGAGGGTTGCAGAAATGAAGAAAAGACATAATTACGGTAAATGCGGTGGTATTCTATGTCAGGTTAATGTACATCTGTCGGTTGAAGTTTTGTTCGGTATCAGTTGAAAGTCGTCTTCTTTGCGCTGTTTTGCTCATTAGGCGTGAGCAATAAGCTTTGTCAATGCCATTAGATTTACAAAAAAAATGTTGGGCTAGCGTAATTTTAAGAATTCTAGGGAAACTGGGGATCCATGGCAAAGTTCATCAAATGTCCATTTCTCAAGTGGTCAAAACTTCTTCTTTGGTCTATCCGTTGTCTGTATAGCGTCTCGTCAACTTCCTCGTCCAAGTGGGTCTTTTTATCTTGGAGAAAAACCAGAAAAACAGGTGAAAGAAACGGACCGTAGAAATCGCATTTTCATCACATCATTGTTTCTATCGTTGGGTCATAAATCAAATCCAGGTTAATTACAGTTTCCTCACTCCTCAAACTCATCACTCTGGTACTTTGTTTGCACCTCATTAAAGCCTGCCCGCATCTAAATATCAATCCAATCGATATAACGACACCTAAGATACATAGTAGAAACTTCCCAACATCCATTATGACTCCTTGAGCCCAGTCTCCCAAACCGGAGAACCAATTTCGCGGGTTCAACCATGACACCCAACCAGTCAGCTCATTACCTACAGCAGCAAGAGTGAGATTGTGTTTTCGGCGAAATTCCCACTTTAATTGGAGAATATCGTCCATCTTTTGGTCTATGACCTCTACCGGATCCTCGGTGCTATTTGTGATATACGTGCAACACTTCACGCCGTATTGTGTTGCCAGTGTAACACAATATCCGCCTGTCACTGCTGTGAGGTAATTAAGAACCATTCTATGCTGTACCAGTTCTGTTTTATAAGCTTGAAGTTCTCTTCCAGTGTATCTAAACGTGTCATCATACATTTCAGTGATATTATCTAACAAATTGGCGAGTGCGGAAATGTATCTATAATTCATCACTCCTCGAGCGGTGCGAGTGAAATCTAACGCCACCAGAACCTGAATCCCGGTGGATTAATGGATCAGATCAGAGGCCGGATGCTCTAACCTTTCTGACTGTTGTCTTTTAACGAGGTGCTCGTAATGAGTGTGAGTATAAGGAGCTTGGGCACCACGGTGTATATCTTTCATTTTATCATGTGTTACAGTCATTACTTCAGGCAATACTCTTCCAATATAACACAATCCTTCAGAGTTTGGGGCAAGCCACTTGTACGCCTTTCTCCCGCATATGAAATATGCATCATCGGGGAGAACATATGGGACGGAGAAAGACATTACCATATTACACACCTTCCAGGTGAAATCTCCTAGCCCTAATTCTTCCATCTGCTTAATGCACGTATCAGGTTGTACGATATGTGCACAGTATCCTGGTGATACTTCTCCAACTCTAGTAATCCTATTTCCTAGGGTGTATCTATACCGGAAAGATTTTCCTCTACTGGCTATGTGGCGTACAAGTTCTGTATCTGTAGGCATTCTATCTGCTCTATGTGAAAAGGTCATGGTGTGGTTACTCCATGATACTTCCCAATTTCCCGGCTTTCTGGGATTGGAGATGTTAAAACATAATAGGGACCTATCCACGTGGTATTGGTGGAGCTTCAAACTAGGAGGGCTGGAGATATTAAACCTCCGATCCACCGGTCTCCCACCATTTAACTCAAGTACCTCCCCTATCGTTAAAGGAAATGGTACTAGCCCTGATTTGCTATGACCCTGAGGTACTTGAGAGCATACCCAACAATCTGTTTTGTTTAATACATTACCCACTAAGGAGTGATAATCACTCAATGGATGCCGGTCCATATGGATATTAAAACTGGATTGGCATTTCTTAATGCACCCATCTTCAATGACATTGGTACAGAGCCTACAGATACAGTTTTCTTCAGCTAACAATCCGTCACAATTTCTTCTATGATCAATGCTATCGGATCGTTTTCTGATACTCGCCTTTGCTTGTTGGTTAGGTTGATCTTGGAAAACTACGCCTCCATCTTTATCATCAGAACTCATTCCAGAACCTCTATCGACCTCCATGGTACTCTCGCCGGAACAGACTGCTCTGGTCAACATCATGGTCAACAGGAAAATCCGGATCACAGTCTCTTGGGGCAAGTCCATCTTTGAGGAGGAGACGAAGAAGAATGAGAAGGAGGAAAAATACATTTGAGGGAGAGGGGATGGGAAGTGGAAAAAAAACAATAAAAGGGAGTGGGGAGTCGACAACAGCTCTCGGTCTTCAAGGCTCAGGTGCCGCCTCAGTCCTCCTGGAACAGACACTCCAGTGATACAACCTCTACCGTCTGTTCCTTATCACGGGACTTCTCTGGATCAGCAACCTTCTTGCAGTGGGACGAATGGACCCAAGTCTCTCTCTCAGCAACCTTCAATGCTGTAGTGCTAGTCAATAAGACCTGGTATGGTCCTTCCCATCTGTCAATAAGGCAACCTGAGCGTAGAAAATTTCGTATCATTACATAATCCCCAGGTTCAATGTCATGACAATTACTATCAGGTAGATCAGGAATCACCAACTTCAGATTATCATTTTGATTCCTTAACTGTTTACTCATGTTAATCAAGTACTTTATAGTCACTTCATTGTTACATTTCAAATCATCCTGAGGGTTAATCATGACATGCGGTTGTCGACCAAACAAGATTTCAAAAGGGGACAGATTAAGAGGGGACCTGGGAGTGGTTCTGATACTGTACAATACAATTGGCAAAGCTTCTGGCCATGTCAATCCTGTCTCTGCCATCACTTTACTCAATTTATTTTTTAATAGTGCTGTTCACTCTTTCGACCTTCGCACTCGCCTGTGGACGGTACGGAGTGTGCAGCTTGCTATCAATTCCCATCAACTTACACATTCCTTGAAAGACATCACCTGTAAAATGGGTACCCCTATCACTTTCGATTATTCTAGGGATACCATATCTACATACAAATTCCTGCACAATTTTCTTAGCTGTAAACATAGCGGTATTTGTAGCTGCAGGAAATGCTTCGACCCAATTTGAGAAAACATCTATACAAACAAGTACATATTTCAAATTCCGACAAGGGGGTAATTGTATAAAGTCAATTTGTATTACCTGGAAAGGGCCGCCGGCAGGTGGGATATGGGATGGTTCTGTAGGTATTGCCTTTCCAATATTCTTTCTCAAACAGGTAAGGCATGACATTGCTCTTTTACTCGCATGAGAGGAGAATCCTGGGGCGCACCAATAGGCTCTTACCAATTTGCACATTCCCTCCTTGCCTAGATGAGTCAGCCCGTGAGCTGCTTCAGCCAGACATGGAAGATATGCTCTGGGGGCCACTGGTTTACCATGTCCATCCGTCCAGAGTCCTGAGGACTCTTGGCCACATCCCTTTGCCTTCCAGACTGCCTTTTCCTGTGTGGAACACAAATTTTGCATTTTACACAACTTCTGTGTGTTGGTGGTATTGAATACCATCAGTTGTGTGGTGTCTGTCTGTATGGGGGTAGCAGCTGCTAACTTAGCAGCTTCGTCTGCTCGGCTGTTACCAAGTGATACCGGGTCTTGGCTATATGTGTGTGCTTTACATTTGATAACAGCCACTCTGTCGGGTTCCTGTATCGCTGTTAGAAGCCTTTTTATGTGAGCTGCATGCGCTACCGGTGTACCAGCTGCCGTCATGAAATTTCTGAGGCGCCATAGGGCTCCGAAATCATGGACTACCCCGAATGCGTATCTAGAATCGGTGTAGATATTGGCTGACTTACCCTTAGCCAATTCACATGCTCTGGTTAGGGCGACCAGTTCAGCAACCTGGGCTGAGTGAGGTGGGCCTAGCGGTTCCGCTTCTATGGTGTCTTGGTCATCTACGACTGCGTATCCAGTACACAAGTCTCCCGAGTCTGACTGTCTGTGACAACTACCGTCCGTGTAGAACGTGAGTTCTGCATCTTCCAGTGGGTTGTCACTGATGTCAGGCCTTGTGGTAAAATTTTGGGTCAAATATTCCATACAATCATGTGTATCTTCCTTTGTATTAAATCCTCCTTCCCCAGCACTCTCACCTTCCACCCTTTGTGCCTGACCAGGCACACCTGGGAGATATGTTGCAGGATTTAATGCACTGCATCTCCTTATGGTGATGTTTACGGGGGCCATTAGTGCCAATTCCCATCTTGTAAATCTCGCTGATGAGACGTGTCTGGTTTGGGCAGAATTCAATAAGGCTGATACCGCATGTGGCGTATGGATTGTGAGGTTGTGGCCTAGCACGACATCTTCGCTTTTTGTCACTAGCAATGCTATCGCAGCAACGCTTCGCAAGCATGTGGGGAGGGATCGCGCTACCGTGTCTAGCTGAGCGCTGTAGTATGCAACTGGCCTGCTGGCATCACCGTGTTTTTGGGTTAGTACACCTGCCGCGCAACCAGCACTTTCTGTTCCGTATAGTTCAAAGGGTTTCCCATAGTCTGGCATACCTAGTGCTGGTGCCTGCGTTAGGCACTGTTTGAGTCTCTCAAATGCTGTTTCGGACTCGTCTGTATGCGAAATCCTATCAGGTTTGTTTGAGGAGACCATTTCCTGCAAAGGTAACGCCAATATGGAAAACCCTGGGATCCAATTACGGCAATACCCACACATTCCTAAAAACGTTCTGATCTGTTGCTGGGTTTGTGGCAGGGTCATGTCTCTAATTGCTTGGATTCTATCAGCGGTCAGGTGTCTCAGTCCTTGTGTTAGACAGTGTCCCAAATATTTTACCTTAGTTTGGCATAATTGCAACTTGTCTTTGGACACCTTGTGTCCGGTGTCTGAAAGATGAAACAGGAGCTGTTTCGTATCCTTCAGAGATGCTTCCAGTGAATCTGAACACAGTAATAAATCGTCCACATACTGTATCAATACTGATCCACTGTCTGGTTGGAAAGACTGTAAACAATCATGCAAAGCCTGAGAAAATATACTTGGACTATCTATGAAACCTTGGGGTAATCGAGTCCACGTGTATTGGACTCCTCTGTATGTGAATGCAAACAAATATTGGCTGTCAGGGTGCAGAGGTACCGAAAAGAAAGCGGAGCAGAGGTCAATAACAGTGAAAAATTTGGCAGTGGGAGGGATTTGCATAAGGATGACAGCTGGATTTGGCACTACGGGGAACTGACTCTCAACTATTTTGTTAATCCCCCTTAGATCCTGCACTAGCCTGTAACCCCTCCCCCCACTCTTCTTAACAGGGAAGATGGGACTATTGGCAGTGCTGGACGTTCTTACCAGAATGCCCTGTTGTAGCAAGCGCTCTATTACTGGGTAAACTCCTAACTCCACCTCTGGCTTCAGAGGATACTGTGGGATTTTTGGAGCTATCCTACCATCTTTTACTTGTACAACTACTGGAGCTACGTTTGCCATTAATCCAGTGTCCTGTCTGTCTTTTGTCCAAAGTGACTCTGGTATCTGAGATGTCATCTCTTCTACTTGGGATGGATTCCTATTTGTCATAATGGTATGTGACATTAATTTTGATGGGGAGTCTAACATGTCTCGCACTTCCTGAGCGTGTTTCTCAGGTATGTCCAAGAATACACCTTCAGGAGTACAATAAATGACGCACCCCATTTTACACAGTAAGTCTCTTCCCAGGAGATTGGTTGGTGCCGATGCAGCCAGCAAAAAGGAATGCTTGGTATGCAAAGGCCCTATTGTAATCTCGGCTGGTTTGCTAACAGGGTAGTGCTGGACTACTCCTGTTACTCCCATGGCTGGAATTGTCCTACCAGTGGTTCTCATGCCCACTGTCGAATTTATCACTGACTTGGCCGCCCCTGTGTCTACAAGAAAGTTTAAAGTTTTACCAGCTACATTAATTGCGACCTCGGGTTCACTTTCAAGGTTGGCAATCAATTTCACTGGCTGCAGATTACAGGTATGGCCACACCCCTATTGGGTATGGTGACCTCCCTGAATCCCGCTGGCAGCAACTACTTGTGAGGGAGATAGTTGGGAACTACCAGAGGCATGCCAGTCTCTGTTTGGGGGATATCTTTTTGTTTCCCCTGTATGTGGCTCATAACTCCGTTTCTGCGGACCTTGCTCCCAATGTCGTGTGTCGTGTCGTTGTCTAGGGGGTTGGTATGTGTTTCGTGAATTCTTTACTCAACAATCTCGTGCCATGTGTCCCTGTTTGTGACAAGAATAACAAGTAACCATACTTGACTTACCCACAGGATTTGGTGATACAAACAAAGGCTGCCTTGTGGTCAGAGCCTGTATACTTACTGACATTAATTTGTCACCTTGTTGTTCCCTGTGTCTGGTGATGTTTCTGTCGTGATCAATAGCAGCCTCTCTCAAAGTAGCCACAGACAGACCTCGCCAACATGGTTGCGTGGTCTGTACCCTAGTCTTCAATGACTCTTTTAAACCATCCATCAGTACCGATACTGCTACTTCCCGATGGTTTGTGTCTGTTTTAATGTCCTCTATACCTGTGTATTTTGCCATTTCTAATAATGCTCTGTGAAAATACTCTGCAGCTGTCTCTGACTCCTTCTGTTTAATGGAGAATATCTTATTCCATTTAGCTACTGCTGGGAAATACTCTTTTAGCTGCAAGTTTATTCTTTTCACATTATCTTGGTTGTACACATCTGTAAGAGGTACATCATGATCTAGTCCGCAATCAGCTAAAAATTGAGTTGCGTCGACATTTGAGGGTAAACATGCTCTCAGCAATATCTGCCAGTCTTTATTGTTGGGCTCTACAGTGTTACCTAAGTCTCTGATGTATTTTTGACTGGCAACTAAGTCTTTTCTAGGGTCAGGAAATTCAGACACTATGGTCCTTAATTCCATTCGGGAAAATGGAGTGTACATGGCAATGTTCCTAATGGGAGTGGCTCCTGATGCGTCTGTTTTCCCATTTGGCACTGCTATTACTCTGACAGGTGTAATTCTAACAACCTCATTCTGTGTAGATTCTACAGGCTGTGGTGAAATAGTTTCAGCATAATGCATGGTGCCGTACTTACCAGTTGATACGACATCACCTATCCCTCCGCTAGGGGCCTTTACTAATCTCGTGGGTGGAGCTGTGCCTACTGTGGTCTCTGCTATGGTGGCTGCTAGAGAGAGCGCTGAAATCGTTGCCGATTCGTCCTCTTGATCACACTCCTGAGGAAAGTTCAAAACAGGGTACAACTTGCACGGGTTAATACTTGCATGGGTTAATGGGTTAACATTATCATTAACATTTACACAGTTACTAAGTGATTTTGTGTTACACCTTAGTGCGTCTTTCTCCGTAATCAACTTCTCTCCTGATATATATGGTGGCGGCGGGGCCGTGGCAATCAGTTTTCTGTTAGAGCCAGATCCTGCCGCCTGAGCCAAACCTCTCTGTATCTCACCTTCCTGTTGCCACAACTGTAAATAATCATAATGCTGAATTCGTCTCTTTGTTGATTTTATGAGACATATCCTCCTCCTTAAATTTTGTAACACCTCTGAGCTGAAGCTCCCTATTCTTGGGAATTTCTCCCCGTCATGTACAGTCATTCTCTCCCATTCATCACATAAAGTTTCTGTGTGACTTCCATATTTCTCACACATTATATACCTGGCCGACCCAATTGGCCGGACCACTGAATCAACCCGAACCGAGGTTGATCGCCCCCTACCTGAACAAGTGGCCCCCATAGTTCGAAAGTGTTGCTTTATTTAGCCAACCCTTTACGAAAAACCAAATGCCAACAATAGGCTGACGGTGGCGGTTTACCGAGTACCCCACTCACTCGCCCACGCCGACCTATACGACCTGATCACACCGATATGGTGCTGGCGTACTCGACCTAGGGCCCCTGCGACCTGAACCTCTATTTACTGGAACCTGCGAGGGTTATCCGAAGAACACTTACTCTTTCCAGTAACTATTGGTTGCTGGATAGTTCCTGAGTGAGCAGCGAACTTCCCTTAAAATAAAAAAATTACACAAATCACGTTAGAGTGTACAGATAGCGTTTGTGACCCCTTTACTCTAATGGTATTAGGTCAGATTACTAACTACTGCACACACTTACGTGCGGTCCAGTCGTTCAGTACACAAACAACTAAGCTTATGTACGGAAAGACCAATGGAATCGAAACTTACGACTGCGAATTCCTTCAGCCAGAGCTTATATGGCCTATATGGGTCTTGCACCAACCCTTCTCGGTGTTGTGCCTGTGAACTGTATAGCGGACTTCCCTGTTTACTGTACCTGGACCTGCTGGTCTACTATGACCTCCTGGTCTTGTTCTGTACGACCTCCTGGTCTGACCTCCTGGTCTTGTTCTATACTGGTCCGCTATACTCTAATGCTCAAAATTGTATATTTAACCAGAGATGCCTCCCTAGCCACCGTGCACGTCACTTACACGCGTGTACCTCACGAGTACTCGACTTTTCTTGTGGTTCAACCTTTAAAAATTGTAAAAACACTCACTCATCACATGTACACTTTTGTTTCTATTTCTATTTCTGCGCAGAAATTTTTTTCTTTAGCCCAGCTGTGTTACCAATTAGGAGCAGGATCTGTTAATTTAAATTTTGGATTTCCAAAAATAGACTTGCGTTATTTATCGCCTGTGGCGCTATTTACCGCTTTGCGTTACTTATCGCGTTGCGTTAAAAATCAACTTATCGTGACTTGAGCTACGTGGGCGTAACCGGACGCTCCGTTGCGTAATGTACGCTGCGTGCGTCTGCCTTTGGATTGCGTACACAAGTCTTTTGTTAGGGACACGTGTACGCAAAGCAAAGATCCACCGTAACACAATTTATATTTTTATCAATGTAGATGATCCTTGATCATCTACCACACAACACACTGACTTCGCCTTATCTCCCAGGCAAAACTGTGTGTTTGTCTATCTTTTAACTATATTACCTTTACTCTTAAACTATGAAATAACGGCAAATCTTTTTTTAGCACTTCTATCGACTATAAAACTGGCAGACAGGAGAGTGATATACGAAAATGAAAAAGAAAAAGAAATGCAGATATATATGTGTGCGTGCGTGTGTACGCAAGACAAAAAAATACAGTTTTAAAAGACACTAGCGTTTTGTTCTTACCTCCGGTTCCCGGATTCCTTCAGCACTCTTTTATCTAAGCGAAGCAGACGCTTATCCCGTCAGCACTACGAGACAACCTCCCGCCCTTTGCTGAGGGATAATGTCTGCTGATCTACCTAGTGCAGATGTGTGAAGGACAGGACGAGCCGCCAATTGATAAAGCTAAATATTTATCGTGTATATAACCCTTTATGAGGTCTAAGAACACTGTACGCTATCTACGTGAGAAGTACCGTAAGGGTACGCAAGTTGCGTATCGATCGCTTAGCCGTGATCGAGACGCTCAGGCGTCACGTTCACTCACGGCCAAGTGATCGCAGGCAGGCAGACTATTGGCTGTTGACTTATCGTAATGATTCGCTATAGCGTAGCGGCGCTCGGGACCACGAGGAGATCACCAGCGATGCAGACGCTCACAACGTTAAACCTTTATATCTATACCTTTAACAGTGAGATACACAGTATACCTTAATGTAGAGACAAAGTGTAAGTGCAACCTGGTGTAACCTGATTAACTACAAAGCTGCTTGAGCGTCACCGACGCTCAGAGAATACTTAACTCTATAAAGAATACACAGATACCTGGGCTTAGGGTCCGAAACCTATTATATGTATTATAACTATTATACTTGCAAAAGGAATCACAGTACAAATGATACACTACAATATAACATAAACCAACTAACCAGATAAACTACACAGGAAATACAATACAATACAATTAAAGGAAAATACGAGAGAAAGAGTAGAGAGAGAGAGAGAGAGAGAGATGGAAAGAGAGAGATGGCTCACAGTAAGACAATATGATTACGGAGAAAACATACGCACAAGGGGAACGATCGCATGCGCCTCGATATCCAGCTCCCGATTATCAGCAATGAGAACCGTTGAAGAGAGTGGAGTTGGATATGGTCGGCCAGCTATTTATGTCCCACACACAATACAATTCAATGGTCCCTACAATCTCATTGTTCATTGGACACAGGAATTCGGCTTCGCATTATAACAAAAGGTCATAGGTTGATTCATACAGGTGGGCTGTGACTATTTCCAACTGCTCAGGTGGGAGGGAAACTGGGTTTCCCGCCGCATGGGTAATAAAGTGCAAATAAAGTAAATGTTCATAAACTTCTTATGTCCATAACTATTCGCACGAGCGATTGATCTGCTTCAAACCAACACCGGAATATTTCTAATTAAATATTCTTCCGATGGATACTAAACACCACTGTATTACTCCTATCTGACCCTTCGTATCAAACAAAGAGGGATTCCTCTGTTCATAAACATTCTATATTAACCAAACTTTCAGAATCTATCAAAGGGACCATGATCTACAAAATACATTATTAGTGAAAATATGTAATGATTGAGTCGCACGCTACAATCGCATAAACTCTACCGTAAATACGCATACCATGCGCCTGCGGGTGCCCGCGACTGTGAGTATGCGCACGTACGGGAGAGCGTACGCATGCGCAGCACGGACCTGTGTGAGGTGCAAATATGGTAGTGTGCATAGAGATATTTTTCTGACTTTGACAAGCACGTTATACACTTATACATATTACACATATATGCCTAGCAGAGCAGTGTTCTGTATTCATTTTTAAGTGAACAGAGTGCCGCCAGTGGAGAAGTTTTATATATTTATTTTATATAGACATATATTTTATATATAAATATACATAGATTATATATATACACTGCTCAAAAAAATAAAGGGAACACTAAAATAACACATCCTAGATCTGAATGAATGAAATATTCTTATTAAATACTTTGTTCTTTACATAGTTGAATGTGCTGACAACAAAATCACACAAAAATTATCAATGGAAATCAAATTTATTAACCCATGGAGGTCTGGATTTGGAGTCACACTCAAAATTAAAGTGGGAAAACACACTACAGGCTGATCCAACTTTGATGTAATGTCCTTAAAACAAGTCAAAATGAGGCTCAGTGGTGTGTGTGGCCTCCACGTGCCTGTATTCCCTCCCTACAATGCCTGGCATGCTCCTGATGAGGTGGCGGATGGTCTCCTGAGGGATCTCCTCCCAGACCTGGACTAAAGCATCCGCCAACTCCTGGACAGTCTGTGGTGCAACATGGCGTTGGTGGTTGGAGCAAGACATGATGCCCCAGATGTGCTCAATTGGATTCAGGTCTGGGGAACGGGCGGGCCAGTCCGTAGCATCAATGCCTTCGTCTTGCAGGAACTGCTGACACACTCCAGCCACATGAGGTCTAGCATTGTCTTGCATTAGGAGGAACCCAGGGCCAACTGCACCAGCATCTGGTCTCACAAGGGGTCTGAGGATCTCATCTCGGTACCTAATGGCAGTCAGGCTACCTCTGGCGAGCACATGGAGGGCTGTGCGGCCCCCCAAAGAAATGCCACCCCACACCATTACTGACCCACTGCCAAACCGGTCATGCTGGAGGATGTTGCAGTCATCAGAACGTTCTCCTTGGCGTCTCCAGACCCTGTCACATCTGTCACATGTGCTCAGTGAGAACCTGCTTTCATCTGTGAAGAGCACAGGGCGCAAGTGGCGAATTTGCCAATCTTGGTGTGGACGTCGGGCCCTCATACCACCCTCATGGAGTCTGTTTCTGATCGTTTGAATAGACACATGCACATTTGTGGCTTGCTGGAGGTAATTTTGCAGGGCTCTGGCAGTGCTCCTCCTGTTCCTCCTTGCACAAAGGCAGAGGTAGCGGACCTACTGCTGGGTTGTTGCCCTCCTACGGCCTCCTCCACATCTCCTGATGTACTGTCCTGTCTCCTGGTAGCGCCTCCATGCTCTGGACACTACGCTGACAGACACAGCAAACCTTCTTGCCGCAGCTCGCATTGATGTGCCATCCTGGATGAGCTGCACTACCTGAGCCACTTGTGTGGGTTGTAGACTCCGTCTCATGCTACCACTAGAGTGAAAGCACCGCCAGCTTTCAAAAGTGACCAAAACATCAGCCAGAAAGCATAGGAGCTGAGAAGTGGTCTGTGGTCACCACCTGCAGAACAACTCCTTTATTGGGGGTGTCTTGCTAATTGCCTATAATTTCCACCTGTTGTCTATTCCATTTGCACAACAGCATGTGAAATTGATTGTCAATCAGTGTTGCTTCCTAAGTGGACAGTTTGATTTCACAGAAGTGTTATTGACTTGGCGTTACATTGTGTTGTTTAAGTGTTCCCTTTACTTTTTTGAGCAGTGTATATATATATATATATATATATATATATATATATACATGTATATAAACCCGCAGAGAGATGTGCACCGGACATTTTTCGGGTTTTGTGTTTTGGTTTTGGATTCGGTTCCGCGGCCGTGTTTTGGATTCGGACGCGTTTTGGCAAAGCCTCGCTGAAAAATTTTTGTCGGATTCGGGTGTGTTTTGGATTTGGGTGTGTTTTTTTTTAAAAACCTTCAAAAACCGCTTAAATCATAGAATTTGGGGGTAATTTTGATCCCATAGTATTATTAACCTCAATAACCATAATTTCCACTAATTTCCAGTCTATTCTGAACACCTCACAATATTATTTTTAGTCCTAAAATTTGCACTGAGGTCGCTGGATGACTAAGCTAAGCGACCCAAGTGGCCGCCACAAACACCTGGCCCATCTAGGAGTGGCACTGCAGTGTCAGACAGGATGGCACTTAAAAAAATTGGCCCCAAACATCACATGATGCAAATATAAATTAAAGAAAAAAGAGGTGCAAGATGGAATTGTCCTTGGGCCCTCCCACCAACCCTTATGTTGTATAAACAGGACATGCACACTTTAACAAACCCATCATTTCAGTGACAGGGTCTGCCACACGACTGTGGCTGAAATGACTGGTTGGTTTGGGCCCCCACCAAAAAAGAAGCAATCAATCTCTCCTTGCACAAACTGGCTCTACAGAGGCAAGATGTCCACCTCCTGCTCATCGTCCGATTCCTCACCCCTTTCACTGTGTACATCCCCCTCCTCACAGATTATTAATTCGTCCCCACTGGAATCCACCATCTCAGGTCCCTGTGTACTTTCTAAAGGCAATTGATGGTGAATGTCTCCACGGAGAAATTGATTATAATTCATTTTGATGAACATCATCTTCTCCACATTTTCTGGAAGTAACCTCGTACGCCGATTGCTGACAAGGTGACCGGCTGCACTAAACACTCTTTCGGAGTACACACTGGAGGGAGGGCAACTTAGGTAAAATAAAGCCAGTTTGTGCAAGGGCCTCCAAATTGCCTCTTTTTCCTGCCAGTATACGTACGGACTGTCTGATGTGCCTACTTGGATGCGGTCACTCATATAATCCTCCACCATTCTTTCAATGGTGACAGAATCATATGCAGTGACAGTAGACGACATGTCAGTAATCGTTGGCAGGTCCTTCAGTCCGGACCAAATGTCAGCACTCGCTCCAGACTGCCCTGCATCACCACCAGCGGGTGGGCTTGGAATTCTTAGCCTTTTCCTCGCAGCCCCAGTTGCGGGAGAATGTGAAGGAGGAGCTGTTGACGGGTCACGTTCCGCTTGAGTTGACAAGTGTCTCACCAGCAGGTCTTTGAACATCTGCAGACTTGTGTCTGATGGAAAGAGAGATACAACGTAGGCTTTAAACCTAGGATCGAGCACGGTGGCCAAAATGTAGTGCTCTGATTTCAACAGATTGACCACCCATGAATCCTGGTTAAGCAAATTAAGGGCTCCATCCACAAGTCCCACATTCCAAGCGGAATTGCTCTGTTTTAGCTCCTCCTTCAATCTCTCCAGCTTCTTCTGCAAAAGCCTGATGAGGGGAATGACCTGACTCAGGCTGGCAGTGTCTGAACTGACTTCACGTGTGGCAAGTTCAAAGGGTTGCAGAACCTTGCACAACGTTGAAATCATTCTCCACTGCGCTTGAGTCAGGTGCATTCGCCCTCCTTTGCCTATATCGTAGGTAGATGTATAGGCTTGTATGGCCTATTGCTGCTGCTCCTCCATCCTCTGAAGCATATAGAGGGTTGAATTCCACCTCGTTACCACCTCTTGCTTCAGCTGATGACGGGGCAGGTTCAGGAGTGTTTGCTGGTGCTCCAGTCTTCGG
The DNA here is from genome assembly GCF_028390025.1 of Pseudophryne corroboree. Classification (NCBI taxonomy): domain Eukaryota; kingdom Metazoa; phylum Chordata; class Amphibia; order Anura; family Myobatrachidae; genus Pseudophryne; species Pseudophryne corroboree. The sequence continues at coordinate 690,337,715 of NC_086445.1, read as the reverse complement.
CACGCGGTGGCTGAATGCTGAAAGTGGCCCGCAATTCTTCGGGCCACCGACAGCATCTCTTGCACGCCCCTGTCGTTTTTTAAAAATTCTGCACCACCAAATACAATGTATGTGCAAAACATGGGATGTGCTGGAATTTGCCCACATGTAATGCACACACAATATTGGTGGCGTTGTCCGATGTCACAAATCCCCAGGAGAGTCCAATTGGGGTAAGCCATTCTGTGATGATGTTCCTCAGTTTCCATAAGAGGTTGTCAGCTGTGTGCCTCTTATGGAAAGCGGTGATACAAAGCGTAGCCTGCCTAGGAACGAGTTGGCGTTTGCGAGATGCTGCTACTGGTGCCGCTGCTGTTCTTGCTGTGGGAGGCAATACATCTACCCAGTGGGCTGTCACAGTCATATAGTCCTGAGTCTGCCCTGCTCCACTTGTCCACATGTCCGTGGTTAAGTGGACATTGGGTACAACTGCATTTTTTAGGACACTGGTGACTCTTTTCCTGACGTCTGTGTACATTCTCGGTATCGCCTGCCTAGAGAAATGGAACCTAGATGGTATTTGGTACCGGGGACAGAGTACCTCAAACAATTCTCTAATTCCCTGTGAATTAACGGTGGATACCGGACACACGTTTAACACCAACGCAGCTGCCAAGACCTGAGTTATCCGCTTTGCAGCAGGATGACTGCTGTGATATTTCATCTTCCTCAAAGGACTGTTGGATAGTCAATTGTTTACTGGAAGTAGTACAAGTGGTCTTCCGACTTCCCCTCTGGGATGACGATCGACTCCCAGCAGCAGCAACAACAGCTGCGCCAGCAGCAGTAGGCGTTACACTCAAGGATGCATCGGTGGAATCCCAGTCAGGAGAGGACTCATCAGACTTGCCAGTGACATGGCCTGCAGGACTATTGGCTTTCCTGTCTAAGGAGGAAATTGACACTGAGGGAGTTGGTGGTGTGGTTGGCAGGAGCTTGGTTACAAGAGGAAGGGATTTAGTTGTCAGTGGATTGCTTCTTCTGTCACCCAAAGTTTTTGAACTTGTCAATGACTTCTGATGAATGCGCTCCAGGTGACGTATAAGGGAAGATGTTCCTAGGTGGTTAACGTCCTTACCCCTACTTATTACAGCTTGACAAAGGCAACACACGGCTTGACACCTGTTGTCCGCATTTCTGTTAAAATAATTCCACACCGAAGAGGTGATTTTTTTTGTAATTTGACCTGGCATGTCAATGGCTATATTCGTCCCACGGACAACAGGTGTCTCCCCGGTGCCTGATTTAAACAAACCACCTCACCATCAGAATCATCCTTGTCAGTTTCCTCCTCAGCGCCAACAACATCCACATCCTCATCCTGGTGTACTTCAACAGTGACATCTTCAATTTGTCTATCAGGAATTGGACTGTGGGTGCTCCTTCCAGCACTTGCAGGGGGCATGCAAATGGTGGAAGGCGCCACCTCTTCCCGTCCAGTGTTGGGAAGGTCAGGCATCGCAACCGACACAATTGGACTCTCATTGGGGATTTGTGATTTAGAAGAACGCACAGTTCTTTGCTGTGCTTTTGCCAGCTTAAGTCTTTTCATTTTTCTAGCGAGAGGATGAGTGCTTCCATCCTCATGTGAAGCTGAACCATTAGCAATGAACATAGGCCAGGGCCTCAGCCGTTCCTTGCCACTTCGTGTCGTAAATGGCATATTGGCAAGTTTACGCTACTCCTCAGATGCTTTTAATTTAGATTTTTGGGTAATTTTACTGAACTTTTGTTTTTTGAATTTTATATGCTCTCTACTATGACATTGGGCATCGGCCTTGGCAGATGACGTTGATGGCATTTCATCGTCTCGGCCATGACTAGTGGCAGCAGCTTCAGAACGAGGTGGAAGTGGATCTTGATCTTTCCCTATTTTACCCTCCACATTTTTGTTCTCCATTTTTTAATGTGTGGAATTATATGCCAGTAATATATCAATAGCAATGGCCTACTGTATTGTACTATATATGTATACTGTTGGTCACTAAAATGCTGCACTGTAATACTATATATACTGCTCACAAAAATGCCTCACAGATATGGAATGGATACGTGCAGTGACACAGAGCTGCAAGATACAGCAATGGCCTACTGTACACAACTATATACTGTTGGGTCACCAAAATGCTGCACTGTAATACTATATATACTGCTCACAAAAATGCCGCACAGATATGGAATGGATACGTGCACTCAGTGACACAGAGCTGCAAGATACAGCAATGGCCTACTGAACACAACTATATACTGTTGGGTCACCAAAATGCTGAACTGTAATACTATATATACTGCTCACAAAAATGCCGCACAGATATGGAATGGATACGTGCAGTGACACAGAGCTGCAAGATACAGCAATGGCCTACTGTACACAACTATATACTGTTTGGTCACCAAAATGCTGCACTGTAATACTATATATACTGCTCACCAAAATGCCGCACAGATATGGAATGGATACTTGCAGTGACACAGAACTGCAAGATACAGCAATGGCCTACTGTACTGTACTACTATAATTATTATATATTGGTGGTCCCCAGTCCCCACAATGCAGCACACTGATCAGATATTTGCAGCACACTGAGCACAGATATGGAGCGTTTTCAGGCAGAGAACGTAGATATTTTCAGCACACTGAGCACAGATTATTTGCAGCACACTGAGCACAGATATTTGCAGCACACTGAGCACAGATTACGGAGCTTTTCAGGGAGAGAACGCTGCCACGTCCTCTCCGTTTAATCTCCAATGCACGAGTGAAAATGGCGGCGACGCGCGGCTCCTTATATAGAATACGAATCTCGCGAGAATCCGACAGTGGGATGATGACGTTCGGGCGCGTTCTGGTTAACCGAGCAAGGCAATACTATATATATAGTAGTAGCTGGTCTGCGGCACTCCTTACTGTGTACAAGTAAATACAGACAGACGGCCGGTGCCTTCCATTGAAGAACAGGTCCTCAAAATACAACCAAAGAAGCAGCTGGCGGCACTCACGGCTCAGAAAGAATTACAGGATACAACCTGATTCAGTCAGAATCAGGTTGTATCCTATCATTCTTTCTGAGCCGTGAGTGCCGCCAGCTGCTTCTTTGGTTTTATATATATATATATATATATATATACATTTAATATAGAGATGAGCGCCGGAAATTTTTCGGGTTTTGTGTTTTGGTTTTGGGTTCGGTTCCGCGGCCGTGTTTTGGGTTTGACCGCGTTTTGGCAAAACCTCACTGAATTTTTTTTGTCGGATTCGGGTGTGTTTTGGATTCGGGTGTTTTTTTCCAAAAAACCTAAAAAACAGCTTAAATCATAGAATTTGGGGGTCATTTTGATCCCAAAGTATTATTAACCTCAAAAACCATAATTTCCACTCATTTTCAGTCTATTCTGAATACCTCACACCTCACAATATTATTTTTAGTCCTAAAATTTGCACCGAGGTCGCTGGATGACTAAGCTAAGCGACCCTAGTGGCCGACACAAACACCTGGCCCATCTAGGAGTGGCACTGCAGTGTCACGCAGGATGGCCCTTCCAAAAAACACTCCCCAAACAGCACATGACGCAAATAAAAAAAGAGGCGCAATGAGGTAGCTGTGTGAGTAAGATAAGCGACCCTAGTGGCCGACACAAACACCGGGCCCATCTAGGAGTGGCACTGCAGTGTCACGCAGGATGGCCCTTCCAAAAAACACTCCCCAAACAGCACATGACGCAAAGAAAAAAAGAGGCGCAATGAGGTAGCTGTGTGAGTAAGATAAGCGACCCTAGTGGCCGACACAAACACCGGGCCCATCTAGGAGTGGCACTGCAGTGTCACGCAGGATGGCCCTTCCAAAAAACACTCCACAAACAGCACATGACGCAAAGAAAAAAAGAGGCGCAATGAGGTAGCTGTGTGAGTAAGATAAGCGACCCTAGTGGCCGACACAAACACCGGGCCCATCTAGGAGTGGCACTGCAGTGTCACGCAGGATGGCCCTTCCAAAAAACACTCCCCAAACAGCACATGACGCAAAGAAAAAAAGAGGCGCAATGAGGTAGCTGTGTGAGTAAGATAAGCGACCCTAGTGGCCGACACAAACACCGGGCCCATCTAGGAGTGGCACTGCAGTGTCACGCAGGATGGCCCTTCCAAAAAACACTCCACAAACAGCACATGACGCAAAGAAAAATTAAAGAAAAAAGAGGTGCAAGATGGAATTGTCCTTGGGCCCTCCCACCCACCCTTATGTTGTATAAACAGGACATGCACACTTTAACCAACCCATCATTTCAGTGACAGGGTCTGCCACACGACTGTGACTGAAATGACGGGTTGGTTTGGACCCCCACCAAAAAAGAAGCAATTAATCTCTCCTTGCACAAACTGGCTCTACAGAGGCAAGATGTCCACCTCATCATCATCCTCCGATATATCACCGTGTACATCCCCCTCCTCACAGATTATCAATTCGTCCCCACTGGAATCCACCATCTCAGCTCCCTGTGTACTTTGTGGAGGCAATTGCTGCTGGTCAATGTCTCCACGGAGGAATTGATTATAATTCATTTTAATGAACATCATCTTCTCCACATTTTCTGGATGTAACCTCGTACGCCGATTGCTGACAAGGTGAGCGGCGGCACTAAACACTCTTTCGGAGTACACACTTGTGGGAGGGCAACTTAGGTAGAATAAATCCAGTTTGTGCAAGGGCCTCCAAATTGCCTCTTTTTCCTGCCAGTATAAGTACGGACTGTGTGACGTGCCTACTTGGATGCGGTCACTCATATAATCCTCCACCATTCTTTCAATGGTGAGAGAATCATATGCAGTGACAGTAGACGACATGTCCGTAATCGTTGTCAGGTCCTTCAGTCCGGACCAGATGTCAGCATCAGCAGTCGCTCCAGACTGCCCTGCATCACCGCCAGCGGGTGGGCTCTGAATTCTGAGCCTTTTCCTCGCACCCCCAGTTGCGGGAGAATGTGAAGGAGGAGATGTTGACAGGTCGCGTTCCGCTTGACTTGACAATTTTCTCACCAGCAGGTCTTTCAACCCCAGCAGACTTATGTCTGCCGGAAAGAGAGATCCAAGGTAGGCTTTAAATCTAGGATCGAGCACGGTGGCCAAAATGTAGTGCTCTGATTTCAACAGATTGACCACCCGTGAATCCTTGTTAAGCGAATTAAGGGCTCCATCCACAAGTCCCACATGCCTAGCGGAATCGCTCCGTGTTAGCTCCTCCTTCAATGTCTCCAGCTTCTTCTGCAAAAGCCTGATGAGGGGAATGACCTGACTCAGGCTGGCAGTGTCTGAACTGACTTCACGTGTGGCAAGTTCAAAGGGCAGCAGAACCTTGCACAACGTTGAAATCATTCTCCACTGCGCTTGAGACAGGTGCATTCCACCTCCTATATCGTGCTGAATTGTATAGGCTTGAATGGCCTTTTGCTGCTCCTCCAACCTCTGAAGCATATAGAGGGTTGAATTCCACCTCGTTACCACTTCTTGCTTCAGATGATGGCAGGGCAGGTTCAGTTGTTTTTGGTGGTGCTCCAGTCTTCTGTACATGGTGCCTGTACGCCGAAAGTGTCCCGCAATTCTTCTGGCCACCGACAGCATCTCTTGCACGCCCCTGTCGTTTTTAAAAAAATTCTGCACCACCAAATTCAAGGTATGTGCAAAACATGGGACGTGCTGGAATTTGCCCATATTTAATGCACACACAATATTGCTGGCGTTGTCCGATGCCACAAATCCACAGGAGAGTCCAATTGGGGTAAGCCATTCCGCGATGATCTTCCTCAGTTGTCGTAAGAGGTTTTCAGCTGTGTGCGTATTCTGGAAACCGGTGATACAAAGCGTAGCCTGCCTAGGAAAGAGTTGGCGTTTGCGAGATGCTGCTACTGGTGCCGCCGCTGCTGTTCTTGCGGCGGGAGTCCATACATCTACCCAGTGGGCTGTCACAGTCATATAGTCCTGACCCTGCCCTGCTCCACTTGTCCACATGTCCGTGGTTAAGTGGACATTGGGTACAGCTGCATTTTTTAGGACACTGGTGACTCTTTTTCTGAGGTCTGTGTACATTTTCGGTATCGCCTGCCTAGAGAAATGGAACCTAGATGGTATTTGGTACCGGGGACACAGTACCTCCAACAAGTCTCTAGTTGGCTCTGCAGTAATGATAGATACCGGAACCACGTTTCTCACCACCCAGGATGCCAAGGCCTCAGTTATCCTCTTTGCAGTAGGATGACTGCTGTGATATTTCATCTTCCTCGCAAAGGACTGTTGGACAGTCAATTGCTTGGTGGAAGTAGTAAAAGTGGTCTTACGACTTCCCCTCTGGGATGACCATCGACTCCCAGCAGCAACAACAGCAGCGCCAGCAGCAGTAGGCGTTACACGCAAGGATGCATCGGAGGAATCCCAGGCAGGAGAGGAATCGTCAGAATTGCCAGTGACATGGCCTGCAGGACTATTGGCATTCCTGGGGAAGGAGGAAATTGACACTGAGGGAGTTGGTGGGGTGGTTTGCGTGAGCTTGGTTACAAGAGGAAGGTATTTACTGGTCAGTGGACTGCTTCCGCTGTCACCCAAAGTTTTTGAACTTGTCACTGACTTATTATGAATGCGCTGCAGGTGACGTATAAGGGAGGATGTTTCGAGGTGGTTAACGTCCTTACCCCTACTTATTACAGCTTGACAAAGGCAACACACGGCTTGACACCTGTTGTCCGCATTTCTGTTGAAATACTTCCACACCGAAGAGCTGATTTTTTTGGTATTTTCACCAGGCATGTCAGTGGCCATATTCCTCCCACGGACAACAGGTGTCTCCCCGGGTGCCTGACTTAAACAAACCACCTCACCATCAGAATCCTCCTGGTCAATTTTCTCCCCAGCGCCAGCAACACCCATATCCTCCTCATCCTGGTGTACTTCAACACTGACATCTTCAATCTGACTATCAGGAACTGGACTGCGGGTGCTCCTTCCAGCACTTGCAGGGGGCGTGCAAATGGTGGAAGGCGCATGCTCTTCACGTCCAGTGTTGGGAAGGTCAGGCATCGCAACCGACACAATTGTAGTCGGACTCTCCTTGTGGATTTGGGATTTCGAAGAACGCACAGTTCTTTGCGGTGCTACTGCTTTTGCCAGCTTGAGTCTTTTCATTTTTCTAGCGAGAGGCTGAGTGCTTCCATCCTCATGTGAAGCTGAACCACTAGCCATGAACATAGGCCAGGGCCTCAGCCGTTCCTTGCCACTCCGTGTGGTAAATGGCATATTGGCAAGTTTACGCTTCTCCTCCGACAATTTTATTTTAGGTTTTGGAGTCCTTTTTTTACTGATATTTGGTGTTTTGGATTTGACATGCTCTGTACTATGACATTGGGCATCGGCCTTGGCAGACGACGTTGCTGGCATTTCATCGTCTCGGCCATGACTAGTGGCAGCAGCTTCAGCACGAGGTGGAAGTGGATCTTGATCTTTCCCTAATTTTGGAACCTCAACATTTTTGTTCTCCATATTTTAATAGGCACAACTAAAAGGCACCTAAGGTAAACAATGGAGATGGATGGATACTAGTATACTTATGGATGGACTGCCGAGTGCCGACACAGAGGTAGCTACAGCCGTGGACTACCATACTGTGTCTGCTGCTAATATAGACTGGATGATAATGATATGAAATCAATATATATATGTATATATAATATCACTAGTACTGCAGCCGGACAGGTAGATATATATTTATTAGGTAATGATGACTGATGACGGACCTGCTGGACACTGTCAGCTCAGCAGCACCGCAGACTGCTACAGTAAGCTACTATAGTAGTATGTATCAAGAAGAAAGAAAGAAAAAAAACCACGGGTAGGTGGTATACAATTATGGATAGACTGCCGAGTGCCGACACAGAGGTAGCTACAGCCGTGGACTACCGTACTGTGTCTGCTGCTAATATAGACTGGATGATAATGATATGAAATCAATATATATATGTATATATAATATCACTAGTACTGCAGCCGGACAGGTAGATATATATTTATTAGGTAATGATGACTGATGACGGACCTGCTGGACACTGTCAGCTCAGCAGCACCGCAGACTGCTACAGTAAGCTACTATAGTAGTATGTATCAAGAAGAAAGAAAAAAAAAAAACCACGGGTAGGTGGTATACAATTATGGATGGACTGCCGAGTGCCGACACAGAGGTAGCTACAGCCGTGGACTAACGTACTGTGTCTGCTGCTAATATAGACTGGATGATAATGATATGAAATCAATATATATATGTATATATAATATCACTAGTACTGCAGCCGGACAGGTAGATATATATTTATTAGGTAATGATGACTGATGACGGACCTGCTGGACACTGTCAGCTCAGCAGCACCGCAGACTGCTACAGTAAGCTACTATAGTAGTATGTATCAAGAAGAAAGAAAAAAAAAACCACGGGTAGGTGGTATACAATTATGGATGGACTGCCGAGTGCCGACACAGAGGTAGCTACAGCCGTGGACTAACGTACTGTGTCTGCTGCTAATATAGACTGGATGATAATGATATGAAATCAATATATATATGTATATATAATATCACTAGTACTGCAGCCGGACAGGTAGATATATATTTATTAGGTAATGATGACTGATGACGGACCTGCTGGACACTGTCAGCTCAGCAGCACCACAGACTGCTACAGTAAGCTACTATAGTAGTATGTATCAAGAAGAAAGAAAAAAAAAAACCACGGGTAGGTGGTATACAATTATGGATGGACTGCCGAGTGCCGACACAGAGGTAGCTACAGCCGTGGACTAACGTACTGTGTCTGCTGCTAATATAGACTGGATGATAATGATATGAAATCAATATATATATGTATATATAATATCACTAGTACTGCAGCCGGACAGGTAGATATATATTTATTAGGTAATGATGACTGATGACGGACCTGCTGGACACTGTCAGCTCAGCAGCACCGCAGACTGCTACAGTAAGCTACTATAGTAGTATGTATCAAGAAGAAAGAAAAAAAAAAAACCACGGGTAGGTGGTATACAATTATGGATGGACTGCCGAGTGCCGACACAGAGGTAGCTACAGCCGTGGACTAACGTACTGTGTCTGCTGCTAATATAGACTGGATGATAATAATATGAAATCAATATATATATGTATATATAATATCACTAGTACTGCAGCCGGACAGGTATATATATTTATTATGTAATGACTGATGACGGACCTGCTGGACACTGTCAGCTCAGCAGCACCGCAGACTGCTACAGTAAGCTACTATAGTAGTATGTATAAAGAAGAAAGGGAAAAAAAAAAAACACGGGTAGGTGGTATACAATTATAATATTATATATATATTAATTATATACAATTATATATATATATATATTAATTAAACTGGTGGTGATTATTAAACTGGTGGTCAGGTCACTGGTCACACTATCAGCAACTTGCAAGTAGTACTCCTAAGCATACAATCACAATATATATTATACTGGTGTGGCACTCTGGCAGCAAAAGTGTGCACTGTACGTTATATGTAGTATGTACTCCTGAGTCCTGAGTCCTGCTCTCAGACTCTAACTGCTCCCCACTGTCAGTGTCTCCCCCACAAGTCAGATAATACAATACAGTCACACTATCTATCACTTCACTTCAGCAAGTACTAGTAGTAGTAGTACTCCTCCTAATGCTCCCCAAAATTACTACTGTGTCTCTCTCTAGTGAGACTGTCTCACTCTCTTCTCGAATCTCTATAAACGGAGAGGACGCCAGCCACGTCCTCTCCCTATGAATCTCAATGCACGTGTGAAAAATGGCGGCGACGCGCGGCTCCTTATATAGAATCCGAGCCTCGCGAGAATCCGACAGCGTGATGATGACGTTCGGGCGCGCTCGGGTTAACCGAGCAAGGCGGGAGGATCCGAGCCTGCTCGGCCCCGTGTAAAAAACCCTGAAGTTCGGGCGGGTTCGGATTCCGAGGAACCGAACCCGCTCATCTCTAATTTAATATGGTTAGATAGATAGGACCTGCACAGTGGGAGCCAGGGGTTTGGTGCTGAAATGAGGGAGAGGGAGCCCCTGGCATAAGTTCCCCAAGCCCCCACAAATGCTTAATCTGATCCTGATAGCAGTAATGCCCCAGGAACCCCTTAGTAGCCTTACCATCCTACAACTGCAGTGCTTAACACAAACCAACCCCCCCCAACAGCACTATGTAGATGTAGGGCACTTTGAGGCCACAACTACCACTGGCTCCCCCCACCAAAAGCTCCCAACAGTCCGTCACTAATGCTGCACTGCCATCCCCTGCACCGCTGTCCTCTGCTAATGCCACATGGTGACCCTCTCCCCAGTGAGATCACATGCAGGCTCACCTTCTGTATCTCCGCCGGGCACTTCTACTGCTTGGGAGCGGAGAGTGCAGGGACGGAGCCTGAGGTATGTGACCCATGGAGCCGCGCTATCCGCTGCTGCTGCCGCTGCCTGTCATCTCTTTCAGACAGGAGGAAGCAAGACTGGGGCCTTCCTTTACATGCGCTGGTAGCAGCGGCGGCCGGCAGGAAGGAGCAGCGGCGGACGGGTGGTGCAGGCAGGAGTAGCGGGGGGATGACAGCGGCCACGGAGGGGGCGTCCGGACCAGCCAAACGGAATCTGGTCTGGCGTCCCAGCGTCCCAATCCGCCGCTGGCGGCATCCTGACGTTTAAGATCCCGACACCAAGGTGGAAAGTAGAGTAGCCCTAATCCCCAACCCCCCTAACCCTTCTTACCCATAGCCTGACCCTAACCTTCCTCACCCCACAGTATAACCCTTACTCTCCCTGGTGGTGCATAACCCTAACCCCCCACCTCCCCGCAGCCTAAACATAACCCTCCCTCCACTCAGAGTCGGCCATAGGCATAGGCAAACTAGGCAATTGCCTAGGGCATTTGATATGCCTAGGGGCATCAGCAGCTTCTGCTGATTAAAATAATATGCGGCATGCCTATATTCTGTGTGTAGCATTTCATATGCAGATACAGCCACAGTTTCACACAGTATATAGGCATGCTGCATATAATTTGAATCAGCAGAAGCTGCTTACGCATCCTAGCCACATAGCAATGCAAATAAGATGCATTTTCATTTAAAAAAAGGTGCCTGATGTTAGCATTGAGGCAAGATTTATGAGGACACATCTGTATCCAAGCAGAGGCAGAGGTCACAGTGTTAGTGGCAGTGTGAATGCTGTGTGCATGTGAGTGGATTGGTTGTGCAGTAGTGTTCAGAATATGTGTAAGGAGCATTATGTGTGTCATGTAAAAATGCATTAATAATGTGCAACATATGTGTAAGGGGCACTATGTGTGTCATTATGTGTATAAGGGCATTAATAATGTGCGGCATATGTGTAACAGGGTACTACTGTATGTGTGTCATTATGTGTAAAGGGGCACTAATAATGTGCAGCAAATGTGTAGGTGGCACTATGTGTGTCATTATGTGTATAAGAGCATTAATAATGTGAGGCATATGTGTAAGAGACATTATGTGTAAAAGGGCATTAATAAAGATTGTCATAATGTGTAAGGCGCATTATGTTTATAAGGACATTAATAAGGTGTCTCATATATGTAAGGGGCATTACTGTGTGGAATTATGTGTATGAATGCATTACTAATGTGTGGCATTATGTGTATAATGTGCTCTACTATGTGGCGTTGCGTATAGAAAGGGCACTACTGTGTTGTCTAATGTGAATAAAGAGCAATAGGGTGTGGTGCAATGTGAATAAGGAGCAATTCAGTGTGATGTAATGTGAATAAGGGACTCTACTGTGAGGAGTAACGTTTATAAGGTAAAGTGATACTGCTGTGGATGTAATATGAATTATGGACACTATTGCATGATCAACTGTGAATAAAGTTGTAATACTGTGTGGCGTAATTGGAATTGGGGTTACTATTGTGTGGCCATGCCCCATGCCAGCAAAAACCCACCCCTTTTTGGGCTGTGTGCCAAATGTGCGAGCTGTTCCTATTTAAAGTATAGGGGGTACAAACACCAAAATAAGGACTGCTATGGGTGAGGGGTGGTGGTGCTGGGAAAGAGGTGCAAGGTCAGAGGCGGAACCAGCGGTGGTGCTAGGGGGCACCAGCCAAAATCTTGCCTAGGGCATCATATTGGTTAGGGCCGGCTCTGCCTCCACTACGGCCTAATCCTAACCATCCCCAAAGTCCCCCTCTCCGCAGCCTAAACCAAACCCCCCCCCCTCACAACCTAACCCTAGTACTCCCCCTGCAGCCTAAACCGAAAACAGTTTCATCACAGTATGGCTCATGGGGGGTAATTCTGACCTGATCGCTAGGGTGCATTTTTGCAGGTAGTCGCCGCCTACAGGGGGAGGGGGAATTCGCTGTGCAGGTGTGCGATCGCATGTGCACAGCCCAGGACCTACTCAGCCGCTGCGATGATCGGGGCCGGAGCTGACGTCAGGAATCCTCCCACAAAACGCCGGGTCCCTCCTGCATTTTTACGGACACTCCCTCAAAACGGGCACTTGTCACCCACAAATGCCCTCTTTCTGTCAATCTTCTTGCGATTGCTAGTGCGATCAGATTTGTTACACTATCCCATCGCCTCCCGGCGCTCCCCGTCACTGTGGACCGTCGCGCCTGCAAATTGCGGTGCAGTTCAGACTTGATAGCCCACTGTGCGAAAACGCACAGCAGCGATCAGGTCTGAATTAGCCCCATTATCTTTTCTGTGTTATTAGAACTTCCCTGAGAACATTTACTGATCACTGGTTTGACAAGCACTACTGAAGACTGCAATGAAGGATATTTCACCACATGACACTGGGTACTTGTCTATACAGGGCCTAATTCTGTTGTTTTTAGTTGTCAGCTCCATATAATATGACATCTTCCCCCATCACATTGTAAAAAAACAAAACATCACATTCTAATTTATTCTGACAGAAGTGGCATGATTGAGTGCCAGACTCATGGCACGCCAGTCATGCTGCCAATATCAGATTACACATTAAGGCCCTCATTCCGAGTTGTTCGCTCGCAAGCTGCTTTTAGCAGCATTGCACACACTAAGCCGCCGCCTACTGGCAGTGCCAGATTAAGGCCCACATGGGCCTGGAGCTGAAATTTATGAAGGGCCTATTGTGTGCTGTCATAAGGGGTGTGACCAGCTTCATGTGGGTTTGGTTTATGATGTGGAGGGCGTGACCAGTGCTTTGGGGAATGATCTGTACAGGGGGTGTGTGTGTGTGTGTGTGTGTGTGTGTGTGTGTGTGTGTGTGTGTGTGTGTGTGTTATATATCTCTCTCACACACACACACACACACACACACACACATACATTACATAGATAGACAGATAGGTAGATAGATATGCCCCCCCAAACATATTTTGGTAGGTTAATTGTAGTTACCTATGGTGATAGGCACAAATCGCACCACCTTTGTGCAGGCACAGGGGTAAGTATTGCTGACTGAGCTACACTACCTTACCCACCGCCCCATTAAATCCTTGTTGAGCATCAGTCTTATATACAGAACCTAATATCTACTACTACTCACAGATACTATCCCTCAAATGCTAAAATACCCCTCATTCATCACCACTACATGATCCCATACCACAGACACTGAAATACCCCTCACTCACCACCACTTCCCAACACCATATTTAACTATCTGTAATTCCTCTAACCACTCCCTGGCCCTGTAATTGACAAACTGAAATACCCCTCACTTACCATCATGCCCTAGCCACACAACAGACACACAAATACCCTCACTCACCATCATGCCCTAGCCACACAACAGACACACAAATACCCTCACTCACCATCATGCCCTAGCCACACAACAGACACACAAATACCATTACTCACCATCATGCCCTAGCCACACAACAGACACACAAATACCATCACTCACCATCATGCCTCGACCACATAACATACAGTGCAATATCACACAGTGATGTCATGCTACAGCTGGCCGGAGCATGAGTCCAAATTGAGCTGCATGCACAGCCGAGACCGAGGGTCATTAATGACCCAAGGGGCCGCGCATCGCTCGTCATTGGCGGCATACATACTTGGCGATATAGTAAACTATATCGCTCAGGAGGGGAAAAATGAGTGATATAGTTCACTAAATTGCTAAGTGTGTACCCACTTTAAGTCTTGTGTGTGTTCAGGTCGGACAATAAATACTGTATTGTTTTATTTATATAAACAGAAGTCTCCTATCAATTTTATAATTAAGCAGATAAATATCAACAATATTTTGCAGAGTTTTTTTTACCCTTTTCATTGTGTTTTGTGTAGGGCCAGGCAAACAACAGGCTATCTGACTAGCCGCAGTCTACCTGTCATTATAAGACAATTTTACATTTTAAGATATGGATATTCTATACTATCAGAAAAAGCTGCTGCTAGTGAGCAATAACTTGTTGCTCTTGATTTCTGCATTGCCCCCCCCCCCACATCTGTTATTATGCCCCACCCACCCCTTCTGTGCCTATTTTTAGCCCTCTCTGTGCCCATTATTATGCCCCCTCTATGTCCATTTTTATGCCCCCTTCTGTGCCCATTATTAACCAACCCCCCTGTCTATTATCAATCCCCCCCCTGTGTCTATTATTATGTCTCCCCCTCTGTGCCCATTATAATGCCCCCTCTGCTCTTTCTACTATTATGTCCCCGTCACCCCCTGTGACCATTATAAGCGCCCCCCCATGTGTCCATTAGTACTGTGTGTTCCCCCACACCACTGCATCTTCTATGGTGTTTCCCTCCTCCCTCTGTATACGTTTAGTATGGTCTCTCCACCCTGAAGGTCACTTACGTTCTCGTGTCTTCTCTCTCCCCTGAAAAGCGCTGACAGCCAGGAAAGTCTGGTGCTGCCAGCGGTATAGCAACAGACAGCACTCCGGCAGTCAGGGGCATCCAGTGTGTGGCGGCTCCCGTCCTCAGTCCTCCCCATGGTCTTCAGCGTCACCCATGCAGAGCCCTGCGCGGTGGAGCCTATGTGACGTCACCCGGCGCGCCGCGCCGCGCTGAGATCGGCCAATGTAGTAGTATCCGGCGCAGGGAGGGCCTTGTGAAGCCTTCCGCTGCGCCGCGCTTTGAATGTATGTCCGGCCACCGGGTGGGGTATGTAGGAGCTTATTGGAGGTGGGCTTTGAACGGGCAGGGCCTCGGACGGCCGCTGGTGGTGACAGGAAAATATTTTTTCCTGTCTCCAGCGGATCCTCCTTGGTGGTGTGGGCCTATTTTCATGGGGGGGCCTGGAGCTGCAGCTCCATCCGCCCCATTGTTAATCCGGCCCTGCCTACTGGGAGTGAATCTTAGCTTAGCAAAATTGCGAACGAAAGATTCTCAAAATTGCGAATAGAAATTTCTTAGCAGTTTCTGAGTAGCTCGACACTTACTCTGCCACTGCGATCAGTTCAGTCAGTTTCGTTCCTAGGTGGTCATTCCGAGTTGATCGTTCGTTATTTTTTTTTTCGCAACGGAGCGATTAGTCGCTAATGCGCATGCGCAATGTCCGCACTGCGACTGCGCCAAGTAAATTTGCTAAGAAGTTTGGTATTTTACTCACGGCATTACGAGGTTTTTTCTTCGTTCTGGTGATTATTGTGTGATTGACAGGAAGTGGGTGTTTCTGGGCGGAAACTGGCCGTTTTATGGGAGTTTGTGAAAAAACGCTACCATTTCTGGGAAAAACGCGGGAGTGGCTGGAGAAACGGAAGAGTGTCTGGGCGAACGCAGCAACAACAGCAGCGGTACCAGTAGCAGCATCTCGCAAACACCAACTCGTTCCTAGGCAGGCTACGCTATGTATCACTGCTTTCCGTAAGAGGCACACAGCTGACAACCTCTTACGAAAACTTAGGGACATCATTGCACAATTCGCTTGCTAGCTACTTTTAGCAGAAATGCAAACACAAAGCCGCCGCCCTCTGGGAGTGTATCTTAGCATAGCAGAATTGCTAACGAAAGATTAGCAATTCTGCTATTAAGTATTTCCTTGCAGTTTCTGAGTAGCTCCAGACCTACTCCTAGATTGCGATCACCTCAGTCCGTTTAGTTCCTGGTTTGACGTCACAAACACACCCAGCTTCCGGCCAGCCACTCCTCCGTTTCTCCAGCCACTCCTGCGTTTTTACCTGGCACGCCTGCGTTTTTTAGGACACTCCCTGAAAACGGCCAGTTTCCGCCCAGAAACACCCACTTCCTGTCAATCACACTACGATCAGCAGAGCGATTGAAAAGCTTTGTTTGCCCGTGAGTAAAATAGCATAGTTTTGTGTAAAATTGCATAGCACGTGCGCACTGCTGTGCATACGCATGCGCAGGACTGCCGGATTTTAGCCTATTAGCAATTCTGCTAAAAATAGCAGCGAGCGAACAACTCGGAATGACCACCAATGTCTTACCCCAATTAGACTCTCCTGGGGATTTGTGATATCGGACAATGGGGGTAATTCCAAGTTGATCGCAGCAGGAATTCTGTTAGCAATTGGGCAAAAGCATGGGGGTAATTCCAAGTTGATCGCAGCAGGAAATTTTTTAGCAGTTGGGCAAAACCATGTGCACTGCAGGGGAGGCAGATATAATGGCCCTCATTCCGAGTTGTTCGCTCGTTCTTTTTCATCGCATCGCAGTGAAAATCCGCTTAGTACGCATGCGCAAAGTTCGCACTGCGACTGCGCCAAGTAACTTTACTATGAAGAAAGTATTTTTACTCACGGCTTTTTCTTCGCTCCGGCGATCGTAATGTGATTGACAGGAAATGGGTGTTACTGGGCGGAAACACGGCGTTTCAGGGGCGTGTGGCTGAAAATGCTACCGTTTCCGGAAAAAACGCAGGAGTGGCCGGAGAAACGGTGGGAGTGCCTGGGCGAACGCTGGGTGTGTTTGTGACGTCAACCAGGAACGACAAGCACTGAAATGATCGCACAGGCAGAGTAAGTCTGGAGCTACTATGAAACTGCTAAGTAGTTAGTAATCGCAATATTGCGAATACATCGGTCGCAATTTTAAGAAGCTAAGATTCACTCCCAGTAGGCGGCGGCTTAGCGTGTGTAACTCTGCTAAATTCGCCTTGCGACCGATCAACTCGGAATGAGGGCCAATATGTGCAGAGAGAGTTAGATTTGGGTGTGGTGTGTTCAATCTGCAATCTAATTTGCAGTGTAAAAATAAAGCAGCCAGTATTTACCCTGCACAGAAATAAAATAACCCACCCAAATCTAACTCTCTCTGCAAATGTTATATCTGCCACACCTGCAGTGCACATGGTTTTGCCCAACTGCTAAAAAATTTCCTGCTGCGATCAACTTGAAATTACCCCCAATGCCACCAATATTGTGCGTGCATTACATCTGGGTAAATTCCAGCACGTCCCATGTTTTGCACATACAATTAATTTGGTGGTGCAGAATTTTTTGAAAAATGACAGGGGCGTGCCGGAGATGCTGTCGGTGGCCCGAAAAATTGCGGGCCACTTTTGGTATTCAGCCACTGCGTGCCGAAGACTGGAGCACCATCAAACACGCCTGAACCTGCCCTGCCATCACTTGAAGCAAGTAAGTAACGAGGTGGAATTCAACACTCTATATGCTTCAGAGGATGGAGGAGCAGCAAAAGGCCATTCAAGTCTATACATCCACCTACGATATAGGCAAAGGAGGGGGAATGCACCTGACTCAAGCGCAGTAGAGAATGATTTCCGTCCTCTGCAAGGTTCTCCAACCCTTCGAACTTGCCACACATGAAGTCAGTTCACACACTGCCAGCTTGAGTCAGGTCATTCCCCTCATCACGCTTTTGCAGAAGCAGCTGGAGAAATTGAGGGAGGAGCTAAGACGGAGCGATTCCGCAAAGTATGTGGGACTTGTGGATGGAGCCCTTCATTCGATTTGCCAGGATGCAAGGGTGGTCAGTCTGTTGAAATCAGAGCACTACATTTTGGCTACCGTGCTCGATCCTAGGTTTAAAGCCTACGTTATATCTGTCTTTCCGGCAGACACAAGTCTGCAGAGGTTCAAAGACCTGCTGGTGAGAAAACTATCAACTCAAGCGGAACGTGACCCGTCAACAGCTCCTCCTTCACTTTCTCCTGCAACTGGGGCTGCGAGGAAAAGGATAAGATTTCCGAGCCTACCCGATGGCGGTGATGCAGGGCAGTCAGGAGCGAGTGCTAACATCTGGTCCGGACTGAAGAACCTGCCAACGATTACTGACATGTCTACTGTCACTGCATATGATTCTGTCACCATTGAAAGAATGGTGGGACAGCATCCAAGTAGGCATGTCAGACAGTCCGTACGTATACTGGCAGGAAAAAGAGGCAATTTGGATGCCCTTGCACAAACTGGCTTTATTTTACCTAAGTAGCCCCCCCTCCAGTGTGTACTCCGAAAGAGTGTTTAGTGCAGCCGGTCACCTTGTCAGTGATCGGCGTAGGAGGTTACTTCCACAAAATGTGGAGAAGATGTTCACCAAAATGAATTAGAAATTCATCCGGGAAGACCTTTACCAGCAATTGCCTACAGAAAGTACACAGGAACCTGTGATGGTGGATTCCAGTGGGGACGAATTAATACTCTGTGAGGAGGAGGATGTACACAGTGAAAGGGGTGAGGAATCAGAGGATGAGGTGGACATCTTGCCTCTGTAGAGCCAGTTTGTGCAAGGAGAGATTGATTGCTTCTTTTTTGGTGGGGGCCCAAACAAACCAGTCATTTCTGCCACAGTCGTGTGGCAGACCCTGACGCTGAAATGATTAGTTTGTTAAAGTGTGTATGTCCTGTTTATACAACATAAGGGTGGGTTGGTGTGATGGGCCCAAGGACAATTCCATCTTGCACCTCTTTTTCTTCTTTGCATTATGTGCTGTTTGGGAAATAAAGTGCCATCCTGTCTGACACTGCTGTACAAGTCCAGGGGTACTACCGTATAAGTCCAGGAGTACTGCCGTATAAGTCCAGTCCAGTGGTGCTGTCTTGTGCTGCATCACTCCAGTGGTGGTGTCTTGTGCTGCCATAAGTACAATGGTGGTGTCCTGTGCTGTATATTATTTACTCCAAATAAAAGGGTTATATACATTACTTATATTATTATCCAAATAATCTTTACAGGGTTTGCCCTGTGTGGTGTAGGGGTACGCTCACCTGTGCTGCATATTATTATAATAGCTTCAAATAAAAGTGTGTGTGTGTGTGTGTGTGTGTGTGTGTGTGTGTGTGTGTGTGTGTGTGTGTGTGTGTGTGTTTGGTTTAGGGGTACGTTATCCTGTGCCACCAATATTGTGCGTGTATTCCATCTGTGCAAATTCCAGCACGTCCCATGTTATTTGTGCCGCACACTTGTGTCGCTTAGCTTAGTCATACAGCTGCCTCATTGCACTCTTTTTCTTCTTTGCATCATGTGCTGTGCTATTTATTAAATCTGCCATCCTGTCTGCCACTGCAGTGCCACTCCTAGATGGGCCAGGTGTTTGTGCCGCACACTTGTGTCGCTTAGCTTAGTCATCCAGCCACCTCGGTGCAACCTTTTGGCCTAAAAACAATATTGCGAGGTGTGAGGTGTTCAGAATAGACTGGAAATGAGTGGAAATTAATGTTATTGAGGTTAATTTTAGCTGTTTTTATGTTTTTTCAAAAATCATCCAGATCCAAAACCAAAACCAAAACACGAGCAGAGAACTAGAACCAAAACCAAAACAGGAAAAGTGCCCGCCGCACATCTCTAATACATACATATATACGCACAGACATACATCATACTTACCTACTCTCCCGGAAGCTGCGGGAGGCTCCCGTTTTTTCGGGTAGCCCCCCGCACCCCCGGAAGAGTGGGCAGGTCTCCCGCATCCTGCTCGCACCCTAGTGATGCGAGCACGATGGAGAGATAACCTCCCGCATTCGCGGGTCCGTCAGGTGGAGAAGGGGTTAAAATTACGCAAATAGCGTCATTTTAGCCCCGCCCCTTCCTGCGGACCCGCGAATCGTGGCATTTCCCGATGCGGGGGTGGGGCTTAGTGATGTCACAGTCCGCCCCCACCCCCCGAAGACACCTGCAGCGTCTCCTCTCCGGGCTTCTCCCGGAGAGGAGAAATACAATGTAGGTAAGTATGACATACATATATGTGTATGCTCCTTATTGTGTTCCATCCGCCCATCTGTAAGTTCATTACTGACACCACTACCTCCACATGTACTGTATTGTGCCCCAGTGCCTGTGTTTTCCCTATTATGTTGTTTACAAGTGCAACCACCCATCAGGCTGTAAGATCTGTAGTGTCTGTGGTCCCAAAGAAACCCCCATGGGTTATTTACCTAAAGTTGTTTCCTGTTTTCCCCCGTAATTGGCACAGTTCTTCTTTCAGGTGGCAGCAGCATTGCAGCGATGCTGTGGGTGCAGACATGTAGTCAGGTGCTGCTAGTGTGATACCCGGGCAAATAAAGGACAATGTTATTGGGTGAGTAGATGATCTTTTACCTGGTGATTATGTCCGCTTTACACTATCTGTGTACCGGGATACCAACTTAAGATGGAAGTTCGTTCACGATACTTCGGAGATGTAAGGGATATACGTCTGCACAAGTGGGTTGTTCAGGGAGCAGTCAACTCAACTTCGGTTTATTAAAGGCATTGGGAAAATCAAACAACTTGAATAATAGTAATACGTTACAGTAAATCATCAAGTACAGATAATAAACAGTTGGTCTTCACACCGTAGATTATGCCAATACTGTCATAGACTGTTTAATTATTCAGGTGTTGCATATCCCATCACCGTCCTTCTCAGCAGTTATGCACGTTTACCTGAATTGGTTATATTGACTTATTATACTATTCAAACCTTAACTCAAATATTCAAGCTGTTACCATCAAAATATGCATGCATAAGAAAAACAGTTTGTTACCAGTTACAATTATCTGATTACCCTTACTGAGTATCCCATGTATTCAGAAGTATTAGTACAACTTATGTTCTTCCGCCTGTGCACAGGTCTGTAACCCCCTTTAGAGTGTGTCCACACGTGGATATATATGCATATATATATTTAGTCTTTCTTAGACATGTCCCTGTAGTGTAAATAAAGGCCTGTCCTCTCTGTGGCCACACTGAGGGAAAACTGATCCACTGCCTTTCCCATTCACTCTGGGTAGTTCTGTTCAGGCCTCCTTTGCACTGTAACCTGGCTGTCACAGTTCATCTGATGTACAATGTCACTGGTCTGTAAGGCCTGGCAGATAAGCATCGGTGGCACCAGCACTGTGTGTGCTGTCCTTTCTACTAAGACCTAGGGCATTTAATGTAAGAGGAGGCAGTTTGTGCTATTGCTGGCAACAAGTTATGCTGTGCCACAGACAAAAGTGGTTCTATACTCCTGGAGTAGTTCCAGCTGCAATGTTTGTAGACAGTGTGTGAGCAGGGAGCCTGTTTACTTGTACAGAATCCTCCCTGAGGATGGAGTTACCTCTCAGTGCTGTCTCTGGCTGCTGTATTCACAGCACTGTCTCTGCATGGATAGGGCATTCTCTGTAGCTGCTACTTCCTCTGTTCTTATATGGGCAGTGAGCTGTTACTGATGAAACCTCACTGATCTCACTCCCTCTCTCTCCAGAGGAGTTCCTTGCTGTTGCTGCTGGGACTTGCACAATGATACTAGTGCTGACAGGATACTCTGGAACTGACACACAGGAACTCAGCCTCTGCAACTCACTCAGGATCCCACTGCTTGTTCTGCTGTCCTCTCTGCTGTCCCAGCTTACAGCACCCCCCAGTCCTCACACCAATCTCTCCATCACTCCACCCTTCCTCTGGGTTCTCTCTAGGGATTGGCCAATCAGATGAGAGGTGTGGGCTGTGTCCTCCATCACACCATCCACTGTTGCTAGGCTCCAAGAAAAAGGGGGGAAAGGGTAAAGCTGCAGGTTATGTCTGTTTATATGGCAGCCCAGAGTATACAGCTGTCCTTTTTGGCAAAAAGTCTGGGCTACACAGGTTCTCATAGGGTCCTACATGGAGCACCTGGTACAATAAGGCAATGTACATGTCAGTTGAAGGGAGCATGAGTCCTGTAAGTTCTGGGGGATACCACACTCAACCCCGCTTGAATGATGCGTGTCCTCACGCATTCGTCTCTCCACATAGTCATAAAGTCATTATTTTTTTTTTCACAACATTGACATTTTACTGACATGAAATACATTGGGTTGCAGGTACTGAAACAATTATGTTTTAAACCTCAATGCATTTAGTAACTGTAGAGCAAACAAGTTTAAAAATCACATTAGTATAATCATTACAGATCAGACATGAGAAGGGTCTATAACTAATGGGCTAGAACCCCTGTGCGCCTCTTCCCTGGCTTTCTCGATGCCTGCTGCAACAGTGAGATAAATTCTTCACCACTCATTGAGGTGTACTCATAGTCAGGACGATGCAACTCTGGAAAGAGCCATTTCACGGCCTCTTTAGCTTCCCCCTGGGTTTTTGCAGGATGGTGAGGTTTAGGGATGAGCATAACTGAATCTGATGCATTGGGTTTAGAGGATTCTAAGTCTTCCTCTGTGGCCTTGTGGGTCACTACTTCTACTTCCCGGTCCTGATCAGTAGCGTTTGAATGAGCCGGATTGAGGTAGGCCGTATTGGAATTGGTGTCTTCCATCATCGTAGGTCCACACCGAAACGACCGAACAGTTTCTTGCAGGTTCTGTTGCGTATATCCACTTGGTTTCTCAAGGTTAGCTGTTCTTCCCAATAATGCACTCTGCGATTCGGCATTAGGATCCTGTTGACTGCATACAGATGGCCTCTGGTTTACACTTTCTGTCACGTTTTCTGTGGAATACATTCCATCTCCATGGCATCGGTAGTGACGTGGATGACCTCCACGGTGTGGATGGCACCAATAATGCCTGCGATCTGCTGCATACCTGCTGCCCTTCACTGGAGCACCACCTGGACCCGTGACGTTGATTGCTCGTAGACCTTTCTCTCCCCTGATTATGTCAAATTCCACCATCTCTCCCTCTCCCAGGCTGCGATAGTATTTTCTGGGGTTGTTCCTCTGTATGGCCGTATAATGAATGAATGTATCTTGCTTGGTGTCATCACGATTGATGAATCCATACCCACGTCGCACATGAAACCAGATGACCTTTCCTGAAATTTTCCTTGTGTGGACAGGAGTGTCGGTATTTAATATGTCGGTTAACTCATCTGCATTTATATGGCATTGCCTGCCATAGTGTGGCCATCCTTCTTCAGAGGTTGGTTTTAACCTTATTGTGTCCCCCGAGGCTCGGTCTCCGTCCTCGGGGCATTGGAGTTTAAATGTTCGATCTGGTCGCAGTTCCTCTCAATATGCCCTATTGCCTGGCATCGATGACAAACGGGACGACCCTGGCTGTCGAACTGGTCTGAAGGCCGCCGCCCGTACTCTGGAGGTGGTTCCCAGCGTCTTCTGGCCGACCTCTGTCGCTCGGACCTCCATCTAGGTTCTCCAGAATTGGGTGTCGGTGGTCTCGCTAGGAGTCGCATTTCTCTCTGGATCTCTGCCATCCCCACCGTTAACTCTTCCATCTGCTTGCGTAGGGTTTGTATCTGATCTCCTGAGGGGTGCTGACTACTCTGCACCACTGGATCTCTGACTCGTTTCGGTCTTTCGGGACTGGAAGCAGTAGCTCCCATCAGCTCTGAGGATTCTCTGAAGTCCACCAGCTCTGGGTACTCTTCTTCTCTTCCCGATTGGTTGCCAGTTATTGTGATGGCGGCTTCCTTGAAGTCTAGGAAGGTTTTCCCCGGCATTTGCATTTTGAGTAGTCGTAGTTGGGTTTTGACACTCTCCCTTGAGGCTCCTTCAATAAACTGAATCGTTAGCGCTTCGTCTGCATTTCTGACTTCATCTTTGTCAACTGCTTGGATCGCTCTTAGTGTTTCTTGTAAACTCAGGGCGTAGTCTCGGAGGGTCTCGCCCGGTTGCTGTTTGCGCGCATACAGCTTCATTTTTAACTCGGGGAGGGTTTTTGTCTCAAAAGTAGTGGACAATCTCTTTAAGATCTGGTCTACCTCTTTCTTGTTTTCAGTGGGCCAGGATATGACTTCTCTTAGAGCTGACCCTGTGAGTTGACCTACCAGAATCTCGACTTTCTGCTGTTCGTTCAAGGTATACAACCGGAACATAGATTTGAGTTTATTTTTGAATTCTGTAAACGTGGTACACTGTGGCTTGTTGGCATCTCCGCTATAGGTTGGAAGCCACGGCGCCCCAAAGTAGTAGGGTAAGGTTATTGGAGCATTCGGTGTCGTTGCCGGGGTTGCCTGTTGTTCTTGTTCCTGGTTCTGTACTACCGGTGGTGCTCCTCCTCCTGCAGCCTGTTGTTGTTCCATCTTTCAATTAGTGAGTTTTCTCCTGATTGCACTCGGATCCTGTTCGTTGACGCCAAATGTGATACCCGGGCAAATAAAGGACAATGTTATTGGGTGAGTAGATGATCTTTTACCTGGTGATTATGTCCGCTTTACACTATCTGTGTACCGGGATACCAACTTAAGATGGAAGTTCGTTCACGATACTTCGGAGATGTAAGGGATATACGTCTGCACAAGTGGGTTGTTCAGGGAGCAGTCAACTCAACTTCGGTTTATTAAAGGCATTGGGAAAATCAAACAACTTGAATAATAGTAATACGTTACAGTAAATCATCAAGTACAGATAATAAACAGTTGGTCTTCACACCGTAGATTATGCCAATACTGTCATAGACTGTTTAATTATTCAGGTGTTGCATATCCCATCACCGTCCTTCTCAGCAGTTATGCACGTTTACCTGAATTGGTTATATTGACTTATTATACTATTCAAACCTTAACTCAAATATTCAAGCTGTTACCATCAAAATATGCATGCATAAGAAAAACAGTTTGTTACCAGTTACAATTATCTGATTACCCTTACTGAGTATCCCATGTATTCAGAAGTATTAGTACAACTTATGTTCTTCCGCCTGTGCACAGGTCTGTAACCCCCTTTAGAGTGTGTCCACACGTGGATATATATGCATATATATATTTAGTCTTTCTTAGACATGTCCCTGTAGTGTAAATAAAGGCCTGTCCTCTCTGTGGCCACACTGAGGGAAAACTGATCCACTGCCTTTCCCATTCACTCTGGGTAGTTCTGTTCAGGCCTCCTTTGCACTGTAACCTGGCTGTCACAGTTCATCTGATGTACAATGACACTGGTCTGTAAGGCCTGGCAGATAAGCATCGGTGGCACCAGCACTGTGTGTGCTGTCCTTTCTACTAAGACTTAGGGCATTTAATGTAAGAGGAGGCAGTTTGTGCTATTGCTGGCAACAAGTTATGCTGTGCCACAGACAAAAGTGGTTCTATACTCCTGGAGTAGTTCCAGCTGCAATGTTTGTAGACAGTGTGTGAGCAGGGAGCCTGTTTACTTGTACAGAATCCTCCCTGAGGATGGAGTTACCTCTCAGTGCTGTCTCTGGCTGCTGTATTCACAGCACTGTCTCTGCATGGATAGGGCATTCTCTGTAGCTGCTACTTCCTCTGTTCTTATATGGGCAGTGAGTTGTTACTGATGAAACCTCACTGATCTCACTCCCTCTCTCTCCAGAGGAGTTCCTTGCTGTTGCTGCTGGGACTTGCACAATGATACTAGTGCTGACAGGATACTCTGGAACTGACACACAGGAACTCAGCCTCTGCAACTCACTCAGGATCCCACTGCTTGTTCTGCTGTCCTCTCTGCTGTCCCAGCTTACAGCACCCCCCAGTCCTCACATCAATCTCTCCATCACTCCACCCTTCCTCTGGGTTCTCTCTAGGGATTGGCCAATCAGATGAGAGGTGTGGGCTGTGTCCTCCATCACACCATCCACTGTTGCTAGGCTCCAAGAAAAAGGGGGGAAAGGGTAAAGCTGCAGGTTATGTCTGTTTATATGGCAGCCCAGAGTATACAGCTGTCCTTTTTGGCAAAAAGTCTGGGCTACACAGGTTCTCATAGGGTCCTACATGGAGCACCTGGTACAATAAGGCAATGTACATGTCAGTTGAAGGGAGCATGAGTCCTGTAAGTTCTGGGGGATACCACACTAGCTGCTGGAGAGCCAGGATCCAGGAGCCTGGAGGAGGTTCATCAGGGATATGAAGAGAGGCAGTGCTCCTATGTTCCTTAAAATGACTTGATACTACATGTTTCGGCACAGAGGAAGCGCTGAGGTACTATGTGGCACAGCATGATAGTGGCAGCTGCACCTGATTAGACTTATAGCAGTCGCCAGCGCAGTGTAAAAGGAGGATGTTGCATACAGAGACATCCTTCAGTGTTTTGCTAGATTAATTCAGTGGCCCCCTCCAGGGGCTGGCGACCCTAGGTAGCCACCTAAAACTGCCTAATGATAGAGCCGGCCCTGATGGTATGATCACACATGTGTAGTAGTGCACAAGGTTAAAAGTTGAAACTCCAGCAGTCCTATGTCCTAGCACCAGACAGAGGGGGTAATTCAGATCTGATCCAGGGGCAAACGCAGGATTTGTGAAGGGGGGTTTCCAAAGGGGGTGGGGGCAAGCATGGGGGCGGAGACTAAGATATTATGCACTATTTGGCATGGGGGGCGGAGACTAAGATATTATGCACTATTTGACCTGTCAAACAGTAATGTAATATGCAGTAAGTATATATATATTATGTGTGTGTTTGTGTGTGTATGCGTGTGTGTGTGTGTGTATATATATATATATATATATATATATATATACATATAAAATAAATGGTTAATAAAACGTCTCACTGGACCGGCACTCTACTACCATAGTTAATTGGTATGGTGCCCCCTGGATATACTTGACAAAGAAACCTGGCTGCGTGGTCTGTGCGGGTTTATATACATGTATGTATATATATATATATATATATATATATATACACTGCTCAAAAAAATAAAGGGAACACTTAAACAACACAATGTAACTCCAAGTCAATCACACTTCTGTGAAATCAAACTGTCCACTTAGGAAGCAACACTGATTGACAATCAATTTCACATGCTGTTGTGCAAATGGAATAGACAACAGGTGGAAATTATAGGCAATTAGCAAGACACCCCCAATAAAGGAGTTGTTCTGCAGGTGGTGACCACAGACCACTTCTCCGCTCCTATGCTTTCTGGCTGATGTTTTGGTCACTTTTGAAAGCTGGCAGTGCTTTCACTCTAGTGGTAGCATGAGACGGAGTCTACAACCCACACAAGTGGCTCAGGTAGTGCAGCTCATCCAGGATGGCACATCAATGCGAGCTGTGGCAAGAAGGTTTGCTGTGTCTGTCAGCGTAGTGTCCAGAGCATGGAGGCGCTACCAGGAGACAGGCCAGTACATCAGGAGACGTGGACAACCCAGCAGCAGGACCGCTACCTCCGCCTTTGTGCAAGTAGGAACAGGAGGAGCACTGCAGAGCCCTGCAAAAGGACCTCCAGCAAGCCACAAATGTGCATGTGTCTACTCAAACGATCACAAACAGACTCCATGAGGGTGGTATGAGGGCCCGACGTCCACAGGTTGGGGTTGTGCTTACAGCCCAACACCGTGCAGGACGTTTGGCATTTGCCAGAGAACACCAAGATTGGCAAATTCACCACTGGCGCCCTGTGCTCTTTACAGAGGACAGCAGGTTCTCACTGAGCACATGTGACAGACGTGACAGAGTCTGGAAACGCCAAGGAGAACAACATCCTCCAGCATGACCGGTTTGGCAGTGGGTCAGTAATGGTGTGGGGTGGCATTTCTTTGGGGGGCCGCACAGCCCTCCATGTGCTCGCCAGAGGTAGCCTGACTGCCATTAGCTACCGAGATGAGATCCTCAGACCCCCTGTGAGACCATATGCTGGTGCAGTTGGCTCTGGGTTCCTCCTAATGCAAGACAATGCTAGACCTCATGTGGCTGGAGTGTGTCAGCAGTTCCTGCAAGACGAAGGCATTGATGCTATGGACTGGCCCGCCCGTTCCCCAGACCTGAATCCAATTGAGCACATCTGGGACATCATGTCTCGCTCCATCCACCAACGCCACGTTGCACCACAGACTGTCCAGGAGTTGGCGGATGCTT
Source organism: Pseudophryne corroboree (assembly GCF_028390025.1). Classification (NCBI taxonomy): domain Eukaryota; kingdom Metazoa; phylum Chordata; class Amphibia; order Anura; family Myobatrachidae; genus Pseudophryne; species Pseudophryne corroboree. The sequence goes on along the minus strand of NC_086445.1, from coordinate 690,309,486 downwards.
TAGTCCAGGTCTGGGAGGAGATCCCTCAGGAGACCATCCGACACCTCATCAGGCGCATGCCCAGGCATTGTATGGAGGTCATACAGGCACGTGGAGGCCACACACACTACTGAGCCTCATTTTGACTTGTTTTAAGGACATTACATCAAAGTTGGATCAGCCTGTAGTGTGTTTTTACACTTTAATTTTGAGTGTGACTCCAAATCCAGACCTCCATGGGTTAATAAATTTGATTTCCATTGATAATTTTTGTGTGATTTTGTTGTCAACACATTTAACTATGTAAAGAACAAAGTATTTAATAAACATGCAGAAGGTATTGGGCGGTACTCATAGGACTTAATAATTTCAAAGTAACGTAGAGGCAACGAGTTCCTACATAAGCATCTGTAGGTACTCGCTGTCTCTACGTTAATTTGAAATTATTAAGTCCTACGAGTGCTGCATGTGAGTCTGCCTGGAAGGAGCTGCGCGCTAATGCTGCAGCTCCCCCTAGCATTAGAAGCAGCTTGCCCAGCCGCATCTCTGTGTATGTGATGAGGCAGCTGCCGCATCACATACCTAGCTCCTCCGTCTCCCCTCCAAAAAAAAAAAAAGAGAATCGGTCATCTGCGGTGATGAATCGGCGGCAGGGGGGGTTTCTAGGTACTCAGAAACCCCCCCTGCGTGCGCTAGTGTGATCGCTGGGCTGCCTTTTTTGCTGCCCTGCGATCAGATAGTCGCTGCCTACAGGGGGAGGGTGTAAGGTCTGTGCAGGTATGGTGGCCATTCCTGGGATCGGGATCGGCGGGATCCTGGGATTTAGGGCCAAAAACGGCCGGGATTCAATCCCGGGATTGGAAGGTCCAATCCCGGGGATTGAGGGATCAGCGTTGAGCGCCCACAGGACGCCGCCCATCTTCCTTCTTCCGGGCTCCCCAGTGCAGCGTGACGTCACGCTGCGCCGCCGCAACTGGGGGAGAGAGAGAAGCTTTGGACCCACCCACAGTATCCAGTTAGTTATGTGTGTGGGGCGAGGGGGTGGCCACATAGTTAAAAGCCAATCCCGGGTATCTCGGGAATCCCTGGATTGGCCATTATTCAATCCCGATACCCAGGATTGAAAAAAATGGCTCAGCATTGGCTTCCCTATGTGCAGGTGTGCGTTCATTTTGTAGCAGAGCTGCACAAACTTCAGTTTGTGCAGTCTCTGCGCAGCCCAGGACTTACTCAGCCGCTGCGATTGTTTCCTGCTGATCGGGGCCGGAGCTGATGTCAGACATCCTCCCTGAAAATGCCTGATACCGGCTGCATTTTTCCGGACACTCCTGTTAAACGGTCAGTTGCCACCCACAAACGGCCTCTTCCTGTAAATCACCTTGCAAACAGCATGTGTTCAGATTTATCGCAGCATCCCGTTGCTACCGATGCCCGGTGATGTTGTGCGACGTGCCGGCACATTGTGGCTCACACGCATGCGCAGATCTGATAGCACGCTGTGCGAAAACGCACTGCAGTGATCAGATCTGAATTACCCCCAGAGACAGCTCAGGGAGGTCTGTCCCAACATTTTACAGGCACAATTCCCTAGATCATAGGTAGGCAGAATGCCCTGCCACAGTTTTGCTGTTTCTCTTACGTCCTAGAGGATGCTGGGGACTCCAAAAGGTCCATGGGGTATAGACGGGATCCACAGGAGCTTGGGCACACTGAAAAGACTTTGACTGGGTGTGAACTGGCTCATCCCTATGGGTGAGTAGTGCTATTGCTAAATGGGCTGAGAATTTAGCTGCTGATATGGATACGTTTGATAAAGATAATGTTCTTTTAACTCTTGGTTATATCAAGGACGCTGCAGATTACCTGAAGGATGCGGCGAGGGATGTTGGTCTCTTGGGATCAAGGGCCAATGCCATGGCGATCTCGGCCAGGAGAGCGCTGTGGATTCATCAATGGAATGCTGATGCCGACTCCAAGAGATCTATGGAAGCTCTCTCCTTCAAAGGTAATGTCTTGTTTGGTGACGGCTTGGCTGATCTGGTGTCTACCGCGACGGCGTGTAAGTCATCTTTTCTTCCTTATGTTCCCACACAACAGAAAAAGACACCACATCAGCAGATGCAGTCCTTTCGTCCCAATAAATACAAGCGTGGAAAGGGTTCATCCTTCCTCGCTTCAAACGGTAGAGGAAGGGGAAGAAAATTGCCTGCAGTATCAGGCGCCCAGGACCAAAAGTCCTCCCCTGCCTCTACCAAGTCCACCGCATGACGCTGGGGCTTCCCTGGGGGAGTCCGGACCGGTGGGGGGCCGTCTGCAGATCTTCAGTCAGGTCTGGGTTCAATCAGGCCTGGATCCTTGGGTCCTAGATATAGTATCTCAGGGATACAAGCTGGAGTTTCAGGAGGTGCCCCCTCACCGTTTTTTCATTTCAGCCTTACCAGTGTCTCTTCCGGACAGGGAGGTGGTGAAGGCAGCAATACGAAAGGTGTGTCAACAGAGGGTCATTGTTCCCGTTCCCCCTTCTCAACGGGGGGAGGGGTTCTACTCGAGCCTCTTTGTGGTACCGAAACCGGACGGTTCGGTCAGACCGATTCTGAACCTAAAGTCCCTCAATCCATACTTGAAGGTTTTCAAGTTCAAGATGGAATCTCTTCGAGCTGTGATTTCCAGCCTAGAAGGGGGGGACTTTATGGCGTCAGTCAACATAAAGGATGCCTACTTATGCGTCCCGATATATCCTCCGCATCAAGCTTTCCTCAGGTTTGCGGTACAGGATTCTCATTACCAATTTCAGACGTTGCCGTTTGGGCTTTCCACGGCCCCGAGGATTTTCACCAAAGTCATGGCAGAAATGGTTCTCCTTCGCAAGCAAGGGGTTACCATTATCCCGTACTTGGACGATCTCCTGATAAAGGCGAGGTCCAGGGAACGATTGCTGAGAAATGTGAATTTGTCTCTGACCGTTCTGCGACAACACGGTTGGCTGCTAAATTTGCCAAAGTCTCAGTTGATTCCGACCACTCGGTTGCCCTTTCTGGGCATGATTCTGGACACGGGCTTACGGAAGGTGTTTCTTCCGGAAGACAAAGCTCTGGAACTGCAGACGATGGTCAGGGAGCTTCTGAGGCCGAAAAGTGTGTAGGTTCATCAATGTACTCGGGTTCTGGGGAAAATGGTTGCGGCGTACGTAGCCTTTCCGTTTGGCAGGTTTCATGCCCAGGTGTTTCAGTGGGATCTGCTGAGCAAGTGGTCCGGGTCTCACCTGCACATGCACCGGAAGATAAGTCTATCTCCCAGGGCCAGGATTTCTCTCCTGTGGTGGCTACAAAGTTCTCACCTCCTAGAAGGGTGCCGATTCGGTATCCTGGATTGGGTCCTGTTGACAACAGATGCAAGTCTCCGAGGCTGGGGTGCGGTCACCCAGGGAAGAAATTTCCAGGGGAAATGGTCGCTCCAGGAATCTTGTCTCCACATAAATGTTCTCGAGTTAAGAGCCATTTACAACGGCCTGCTACAAGCAAGAAGCCTTCTTCAGGGTCGGCCTGTCCTGATACAGTTGGACAACATAACAGCGGTGGCGCATATAAACCGTCAAGGCGGAACAAGGAGCAGGGCGGCTATGGCGAAGGCCACAAGAATCCTTCGCTGGGCGGAACAGCACGTGAGCGCTCTGTCAGCAGTCTTCCTTCCGGGAGTGGACAACTGGGAAGCAGACTTCCTCAGCAGACACGATCTCCATCCGGGAGAGTGGGCTTTTCACCAAGAGGTATTTGCAGAAGTGACGAAGCGTTGGGGAACTCCGCTGATCGACATGATGGCGTCTCGCCTCAACAAGAAGCTTCCGAGGTATTGTTCCAGGTCAAGGGACCCCCAAGCCAGTGCAGTGGACGCCCTGGTAACTCTGTGGGTGTTTTGGTCGGTGTATGTGTTCCCTCCGCTTCCTCTCATTCCAAAGGTACTGGGAATTATTCGACGAGCAAGAGTGCAAGCGATTCTTGTCATTCCAGATTGGCCAAGAAGGGCCTGGTATCCAGATCTTCAGGAATTACTTGTGGAAGATCCTTGGCCACTCCCTCTAAAAGAGGACCTGTTATTGCAGGGACCATGCGTGTTTCCAGACTTACCGCGGCTGCGTTTAATGGCATGGAAGTTGAGCGCCAAATCTTAGCTCGGAAAGGTATTCCCGGGGAGGTCATTCCCACTCTCCTTAAGGCAAGGAAGGAAGTTACGGAGAAACATTATCACCGTATTTGGAGAAAGTATGTTTCGTGATGTGAGACTAAAGCTGCTCCTGCGGAAGAATTTCACTTGGGTCGGTTTCTCCATTTTTTGCAGGCAGGCGTCGATGCCGGCCTGAAATTGGGTTCCATCAAGGTACAGATTTCGGCTTTATCTATCTTCTTTCAGAAGGAATTGGCTGTTCTCCCTGAGGTTCAGACTTTTGTGAAGGGAGTGATGCATATCCATCCTCCGTTTGTGCGCCCGGTGGCACCATGGGATCTTGACGTGGTTTTACAGTTTCTTATGTCTTCCTGGTTTGAACCTTTGCGTAAGGTTGAGTTAAAGTTTCTCACTTGGAAGGTGGTCATGCTGTTGGCTCTGGCATCTGCCAGGCGGGTGTCTGACTTGGCGTCCTTATCTCACAAGAGTCCGTACTTGATCTTCCATTCGGATAGAGCGGAATTGAGGACTCGTAACATAGTAACATAGTATCTAAGGTTGAAAAAAGACAATTGTCCATCGGGTTCAACCTATTTGTGGTCTCCTATGCACGATTATTTTGTATACATTTTTGACTGAAGTTGCTGACTGCCGTTCCGATTAACCCCTCTTTTTTATAATACCCATAGTGCGTGACTATGCCCCGTAACCCTGGATATCCTTATCCATTAGGAATTTATCTAACCCATTCTTAAAGGTGTTGACTGAGTTGGCCATTACAACTCCCTCAGGCAGGGAATTCCAAACACGTATCGTCCTTACAGTAAAAAAAAGCCTTTACGCCGTATTGTGTGGAATCTCCTCTCCTCTAACCTGAGCGAGTGTCCACGAGTTCTCTGTGTTGATCTAACCAAAAACAGGTCCTGCGCAAGATCTGTATATTGTCCTCTCACAAGATCTGTATATTGTCCCCTATCGTCAACAATTTCTGCCGAAGGTGGTTTATTCATTTCACATTAACCAACCTATTGTGGTACCTGTGGCTACAGATGCTGGGGCAGTTCCAAAGTCTCTTGATGTGGTGAGAGCTTTGAAGATCTACGTCGCCAGAACGGCGGTGGCCAGGAAAACAGAGGCGCTGTTTGTCCTGTATGCTTCCAACAAGATTGGTCATCCTGCTTCGAAGCAGACTATTGCACGCTGGATTTGTAGTACGATTCAGCAAGCTCATTCTTCGGCTGGGCTGCCGGTGCCGAAATCAGTGAAGGCCCATTCTACCAGGAAGGTGGGCTCATCTTGGGCGGCTGCCCGAGGGGTCTCAGCACTTCAGCTTTGCCGAGCACCTACGTGGTCGGCTTCAAACACCTAAGTTTTACAAGTTTGATACCCTGGCTGAGGAGGACCTCATGTTTGTTCAATCGGTGCTGCAGAGTCGTCAGCACTCTCCCGCCCGTGTTGGAGCTTTGGTATAGAGCCCACGGTCCTTTTGGAGTCCCCAGCATCCTCTAGGATGTAAGAGAAAATAGGATTTTAGTACCTACCGGTAAATCCTTTTCTCCTAGTCCGTAGAGGATGCTGGGCGCCCATCCCAGTGCGGACGGTTACTTGCAGTGTATTCTTATTAGTTGCATTGGTTTACACACGGGTTGTGTATTTGTTGTTTCAGCTTGTTGCTGTAGTTAAATTCATACTGTTATCTGGTTTACTGTTACTCCGGTTATACGGTATGTTGTGGTGTGGGCTGGTATGTTCTAGCCCTTAGTTTGAACAAAAATATTTTCCTCAAAATGTCCGTCTCTGCTGGGCACAGTTCCTATAACTGAGGTCTGGAGGAGGGGCATAGAGGGAGGAGCCAGTTCACACCCAGGCATGCTTTTATGTGTAGTTCCACAGCAGCTTGAGTGCTACAGATTGCCTACACCTGCCTAGACAATAGAGTAACATTAGTTATGGAGCATATACTTTTTTTTACATTTATTATAAATTTTTGCTTTTTATACACTCCAGAATGGTACATTCTGATGCCAGATGTAAATGTACAGGCGCGGCGCACGGGTACAAAGTGGATCGCCGCTCAGCGATGGGTTTGTGCGACGGATCCATTTGCACGAGCGATCGCAAAGAGATTGACAGGAAGAAGGTGTTTGTGGGTGTCAACTGAAATGTCTGGAAAAACACAGGCGTGTCCATGCCTTTGCAGGGAGGGTTCCTGACGTCAATTCCGGTCCCGGACAGGCTGATGTGATCGCAGCAGCTGAGTAAGTCCTGGGCTGCATAAAATCTGTTTATACAGCTCTGCTACACATGCGTTCACACACTTGCACAGGTAAAATGCACTCCCCCTGTAGGCGGCGACTATCTGATCGCAGCAGTGCAAAAATCGCTTGCTAGTGATCAGGGAGGTCATTCCGAGTCGTTCGCTCGGAAAATTTCTTCGCATCGCAGCGTTTTTCCGCTTAGCGCGCATGCGCAATGTCCGCACTGCGACAAGTAAATTTGCTATGATGTTTGGATTTTTACTCACGGCTTTTTCTTCGCTCAGGCGATCGTAGTGTGATTGACAGGAAATGGGTGTTACTGGGCGGAAACAGGCCATTTTATGGGCGTGTGGGAAAAAACGCTACCGTTTCCGGAAAAAACGCGGGAGTGGCTGGAGAAGGAGGAGTGTCTGGGCGAACGCTGGGTGTGTTTGTGACGTCAAACCAGGAACGATAAGCACTGAACTGATCGCAGATGCCGAGTAAGTCTGAAGCTACTCTGAAGCTGCTACGAGATGTGTAATCGCAATATTGCGAATCTTTCGTTCGCAATTTTAAGATGCTAAGATTCACTCCCAGTAGGCGGCGGCTTAGCGTGTGCAATACTGCTAAAATCGCCTTGCGAGCGAACAACTCGGAATGAGGGCCCAGGTCTGAATTATGCCCACAGTCTCCTCATTTCCATCCATTCCCTGCACATGTTCACCAAACCCCTCCCCATGTCAGTCCGGCCCAGGGCTTAAAGTAGTCCTGGAGAGGTGGTGGAATTTATTTACCCTGCAACTTAACCTTCCTACCCCCCAGCCCCCCCCCGCCCTTCTCACATTACGCAGAGCTAGGGCCAGTACTAGTGTTTTCAGCACCCCTGTGCAAACTATAAATTAGTGCTTAACCTTCCATACTTTATAAAGGGGCATTGATTTCATAAAGAAGCACCGTGGTCATATAATAGTACCCCAAATTCAAATTACCACATAGTAATGACCCTTATTCAGGTTACATCACTCAGTGGTGTCCTTTAATCACATTGCACTACACAATGGTTCCCTCTATATATGTTATGCCACACAGTAGTGTCCTTATATACAATGCCCACAGTAGTGCCCTTTATACACAATTCTCACAGTAGTGCCACTTATACACATAATTCCCACAGTAGTGCACTTTATACACAATTCTCACAGTAGTAGTACCCCTTACACATAATGCCCACAGCTGTAGTGCTCCTTACAGATAATGACCACAATAGTGCCACTTATTTACAGAATGCCCACAGTAGTAGTGCCCCTTACACATAATGACCACAATAGTGCCCCTTTAACACATCTCTGCCTCTGTCACTCCGGCAGCTCACCGCCTGTGTCCCTCCATCAGCTGCATGCCCTGTATCTGTCCAGCAGCTTCACTACCTCTCTTGTCCCTTCAGCCCCCTCTCATCTTGTCTTCAGCATGCACAGAGCCAGCTCCTCTTCATAGCTCCTCTTCACTTCAGCAGCGGTGACATCAAGAGATCACATACGCCGTGCCTGAAAAGAAAGCCACTGGGACCACAGTGTGTGTAAATGGAGTAGGACCATGGAGCCACCTGAGTAAGGGGGAGGTGGCTGCAGCTCATCAGTAACACTAGCGCCGCCTGCATCATCTATTGATGTAGGCGATAGGGCAGGTTTTTCTGTTGGAATTACTGTGCAGGGCAATGGAGGTGGTGGAACTGGTTCCCCCTACCATTACAGGTGGTGGAACTTCCCCCCCGCCACACACTTTAACCCATGGCCCCACCCCTGCCACTGTCTGCCCTGATTCAGAGATGTAGGCAAATTCAGTGATTTACATACAGTACATCTACATTGCTTAGAGATCTGCACTTGTGCAGATGCCGCACTCTGCATATGCAGGTCGCTCACAGTGCCCCCAAGCTGCAGCCATTTCAGGCATTTTAAGGGTGGCACTGCCTCCATTTCCAGGGATTGGCAAGGCCAGGGTCTGAGTCTTCCAATGCAGATTTCCTGGCCTCACAAGTGGGCAGGAGGCGGCCATTCTGAGTAAGCTTAGCATTTACTCAGATGGCCGATGCTGCGTTCATCAAGATCGATACTCAATATGCTTCGGGCAAGGTGCCTCATTCTGCTACCACTGCGCTCGGCACAGGTTACTATTCCCAATCGTAGTCCATGTAGATCGGAAAGTATGAAAAAGTAAATAAAAATGGGGAAAAAATGTGAAAAACTCATGTCGACCTTTTCATGTATCAACCTTTGTCACATCGAACTAGTGACCATGTTGACCTAATGACCATGTCGACCTAACACATGTTGACCAATAGTGGTCGACCTAATGAGTGTCGACCTAAGTGTTGTCGACCTAAAGATTGGATATCCTGGCAGGAGGCATCTTTTTCCTTCAGATGCCTCCTGCAGGCATTAGCATTTTTCCACACAGTAGCTACGTCTAAAGAAGCAGCTGCTGTGCAAAAACAACTATCTCAGAATTGGGCTTTAAGTATAAGATACAGCTGACAGCCCTTATGGTTTACTGTGCATCAGTGACGTGCAGTGTGGTTGATGGCCAGGGAGGCACTGCTGCACTCACATATCATGCAGGCAATACACGTCCAGCCCAGCTGCTCGCTTCTCTTACCTGGGTCCTGGGCAGACGTGTGCAGAGCCCCTCTGTCCAGGATAATGCGAGTGCAGGTGCTGCTGCCGCTGCTGCCGGCTGGGAGGGCGGAGGTGGATGAAGGAGAAGGAAGACGCCAGCCGCCGCAAATACTCCCAGCTCACATCCTCTGCTGCCTGGTGTGTTACTCTGCAATCCGCTGGGTCCCGCAGCATATGGGTGATTGGACCAGCGGATCCAGCACTGGATCCGCTGTCCAATCACATCTGCCTTGCTGTCAGGGGTGGGCTTTGATGTACGCAGAAAGCCCGTCCCTGTCAACGAGGCACTTATATAGGTGCCACATTCTTCACTTTTTCAAATGGGTCTTTACAGCCCACTGTTTGGGTCCGCCCCCCGCTTTATCCCCCGTTCCCATTGTCACCGGAAGGCACTGTGAGCAGTGCCTCCCAAACTAAGTTAAAGTAGCAAAATTATTATAATAATATAAAGAAGGTATTTATGGCACATAATATATGTCTTATGTATCTTCTTTGTATTATTTTGATCATTAATGATGGGGAGGCACTGCCTCCACTGCCTCCCCTGACTGCACGTCCCTGCTGTGCATGTGTAGTAAGGAAATGCGAGTTTTACTCTTAGAATTTTCTCTTGCATCCAGCCAGGGCCTTAATGGCGATGTGGCACTTCTGGCAAATATATAAAGATAGTCTGGCGCTATTGTTACTGTAAGAGTGCCTGCTGCTACGTTCCAAAGGCTTGGTTCATAGACTAAAAATACACAAAGAAGAAACACACAAAAAAGAACAGCGCTGGCACTTTTACACTACAAACTCATTGATTTAATATCATATATTAAAATACATCTTACACACCCATACCATATAAAACAATTAAAGTATACGACAATTAAGCTATATAGCTTGCAGGATAAATCCTGCTTTATATACCGAACCAAAGAACTTTAAACTGTTCCTCACTAATTACTTATATATGTACAGCTGAATATTTAAGCTGAATGGTACCATTCAATGCATATGGCCGACTGATGACTCTGTTTCCGTAGTTGTTATAATAGACAATTGTCCGGTCACTTAGCACACCTGGATTGATCTCACAGGTTACAGTTCTTTAGCATGCAGCCAGTTGGATATACTTTCCAGATGAAGTTCCTCACACCATTAAGTTGTCAACCAGTGTGAACTCTACTTATAATATATCGTGATTATGGCTTTTAGTAAGGATAATTATCTGCGCAAGAATGTTCAGCTTTACACGCGTCAAATTGATACCTCTCCCGGCTGTCGCTTCCAAATACAGCCTTATCCGGAGTCCACTGTCTGGTGGATGGCAGGTATAATATCAGATATTATCCGCAGGTACAGCTGTCTCTGGCCGGCCAGTAATAGGGTAGAGATGTCTCATAAAAACTCCTTAGCAGTACGTCCGACACTACTGCTAAGGAGTTTTTATGAGACATCTCTACCCTACTTTAGCAAATGCCAGAAGGGCCGATGACCTGACAAGCCGGTCCGGCCTCAAAGCCTGACAGAGCAGCTCTACTTGCCCGCACGGCACCCAGAGAGATTGGGACTAGCCGAGCAGCTCCGCCTCCCGATGCTCTGCTCAGCCGCTCGGCATACAGAGAGACGGGGGCATGTTGCGAGGCCGAGCTCCCATGACTCGTGGCATGCCCCAAGAGACGTGATCATTCCCTACTGTCATGTGCGCACGTGCCTGCAGCGTGCGCACAGACTTCAATGCCAGGGCTGTTTTAGAGCCCCAGTCTGTCCCTGCATCCAGCCCTATATTAGCCTTAATTATGGAAATATTTACCCTTATAACTGATGCATATCTTTTTGCAATGAGCTTCTTTCTTTCTTTTTTAAATACACATGTTAATTCAAGTGTGAAAGGGCTGTGAGCATGTCACTTGCCTCACACAGTTGCCTGTCTTTAATTCCTGATGTCACACAACTGTATCTGTCCTTGTCCTTGTCTCTATCTTTATATCCTGCTGCCAAGCAACTGTCTTTCTCTTTGTCACTGTATTCTGCAGCCAAACAGCTGTCTCGGTCTGTCTGTGTCTCGCTATGACATATATAACGATCTCACCAATCCTTTACTATGTATGCTGCTGATTTACATATGACCCTTCTGCACATGATTATCTGACATTGCATAGAACGGTGTCCTGAAATGCAATAAAAATATTTCTCTGTGTTGTCAACAATTATATCCTTGTGTATCTGCACCGCTGTGACAAGGCTGCCTGCGACCACCCCTTGGTGTCCTGCTGCCTGTCACTCAAGCACCTTTGTTGCTGCTCTAATTTTTAACGGATGTATTTTTGGGTTCTTGTGTCATAGCAACCTGATCATGTGACAATTTGAATATTCATGAGCTTCCTCACGTTCCCAGAAGCAAGGGACTCTGGGAGACTACTCACTGGGGAGACACTGAACCTATTAACTGTCATTATCATTATTTATTTAGAAGAATGGCGGCCTGTTCGCAATATGTGTACACAAAGTAATACTTAGCACAACAGAAATTACATTTCTATACCATATATATTCCTCTGATGGCAGCACCTCAGCCTTCAGGAAAAAAAAATGACTTAAAAGTAGTTTAAAGCCTGCAAGACAATTAAGATGCTCCCCACTCAGTGTGGGGGCTCATCTCTGTCTGTCAGTAGCAGATTCCACACCAGGGATGCACGCTATACCCTGTTAAAGTCACACACACGTAGCAAGATGCTTTCTCTGTGTGTATATTGCTATCTTATATACAGTATGTGTTCAGGCTGGTGCAGCACTGCCAAGTATACTGACTCTGTGTAAGTAATAATCTGATCCCATCTATCCTGTGTCTCCAATTTCACATTCTGGACTTCTGGTTTCATGCTCAAAATTTCCTGGTTAATAGCTCAAATTTCCTCTAAAGTTCCATATCAAAATATGTCATCAAATCACTGGGATACATAGGTCAAATTAAAATGTAACATGAAAGCTACTGAGTACTTTCCTTGTGTTATTTCAGGCTGCAATCAAGGTGGTGTAGTGCATTTGATGTATGAACTGTACATCATCTTCTGGCTCATAAGCACAACAGGGGTAAATGCAGGGTTTGCAAAGGGGTGGGGGGCGTAAAGTTTACGTGACCTATACATATATATCTATATACAGGGGTGCCATAATGTTTTAAGGTTGGGGGAGCCAAGATATGATTTCCTTTTGGCCCCCCCTCAGGGGCAGCTGGACTTACCTACCATACCACCTACCTTGTAAATACATCCGGAACTCTAATTAACAAAGTAAATGCCCGGGTGCCTTCCTAGAAATAATGCAGCAGAGATATCCTTCCCCACCTATGTCTCAGGTGTTAGCAGCGAAGGAAATGAGGCGGCACTCCGTGGACTTATAACAATAGTTCTATTCAAAACATAGTGATACTTAACAACAACGTGCTTCAAATGCAAAAAGGGAAGATGCCTGTACTTTTTTGCTTTTGGAGCACGTTGTTGTTAAGTATCACTATGTTTTGAATACAACTATTGTTATAAGTCCACGGAGTGCCGCCTCATTTCCTTTGCTGCTAACACCTGAGCCATAGGTGGGGAAGGATATCTCTGCTATATATATATATATATAGAGAGAGAGAGAGAGAGAGAGAGAGAGAGAGAGAGAGAGATAGATAGATAGATAACAAGGAGAGGTGAACAGGCGGCACTCAACAGGCTGAAAAAAGCGTGGTTGCTTTAATGGCCTTTAGCCAATAAAGCAACCACGTTTTTTCAGCCTGTTGAGTGCCGCCTGTTCACCTCTCCTTGTTATCTGATGGGAATCGTTTTTCCATGAGGAAGGCACCACAGCAATATATCACCTCACATGAGAGTGCCGGATGTTACATTGGACGATAGATAGATAGATAGATAGATAGATAGATAGATAGATAGATAGATAGATATAAACAATAGTGAGTGAGCACCTCACTGGTAATAGTGCTGCAAGACCTGGATTAATTGGTCACAAAATGTCTGTGGTATACTACCACTCTTTTAAGCCTATTTCTCAGATGGATGCTTAATGCTCACATTTCATACATTTATTAAAAAGTCTCTTTCACATAAAATTATACATAATGAAACAATGTCCGTTTTAACAGAAATCTTTTTCTCCTCTTCTTCTTCTGGAGACCAGAGATCACAACTGTATGAATAACCCTAAGCATTTCATCTCATGCTGAGACTTCATCAGGGGTATATCTTTAAAAAGACAATTGTAGATGTAAATCTAATACGAACAGTTTGATTCGACTAGTGAGAAAAGTGATTCTTAATCCATATTAAAAAGACTGACTTCTTATTTGAATTTGCATATACAAATCAATCAGGTAATAAGACAATCTGGTTTAAGGTGAGCTTCTGGCCATTACAATTACTTTACTACTTGCAAATTTATCAAAACTCTCTTGCTGGCTCAGTGACTTAGCTAAAAGGCGAAGAGGAGTGTCGGCTCTTACCTTGGTGGAGGAGGATGGCTGCAGCTAGTGATGCTGCTGGGTCTCTGCTGCCATGTTTCAGCCGCCGCCTGGGTCCTGGCACCTGTACTATGTACAGACTCCAGGACCCAGTGAATGTGCAGTAGCGGCAACGGTATTGCGCATGCGCAAAACCATGGCTTCTATAGACTGCATGGCTGCAGCCCATAGAAGCCAGCTAGGGCTGACGAGGCAGAAATCTGATATCTGTGTCAGTACCCTTATGATAAAATGCCCCAATACTAAAGAATGTGAGATAGGATTTATCAGAATTACTACATTAGTAAACAGGCCCCTATATAATTTTCACTAAAAAAAGGTGAGTGTTAATAAAGGGTTTCTCAGACACAGTTAGGGGTATATTTACTAAAGTGCACGTTTAAAAAAAAAATGGTTCCCCCAGGAATTGACAGTGCTGTGTGTATCAGGTGCTGTGCGGCATCCGGGACTCAGCATAACGCATCACACTTCTTCTTAGCCCGTCCCCGAACTCTCATTGGCTAGTTTCACAAGAGTCTGGGGAAAGGCTTAGAAGAAGTGTGATGCCTAATGCTGATTCCCGGGTGACGTTCAGCACCTGATACACACAGCACTGCCAATCCCTGAGGGAACCAGCTAGAACATAACATCAGAACATGTCTGTTTATATGTGCTAAACACTATGGGGGTCATTCCGACCTGATCGCACGCTAGGTTTTTTCACTGCGATCAGGTCAGAACTGAGCATGCGTATGCACCACAATGCGCAGGCGCGTCGTACGGGTACAAAGATGATCGTTGCTGTGCGATGGATTTAATGAAGAATCCATTCGCACAGACGATCGCAAGGAGTTTGACAGGAAGAGGGCGTTTATGGGTGGCAACTGACCATTTTCTGGGAGTTTGGAAAAACGCAAGCGTGTCCATGCGTTCGCTGGGAGGGTTTCTGACGTCAATTCCGGTCCTGGACAGGCTGAAGTGATCGCAGTGGCTGAGTAAGTTCTGGGCTACTCAGAAACTGCACAAATCTTTTTTGTAGTGCTCGGCTGCACATGCTCCGTTATAGGCGGCGACTATCTGATCGCAGCGCTGCAAAAAATAGCTAGTGTGCGATCAGGTCGGAATGACCCCCTAAATGGCCGACATGATTGCTATGGTCAACCTCGGCATTTTTGTAAACCCACACTTTAATAAATATATACCCCTTAGGGAGAGAACTGGCGCAACTAAAATTAATTTGAAACCAAAACAGATTTTGATATTCTGAATTGTGTATAATTGCCAACAATTACATAAAGAGGACAGCTTCAGGTGAAGATATAGGGCTGGATGCATCAAAGCATATTTTGCAGTCTAACCTCCGAAAATGCCGTCTTCTGGGGTTTGTACCCTTTTCACATATGCACCAAGCTCCGAAATGCAATACATTCTGGAGCTTGGACCTGATGGGTCACACTATCTTTAGATGGCGTTACCCAATAGAAACCTATAGGTTTCTATATGCATTGTCCTCTTAGAAGGATCCAATTGGATCCCTGCCAGTAACCCCCGCCGCGCGTGCATCATACGACGCATACACAAATGGACTAAAACCCAGACGTCCCCACACCACAAAGGACTGCTTTCATTTGCTGAAATCTTCATGCCTAAGGTGTTAATAAACACCGATATAAGGCCCTCATTCCGAGTTGTTCGCTCGGTAATTTTCTTCGCATCGCAGCGATTTTCCGCTAATTGTGCATGCCCAATGTTCGCACTGCGACTGCGCCAAGTAAATTTGCTAAGAAGTTTGGTATTTTACTCACGGCATTACGAGGTTTTTTCTTCGTTCTGGTGATCGTAATGTGAGTGACAGGAAGTGGATGTTTCTGGGCGGAAACTGGACGTTTTATGGGTGTGTGTGACAAAACGCTGCCGTTTCTGGGAGTGGCTGGAGAAACGGAGGAGTGTCTGGGCGAACGCTGGGTGTGTTTGTGACGTCAAACCAGGAACGAAACTGACTGAACTGATCGCAGTGGCAGAGTAAGTCTCGAGCTACTCAGAAACTGCTTAGAAATTTCTAATCGCAATTTTGAGAATCTTTCGTTCGCAATTTTGCTAAGCTAAGATTCACTCCCAGTAGGCGGTGGCTTAGCGTGTGCAATGCTGCTAAAAGCAGCTTGCGAGCGAACAACTTGGAATGAGGGCCGATATAAATGCGATGAGTGGTGGGATACATCGTATTCATAATGATACAGCATATACATGCAAACACATAGTGGGCCTGATGCAGAGACGTGCGCTTCTGTGTCCGCACTAGTACCTGTTGGCGGAGTTTCAGCCCTGCCCTTATGCAGTAGCGGTTACCCAGCTGCCCATTTTCTGCACACCTCTACATAGTAGAACCGCCAGTTTTTCTAAGTCTACCATTGATGCATATTCGCAACTACCATCTGCATTTACACCAGCATATGTCAGGAGAAGTGTCTCCTTCTGAACAAGGAATCTGTGGAAGCGGCTATGCATCTGATAATGCAGGGCAGTAGAGAGCCTTTCCGGGCCAAGGTACTTTTCAGGGGGTGTGGCCAGTGCTTAAAGTGGTCCTAGAGAGGTGGTGGAACTCACCCCCACCACCACCAATGCTTGTGAAAGAAAGGGATAGCACGCATGCCGCAAAAAGGGGGCATGGCCTCGAAAAAAGGGGTGTGGTCACCCAATAGTATTCCCAATTCAAATTACGCTGCACAGTAGCACAATCTTATTCACATTACACCACATAGTAGTGTCCCTTATTCATGTTATGACACACATTAGTGCCCCTTATACACAAAGCCCACAGTAGTAGCACCCCTAATACACATATGCCCACGGCAGTAGTGCCCCTTATGCAATGCCCACTGTAGTGGCAGTGCCCACAGTTGTATGGCTCTTATGTAGAGCCCATAGTATTGGTGCCCCTTATTCAGTGCCCCCAGTAGTAGTGCCCTTTATGTCCCCAGGAGTGATGCCCCTTATTAAGTGCCCCCTATGCAATGTTCTCATTAGTATTGCCCCAGTAGTTATGCCCCCTGTAGTTATGTTCTCAGTAGATATGCCCCCTGTAGTTATGCCCACTGTAGATATGCCCCCAGTAGTTATGCCCCCAGTTAGTGTGCCTCCAGTAGTAATGCCCCCGTCATTATGTACCCAGTAGATGTGCCCTCTGTAGTTATGCCCGCTGTAGATATGCCCTCAGTAGTAATGCCCCCGTAGATGTGCCCCCTGTAGATATGCCCGCTGTAAATATGCCCCCAGTTGGTGTGCCCCCAGTAGTTATGCCCCCAGTTGGTGTGCCCCCAGTAGTAATACCCCTGTAGTTATGTCCCCAGTAGATGTGCCCCCTGTAGTTATGCCCGCTGTATATATGCCCCCAGTAGGTGTGCCTCCAGTAGTTATGCCCCCAGTTGGTGTGCCCCCAGTAGTAATGCCCCCAGTAGTTATGCCCCCAGTTGGTGTGCCCCCAGTAGTAATGCCCCCATAGTTATGTTCCAGTAGATGTGCCCCCTGTGGTTATGCCCACTGTAGATATGCCCCCAGTAGCTATGCCCCCAGTTGGTGTGCCACCAGTTTGTTTGCCGCCAAGTAGATATGCCCCCAGTTCCCCCCTCTAGTTCTTGCACATACAAAAGATAAAGAGAGAAAAAAACGCACAATACTCACCTGCCCCGCTCCTGCTTCCGGACCACAGCCTCTGTCTGGTGCCCGCTACTCGCAGCTATGGGAGAGACGTCATGACACAGGAGTGAGCTCCGGCTTCCGGCAGCGCTTAGGGGGAAAGAGCTGGCGCCCGCTGCTAGTGCTAACACGGTCTCAGTGGGCGCCTGGCATTTCCCTATGTTAGGTGAGCCGGAGGATGCAGAACTGCTTTCCATCTCGAAATGGAACTGGCGGAATGCAGTTCCGCCCCGTTCCAGCTCATTTTAACCCCTGGGTGTGGCCTATCCACAGGAGGCATGGCCCTGCACCCTTAGAAAAAATTACTGAAAAAATAGTACCTTAAGCACTTCCCTGGCCACAGTGCAGCGCAGCACATAGCAGCGAATGCTGGACTGAGAAGAGACGTAAGGGTGGGGGGGCCTTGGGTCCCTGCATGGCCCCTCCATCAGGCCTGGGCCTAGGTAAATAGTACCTGCTCCCCCTCCCCTTCTCGGCACCTCTCTGAGAACGCAGCCCGCATCGACTGACATGCCATGACACTCCCATTACAAACTGACATGGATTTTTTGTGATCACTTTGGGTCAGCTCCCAGTCATCGTCCAGAAACACTCATTGCTTGACTGCCCCATTTGTGATACCATTAATCCCGTACACAATAGTACCATTGTGCGTATAGCTGGGGGAACGCATGCGACGTAAGGGATTCCAGAATAATTTGCGCATGCACAGTACAAAATAATTGCTCAACTATACCAACATTGGAATTGCGTTCAGGTAAAGTCCACCTCTGAGTGGCCCAGTATGGTATATATATTAAACTGTTGTTAATAGGTTGAAATAAAGATGTAGCTTCAATTCACATGCAGTCATAAAGAGAAAGTCCAGAGGGGGTCCCCTCCGCAGCGCTGTGAAAACACAGTGAAAATGGTTCAGCGGCCATATTCACGGAGTTTTGCGCATGCGCAAGTAGAGAAATCTCAGGGAATATGGCCACCGCGCCATTTTTCCAGAGATCTGCGCATGCGCAGTAGAGTCTGAGCCCTCTAGTGCTCAGACTCTACAGCGCTCCGGGCAGAGAGGAGGGTGCCCGAACGGAGGAGGCTGAACACGGGCCTCCTCCTCTTTTAAAGCGGCCCTGGTGTACATGTAGTGCAGTGAAGTGCGGTGAGGACAGCACTGTCTGGTATTAGAGCTAAGTTTACACACACACATGTATGATTTGGTGGTGAGTTTAGTTTTAACTATAAAACTGATTATAATCATACAAAGATTAAGAGAACGGAGGACATTTTATATGGCTGTAGTGACATAAAATTCTGAATAGCAGGCTGAATGAAGCAGCTGGAGAAGTGGTAGTATCCATGGTAACGATGGGCCTATGAGGTGACTGAGGAGTCTGTTGATGGGAGGGGCTTAGGCCTTATAAGGAGAGGACTGATTAGGTTCTCCCTCCTTTTTCCTCAGTGAAAATTGAACAGTGAAGTGCTCTGCATTTGTTTTGTACTAACTGTGTATTATTTGTGATTTTGTGGTGTTTTTCTTCTCATTTCCTTTCCATCTTTACTAATCTTTAAGCTTTTCATCCTCCTTTTATTCTTGAACTTTCTCTTATTTATCTTTCCTATCTTTTAACATGCCGAGGCCCAGTCGTGCTGTGCGGCCCCCTGTTCGTTTTATCGACAGTGGGGTAAGGGATGCTGCTGGCTTAGTGTCAGGTAGTGGACAGCAGCGGTCATTACAGACAAGAAGTCAGGCTGGGAATAATGTTCGTAATGCCGCCACCAGGGGTCGGGCTCGACAGCCTGAGAGAATTTTGGCGGGCGAAGGTGCGTCACGCAGAGGCCGGGTCAGTAACGCGTTGGTGACACGAGCTGCTGTTGTGAGTGACAATTCTAGAAACTTCTCAAAGGAACCGGTTTCAGTGAATAACATGTCGCGAAGTGTGGGGGCTATGGCGGAGTCGCCGAGCGGGGTGTTAAGGAGAATTTTAACATCCCGAGGTGTTACCTCAGGAGTTCATGTGCCGGAGGTACGCCACGGTCGCCCCGTGGGCCCGCGGGGGTCCGTGGCTGCCAGAGGTGGTCGAAGAAGTTCGATTCTTACTAGAGGTGAGCACATTGGGAGATGTACAAGATTACAAGAGTCGGTGCAAGGAGAGGGGGCACCCAACAGTGGTATTACAATGGGTTCGGTTAGTAATATAAACAACAGCGCTGACACGATTGTAACGGGACAGGGCGCGAGCACATTGGGTATTAGTAATGAGAGACAGCTTGTAAGGCCCGCCACGTGTAATATTAGGAGTAAAAGAGGAACTAGGGAGCTACGTGGTATGAGGGGCACAGTACCGGGGAGATCTGATGCTGATGCGGTATGCTTTGGAGGTAATGGAGCTGGATTCAATTCGTCTGAGGTAGCGTCTATATGCACCTCGGTCATATCAGCGCTGGTCCCGGTGCTGACTGCCAATAACGCTGAAAGGAATTTTTTGTGGGGGCAGAATTCTGCCGATTTGCAGAGGGATGGCGTTGATGAATCAGGGGCGGCTGTTTTACAGGCCAGATCGGGTGGAGGTAATAGGGGCAATAGGAATGTTAATGAATTTTTGGTAGATGTTTCTCCTTGCTTTTCTACAGAGGAGTCCCTTGCAGCCCCTGAGGTGCAGGACGATTCTGGGGAATCAGCTGCGGTGGTAGAGTCTGCCCTGGACGAGGGTGGTCGTTATGGTGAGTCGATGGTGCACCCGGCAGCGCGCCAGAATGATTCAGCGGTGGGGTCAGGTAACAGGGGCGCAGTCACAGATAAAGTATGTGGTAAAAAAGCGTCAAAAAAGCGTAAGCATAGGCGCAGAGGGCACAGGGACTCATCTACTTCTTCCTCTGAGTCCCCGGGTTCATGTGATAGCAGATGCAGGGGTTGCAATGGAAAAAATAAAAGGAAGCGTAGACATAGTAGCTCCAGCATGTCCTCGGAGGAGGGTCCTGAGGATTCTTTGCAATGCGCTAATACTGCAGTATTGAGAGGAGTTCGACCTAGAATTAGGGAGCGTATTAGACAAGGAAAATTCGTTAATATATTTGCTTTAACCAGCAAAGGGAGGAAAGCATTAAAAGAGGCGAAAAAGAAATCAGGTATAGGTGAGGAGGCTTATAAGTCTTACTCTAACTGGCAGAAGGGCATGCTTATCTTTGCAGCCTGTTATTTGGAATCCAGGCCTCAGGAGCACATGAACATAATTAAATATATGTATTTGCTACACGAATTGGCCAGATCCGGGCGCGGGACAGCTTGGAGGTCCTATGATGAGGAGTTTCGGAGAAAACAAAATGGGAAGGAGATTGTGGATTTTGGTAAAAAAGATGTGGAGATCTTTGTAGATGTTACCCAGCCTCTTAAGAGTGGTTTAGAGGGTCTGGTGGACAAACAAGGTAATTCCAGCAATAAATGGTTGTTGGGTAAGAATAGGACAGGCAAGTGCTATGCCTTCAATAATAGTCAATGTACCCTAGGGTTCAAGTGTCGTTTTCGTCATGCTTGTATCCGCTGTGAAGGAACACATCCCATAAAAAACTGCCAGCAAACAGTTAGTGGAAGAGGTAGTGGGCAAAAGCAGGATCAACGAATCCCAGCTGCGGCAGTGTCCAAGTAGGGCACTTGCTCCAGTTAAGTTAACAGGTTTACAATTTACGTGTGGCTTGCAGTTTACAGTTTATAAAAAAAAAAAAAAAATTTATAAAGAAGTTGCATTGGGTAGGATGGTAGGTCTTTTTAGTTGCCCTCCATTGCCTTATTTAATTTTTTCACAGTTGGGGTTGTTCTTAAAAAGATTCCAGGTAAATTCCGGCTAAGTTAGCATTCATCATTTCCAGTAGCATGTTTTAGGTAGGTTGTTCTCTGCCCCATGGCAAAAAATTTTGGGTGGAAAGGGGTCTCATTAGTAACTTGCGCTAAGCATGTTCCGGGCATTGGAAACGGAGTGGCAGATGCGCTATCGCGTTCTAGTGTCACAGGTTTAGGGTGCTAGCTCTGGATGCGATGGTATCTGGTGACCCTTGCCCGTCTTATGCCTGGCAGGTTATACGCCCGGATTGGAGGGCTTAGCTTTTCGAGCCCTGGCTCCCTCCACTCTTCGAGGGTACAAAAATGCCATGGGAGAGTGGGAAAGATATGTGCGCCTGCATCAAGATCAAGGTAAGACCGATTACGCAATGTTATTGGATTATGTGTGGGAATGTTTTAGAGCAGGCAGACCAAGAGGGTTCGTAACACGTTTACTGTCTGCTCTTTCTTATTTCTTGAGACTTTATGGCCGGCATGATTTTACTAAATCTTTCTTTCTAGCAAAGATTCTTACAGGTTGGGCTCGAGTTATGCCCCCTGTACAAGATGCACGTAGACCAATAACTATTTCAATATTGCGGCGCATGGCGGTCGTGTTGCAGGATGTCTGTGCATCTGATTACGAAACACTTTTATTTACATTGTGTTTCGTCATGGCCTTTTTTGGGGCCTTTAGAGTCAGTGAACTGGTGGCTGCTTCGAAATCAGCAAGGTCACCTATGCTTCGTGAACACGTGTCATTGGAAGAGGGAGGCTTATGGTGCAAAGTACAACGTTCCAAAACGGACCAATTGGGCAAAGGTTGTTGGGTTGTTTTGAATTGTGTTGATGACATAGAGATTTGTCCTGTGTCTTTGGCGAGGATTTATTTGAAGACAAGGTCTTATGTGCCAGGTCCATGGTTGCAGCATTTGGATGGTATGCCGGTGACTCAATTTCAATTTAGATGGGTGATGGAACGTTGTATTTGCACGATGGGTTTGCCGGTATCGAGATATGGTACCCATTCGTTTCGAATAGGTGCGGCGACAACAGCAGCTGCGGAAGGCTGTTCGAGCGAGCAAATTAGAGCCTTGGGAAGGTGGAAGTCTGATGTATTTCGGAAATATATCAGGTTTTGACCTGTTTTAAAAAAAAAAAAAAAAAAAATCAGACTTGAGGTTTCAGCCACTCGCCATATTTGGGGGTCTTGAGGAATTTTTTATCCTGTCAGGTGCCTTAAGCCTGGGGGTTCAAACCCGCCTGGCAGGTGTGTTTTTCGCCTCTCGTCAAGTCTGATTCCCCCCCCCCCCCCCTTATCTAACTCCCTTTGTAAAAGGAGAACAATTCTCTTCAAAAATTATCACATTAGAGGCCAAATTAAAATATGTAATAAATAAATGTTAAACCATTTTAGCAAGATTTTAAAGGGATGTTTTTGGGGTAATGTTGTTGCAAGATTTTTGTTTTAGGGGTTTTTTGTTCAATAAGTTTTGTGAATGTTTTTGTATTTTCAGATTTGCGCTTGGATGAGTGTCCGATTTGGATCATGGGGCACTCATACATTTATTATGGTGAAAGGTCTGGTGTTGAGTGCCTTCAGTCCCCGGAAGCTAATCTGGTCAGATGGATTGGAGTGAGGGGACTTCGGTGGGAGCAAGTCATCCCGCTTTTTTGGCAGCAAGTGGAGAGGTCGGGATACCCCCTGAGGGTGGTGTTCCATGTTGCTGGAAATGATCTGACCAGGAGGTCTGGTTTAGATCTTCGGAAAACCATAGTTAGGGATGTAGTTAGTCTACAGAACAGGCTGTGTTTTTTGAGTGTAGGTTGGTCGGAGATAATCCCTCGTTTAGTGTGGAGGGGTGCAGACAGACCCGCTGCCATTGAGTTGATCCGGCGCCGGATCAATTCTGTGGTTGGCAGAGCTGTTAGCGAAAATTGGGGGTTTGTGGTCCCACATCCCTCAATTTCAGTTTCTGCTCCTCATCTTTATATGGCCGATGGTGTCCATCTGAATTTGAGGGGTATTGAAATTTTTATGGGTGATTTGTGGTTAGCAATTTTTTCTCAGGAGTTTTATTGATAGGTTGAAGGGTTTTAGGAGTAGTTAGGGTTAGTTTGTAAGGTAGAGGTATGGTGGCGGGGTTTCGTTGAAACTGTGGCGGGTTGGGACGGCCTTAAATTGTGGCTGTAATTTAAAGAGTTTTATAGGTGCTCAGGAGATGTGAAGGTGGTGGAGTTTGATACATTACGGGGCCGGAGTTCCATCGGACCAGGTGGGCTTCGGTCTCCGGTGGAGTTTGTACACACCTGAGCACCTTTGGGTGGAAGTTGGGGAATACCTTGAGTGGAGAGTTGGCCACGGTATTCCCGATAAGGAGAAAGAACACAAGGGGTGGCAAATGGCCCATGGTGGCCCCTTGTGATGAGTGGGGGGCTGGGCTGAAATTGGGCCCCTTAAGAGCCTCCCCTTGGGATGTATGGGGGCTGGGCTGAAATTGGGCCCTTAATAACCCCCATTTGTTATGCGATGGAGGCCGGGCTGAAGTTGGGCCCTTGCCTCCTCTTGTGTTGTTATCAGCCACAGTTAAAAGGGTAGAATAAATAGGGACATTTAAATAGGCCGTCCCTCCTTGCCACCATACCATTTGGTTAATAAAAGCTGACAATTTTATTGGCAAACATATCCTGGTGTCAGTGTCAGTTATTTCTTTATGGATGTTGGTGTATGCGCATGAATGAAGAACAGTCTATGATAGACATTTTAAGAGAACGGAGGACATTTTATATGGCTGTAGTGACATAAAATTCTGAATAGCAGGCTGAATGAAGCAGCTGGAGAAGTGGTAGTATCCATGGTAACGATGGGCCTATGAGGTGACTGAGGAGTCTGTTGATGGGAGGGGCTTAGGCCTTATAAGGAGAGGACTGATTAGGTTCTCCCTCCTTTTTCCTCAGTGAAAATTGACCCACCCACCCGCCCGCCCTTGAGGAGTTTATTATTGGTGTCGGCTTGGCGGGTTGGGACGGCCTTAAATTGTGGCTGTAATTTAAAGAGTTTTATAGGTGCTCAGGAGATGTGAAGGTGGTGGAGTTTGATACATTACGGGGCCGGAGTTCCATCGGACCAGGTGGGCTTCGGTCTCCGGTGGAGTTTGTACACACCTGAGCACCTTTGGGTGGAAGTTGGGGAATACCTTGAGTGGAGAGTTGGCCACGGTATTCCCGATAAGGAGAAAGAACACAAGGGGTGGCAAATGGCCCATGGTGGCCCCTTGTGATGAGTGGGGGGCTGGGCTGAAATTGGGCCCCTTAAGAGCCTCCCCTTGGGATGTATGGGGGCTGGGCTGAAATTGGGCCCTTAATAACCCCCATTTGTTATGCGATGGAGGCCGGGCTGAAGTTGGGCCCTTGCCTCCTCTTGTGTTGTTATCAGCCACAGTTAAAAGGGTAGAATAAATAGGGACATTTAAATAGGCCGTCCCTCCTTGCCACCATACCATTTGGTTAATAAAAGCTGACAATTTTATTGGCAAACATATCCTGGTGTCAGTGTCAGTTATTTCTTTATGGATGTTGGTGTATGCGCATGAATGAAGAACAGTCTATGATAGACATTTTATATGAATAACACAAAGATGATACTTAGATGTTATAAATATGTTCTTTGTATTATTATAATCATTTTTATAGTCAAAACTCTGGAGTATATTGGAGTATGCAGGGCAGCCATTGGGGGGGGGGAGCTGTGGGGGGCCCCCTACTGAGGGGGCCCACCACCGGCTCCTACAGCCAATACCTGGAGAGCTGCACAGACAGCGCAACAACAGCGGACTGATGCGCAGGAAGACTTAAAACAAGTCTTCCCTGCGCATCAACTCTATGAATCATTCCATCGCGGTCCACAATGCTCTACCTATATGTAACGTCATGATGTGTGACATCACATAGGGGTGTAGAGCGGAGTGGCAGAATTTTTCTTGGGGGGGAGGGAGGGGCCCTGTCTATTTTGTCAGTCCTGGGCCCCACAATTTCTGATGGCAGCTCTGGGAGTATGCCTACCCTGCCTCACCTGACCGCATGTCACTGTAGAGACAGCTTGCTCTCCGTCTGAAAGTCCTAACATAGAGAACGCAGAACACAAAGGCCATGTTCAGACAGCGTACCATAACCTTCACCTGCCATAGGTCATGTGTAAGTTCTTATGGTGCAAATGATGGCTGTCCAGAATCACTGGCTGTATTACAGTAAACATACATGTAGAAAAAGAGCATCTCAGTGCTTGCACATTTACACAAGGAAAGAATGACACTAGCATTAGCATACTATCACTCCTGTGACTCCATCAATA
Source organism: Pseudophryne corroboree (assembly GCF_028390025.1). Lineage (NCBI taxonomy): Eukaryota > Metazoa > Chordata > Amphibia > Anura > Myobatrachidae > Pseudophryne > Pseudophryne corroboree. The sequence continues at coordinate 690,284,105 of NC_086445.1, read as the reverse complement.
GACGCAAGAGTGACTGCAGCAGCATCCTCCTCTGATTCAGGCCCCCTTTCTAATACCCCTTTTCCACTATCTAGCACGGGTCACAGCAGGGAGCCTGACACGGCTGCGACCCATGCTAGAGCCCCCTTCTACACTGCGCTCACCAACCCAGCATATTGCCGGGTTGGTGACGCTGCTGGTGACACGGCAGGGGCAGAGCTGGGAGATCACATGATCTCCCAGCGCCGCCCTTCCATAGACTGTGAATGGGAGCCGTGTCGCATCGACACGGCTTCCGTTTACACTACACAGCTTACCGGGTTGAACACGTGTTCAACCCGGCAAGCTACCCGGGTAGGATTCTCGAATCACTTGATACGGGAATTTGCAGGGGGGGCCGTTTCCACTAGAAAAAAACAATGGTAAATGCGCGCCCCCGCGCATTTACCCGTGTTTTTAGAGCTAGTGGAAAAGGGGTATAAGCTATACAGCGAAAGACACCCGGAACGCCACTGTAACAAACTGTCTTTTTTTTTATTTATTTTTATTGCATCTTTTTCATATTGCAGAAGCAGCAAACACTACAGTGTACATGAGACATGGGGCTGTGACTTTAGCTGCACAGGAATTAGTTTTAAACAAGTACAAAGCAGCAGATGAAGCACGACAGAACTAGGCGTGAGAAAAAGCTGTGGCCGCTGCATCATAGAACTCTGTATACAGATTCACACTCGTGCAAGCACATAGCTCCTGACAATAACCATTTTCATGAGATACAGTAGTCCTAATTTTGGAATTCCAATAAGAGAATGGCCTGTCAAAAATGGTTTGTGGCTTTGCTGGAGATGCGTATGTCACGGGTCAGTGGCGGAACTTGTGAGTGGTGGGCTCAGGTGCAAAAATATAATTTGGGCCCCCCTTCTCCACCCCAACCCAAATTCACAATATGCCACATGGCAGTGGGTGACAGCGAGAGGCAGAGGGTGACAGTATATGGCAAGGGGAGGCAGAGGTTGACATAGAGATGCAGAGGGTGCCAGCGGAAGGCAAGGGGAGGCAGAGGGTGACAGCGGAAGGCAGGGGGAAGCAGAGGGTCACAGTGGGTGACTGGGGTACCAGCATAATGTCCTGCGTGGTGCAGAGAACAGGGGGCATGTACCTTGGCGGGGGGGGGGGGCAGTAACAATTCGGTCTCTGCTGTGTCTATGACAGGGTTTGGCATTCAGTTAAGAAGACTCTGACAGTGCCAATGAGCAGCCTTTAATTCACAGACGACAGTGAATCAGAAATAATGGACAGCTGCTGTTAAAGCAGTTTGTGGCTGTGATCATCAGTGCTGATAGGTGGCACACACAAGGTAAGCCCTACCTAAAGTAAGGGCCTGGTCCCTCAGGCAGGGAGGCCAACCTGGCTCTCTGCAATGGGCCATTCATTCGACATAGCTCAAAATGGTTGGGGGGGGGGGGGGGGGGATAACTCATTGCTGGTCTGGGTAGCAGTAGGCCCCTTAATCCTCAGGGGCCTGGTGCAATGCATCTGCTGCACCAATGGTAGTTTCACCACTATCACGGGTGAATAACAGGTTAATATTGATGGATAGGGGGTGTGGTATAATTTGTTCAAATGTTCTGCACAGAATGTTATGCGGTATGTAAAAATAGCATGCTCTATACATTTAGATGTGTATAATCACCAGTAGTTTATGGTACAAACTTGATTTTTGTATCAGTATATTGATGTCAACTGCTGATATTTTATTCTGCCTTATAGAATCAATACATATATTGCATAGGGATTGTTATAGCTAGATATACTGTATATTACTGAACTATTTCAAAATAAATTGAAAATACTGTAAATCAGGCGGCAGGCCTCAGTTTTTATATACTGTATGTGTCACACAATATAGATGTAAGACACTTCCTCAATTTGTTAGACGTATGCCCCTTTCTATATTTTCTAGAAAAAAAGAAAGAAAGGGTTGTAAGTGTAACAAATTGAGGAAATGTATGCCGTATATACCGTAGTGTGGAATATAAAGCTGGGGCCCTGTATCTGCCACAGCTAAGGACAGGACCTCATTCTATTTAGGTGGTACATGTATAGAAGCAAGATCCTTCAGTGTTTAAACTGACAGTGCAAGAGGGAAGGACTTGGTAAATGTGTCAGTATTATTCACAAGGGAGAGTGGATTTCACATTGTGACATCTATTTGGTGATGCTGTGTTAATCTGAGTGACTGTAGGACCCTGTGCCTGTCTGCTCCCTCACTGCAGTGCTGTGCATTAGATGGTTAGGGGCTGAGCTGCCTCTCTAGTCTCCTGCTCCTTGGATGCAGCTTCGGTTCCTGCAGACAGGTATGTGGGGAAAACAAGTGGAATCTGGGAATAACCCTAAAGATGCTGGCAGTGCTTCCATAATGTCTGCTTCAATGAGGGTCAGTGGAGCTGGCAGATATCCCAAATGAGGGTGGGAAAAGATACATATTCCGGTGTATAGCCAAAAGGATGGTTGGATATGCAGGTGTCCTAAGGGGGAGGCGTGGGACATATATTTATACATATATAGGGTCATGATTTAACAATAACTCATTATATATCTATATACATTCCCGTAATGTCTCTCTCTACAGTACTAACATAGTATACAGTATAATAAATGTACATGTATAATCTCTGAATATATCTGTGTGTGTGTGTGTGTGTGTGTGTGTGTGTGTGTGTGTGTGTGTGTTTGCACATGTGCATGTTATTTGTATCTTGTCTGTATACAATATGTGTATGTATATATATATATATACATATATATATATACACACCAGTTAGTATTGCTCCATTGACTCCTCTTCATACTGAAATATCGTGCATTTGGTTCCTTATTACATCCAGCACATAGGGGTTTAACCCTTCACTCTTCTTTATTCCAGGTCATATACATTAGCAGAAAGCCGAGGAGCAGCCTGTGTGGATTTAAAGGAAAAGTATCTCTTCATGACAACCCTTTAAACACAGCCTTCAATGGAGACAACACCTATGTTTTCCAGCTCTGGAGCCTCTGTCTGACATAAGAGTATATATCTGAAAAGTAATGCTTTACATGAAGAAAATATTTATTCCATGCAAAGGTAATTAACTGGAGCGAGTAAACAATGCTGCCTTATTACCGAGTGATTACCTGCAGAATAAAGAGACATTGGGCTATACATTGTGGTGAGGAGTAATGATCGCTGTAATAAGGAATATTATGAAGAATACAATAAACATCAGATTGGATTAACTGTCGGTTACAAGGACCAAAAGGCCCTAATAAAGAAATAATACTCTGCAGGGATGACGGCAGTATATCTAATCCAGGAGTAATGTTTTTTGTGAATTGCAATACGTGGCAGAATATTATTACACTTGCACAGAAAACATATGTATGTGACAAATATTTACCCGAAATGTGACAAATTGTGAACAGTACTTCCTTTTCTCCCCTCTTCCCTTGTTTCACCTTGTCCTTTAACCCTTCCCTCTTATTTCCTCTTTATTCCCCAGTTATTTCTCCTTATCCCTTCATTTTTTTTTAACTGTCACATTTGATTTTTCTTGTTTATTTATCATTCTGTACCTCCACCCTTGCTCTTCTTCCCATTTGTAATCATTATTTCTGTTCCACTATTTGTGTGCACCCTTTTTCCACTAATTCTCTCAGGTCCTACCTCTTCGGGGTATAATGGGTGATGGTCCTGTGAGAAAGAGGGTGATGGTGACCTTTTACCCAAATCATCCTCATGGATACTTCCCTTTCCTCTCTCACTTGGAACTTGTCTTTCAATGATTCAGGGAGCCCTATTACAACAAATTCCCAATATGGAGTCCTTTTCATCATGCTTCTTATGGACCTTTTGGCAGTGGCTGGGAATGTGGCTGTCATGGGTGTCATCATGAAGACTCCATCCCTCAGGAAGTTTGTTCTGGTCTTCCACTTGTGTGTGGTGGATCTCTTGGCTGCACTTACACTTATGCCCTTGGCAATGTTGTCAGGAAGCGGAGGCACTTCCCTATTTGAGGGCCAGGGATTGGGGCAGATGGCCTGCCGTGCCTACCTTTTCCTGAGTGTTTGTCTGACCAGCACTGGCATTCTGTCAATCTCTGCCATCAATATTGAGAGATATTACTATGTGGTGCATCCCATGAGATATCAAGTTAAAATGACCATGGGACTGGTCAGTTGGGTACTAGCTGGGGTCTGGATTAAGGCCGTGCTCACATCCCTAATCCCCATTCTAGGATGGAACCCTCCTGTTCCTGGACATTGCAGCCTGCAGGGAGGTGGAAATGGTGTCTTCCGAGCAGGATTTCTTCTCTTTTACTCTTCTTTTTACTTCTTACTGCCTCTAACCATCATCATTGTTGTTTACTGCAGCATGTTCAAGGTGGCACGAGTAGCTGCCCTCCATCAAGGACCTCTTCCAACTTGGATGGACACCTCGCCTCAGCGTAGGCGCTCAGAATCTCTAAGCAGCCGTTCCACCATGGTGACAGGGTCAGGAGCCACACATGGAACACCTCAGCAACGAGTGTTAGGTGGCAGTGCAGGAAGTGGTGGGAAGGCAGCAGCTGTATTGGCTGCAGTAGGGGGTCAGTTCCTTATGTGTTGGTTACCTTATTTTGGCTTCCATTTATATGCTGCACTGCGCTCTCCTCCTCCACCACCTGGATCACGGGTGGAATGGGTTGTCACATGGATAGGGTTTCTCTGCTTTGTCTCTAACCCAATATTTTATGGCTGTCTAAATCGTCAAATTCGTGAAGAGCTAGGAAGGTGGGTTGGCTGTTTCTTCAAGAGGGGAAGTGCAGGGGAGGATGAGCTTCGATTGCCTAGCCGAGAAGGCTCTATTGAAGAAAATTTCCTGCAATTCTTGCAGGGAACTGGTTGTCCCCCAGACACCCGAGCAGCTGTCCACATCCCCCCTAAAGGTGAACAACCTGCTGTAGACTTCCGGATTCCAGGACAGATTGCAGAGGAAACTTCAGAATTTTTAGAACAACCATGGGATATGACAGCAGTGGGCAGAGACTATACTAATACTGGCCCATCTGCAAAAACATGACCCTTAGTGCAACTTTCCCTGCTCTTGACAATCTCCTTGATAAAAGTGTGGTATAATGCAGAAGCCTTCCCCTTAAACAATTCCTGTTATTATGTGACACAAAGCTACCCCTATCTCCATCTTTGATTCTAAGTACACATCCAGAGTCCTCCTTTGTTTGCATAGATAGACTACAGTAGCCTTTCTTAACATGTGCCAGAAGAAGAGGGCAGACATTTTGCTAACTCTATAATAGGAGTAATTCTCTGCACCTTTAAAAGCTGGAAATGAGTATATTAATTATGCCATAAGCCTTGGAAAAGTGTATTAAAATGCAAGCTGCTACTTGGATAGTCACAGTTCTATGAAATATAGTTACAATTTTATAGTTCCTGTGTTGAACAAATTAATTATCATATGAAGCAACTAAATAAGTTAATTTAATAAAGCTGGGCTAAGTTTTAACTTAAATAGGTTGCATACCTTTGTACATCCCCTGCTTGTTAGACACATCTCTAGTCAATGACCCATTAGGGGGAGAAGTACTAAGCAGTAAATAGAGTGAAGAAGTGACCCAGTGGAGAAATTGGCCATGGCAACCAATTAGCATTGAAGTAACATTTAGAATTTGCATACTATAAAATTATACAGAGCAGCTGATTGGTTGCCATGGACAAATTCTCCTCTGGCTCACTTCTACACTCTTTTCACTGCTTAGTACATTTCACCATAGTGATTTACATCTTGGATACACCCTTCTTCATTGTTACTAGACTTCAAATGTTTACTGTTACAACTGATAGGCAGAACAGGAGAATAATGTCACTGTGAGAACTGGATGGGAAATTCATACGTATCTACAGTAAGTAGTGAATGTCACTACTGAATGAGCAGGAGAAGTGGCCCATTCAGGCATAATATTAACTGTATAACTTTCCTACGTCCTGCAAAGTGACACATCTCTCCTCTACCAGTAATTAGCATTGAAGTATGTGCAGCTTCATTTTCAAAGTTGACCCCACAAAAAGGCTTCATGGGATGAGGTGTGTCTAATTGTTGAGGGTTTATAAAGGTGGGCAATCCTTTTACTTTTTAAAAGCATCACATAGTATATATATATATATATATATATATATAGTGTATTTGTTTGTGTAAAATAGGTATTTACCTAATGTATGAATCTTTTATTTTAGATTTTGTCCAAAAAAATAATTCCTCCCAAAAATATCCAGCAGAATACCAAACCAATTTTACAAGTAGACTAATTGTATTTGTTTGTATTTTAGCGCATGTGGAAGATAATTCTTTGACTGTGATGTCAAATCTAGATTTGGAACACAAAATACAAACCTTTGCCAAAAAAGCTAGTTGCTGGTTGCAGAAACTGAACAGTATTTATGTTTGTACCAATAAATGTGTATTTTTTAAACTTCTTCTCATGTGGTCCATGGCTTGCGAGCAGTAGATGAACATGCAACTAAGGTTACTAAACTCTACTCAGAGGGGGTCATTCCGAGTTGTTCGCTCGCAAGCTGCTTTTAGCAGCTTTGCACACGCTAAGCCGCCGCCTACTGGGAGTGAATCTTAGCTTATCAAAATTGCGAACGAAAGATTAGCAGAATTGCGAATAGACATTTCTTAGCAGTTTCAGAGTAGCTCCAGACTTACTCGGCATCTGCGATCAGTTCAGTGTTTGTCGTTCCTGGTTTGACGTCACAAACACACCCAGCGTTGGCCCAGACACTCCTCCGTTTCTCCAGCCACTCCCGCGTTTTTCCCAGAAACGGTAGCGTTTTTTCGCACACACCCATAAAACGGCCTGTTTCCGCCCAGAAACACCCACTTCCTGTCAATCACACTACGATCACCAGAACGAAGAAAAAACCTTGTAATGCCGTGAGTAAAATACCTAACTGCATAGCAAATTTACTTGGCGCAGTCGCACTGCGGACATTGCGCATGCGCATTAGCGACTAATCGCTCCGTTGCGAGAAAAAAATACAGAGCGAACAACTCGGAATGACCCCCAGAGTTATGTTTCAAACATCAGGAGACGGATATAATGGCTTGCGAGACAGCCGGAGCTCCGAGTCTCCGGCCGAACTCGTACGTTTTTTTAAAGCAGCAAATGTTTACAAGGCAAAACCTGGTTGGTTTTGCCTTGTAAACGTTTCCTGCTTTAAAAAAAACATACGACTTCGGCCGGAGTCTCAGAGCTCCGGCTGTCTCGCAAGCTATTATATCCGGCCCCAGATATATTTTTCACTCATCATGATCAATACAAATTTTACAGTGACTCTACTGGGCTGGGTTAGTGATATGGCTTCCTTTGAAACTACAAATACATTACAGTCCGTTCATCCCTTTATTCATATACAGTATTTAGATCTATGTGTCATACTCTAGTTTATTAATGACCGGTTTTCTTTGTGTATGTCAATTATTAGTTAATGGTAGAACACTTCTTCTGATTCTTTTACAAGAGCAAATAAATAAATATAGAACAATTATTTTTCTAGTAGAACATTATGCGGGGTACGCACTAGAGTGACGGAATTCGTTTCGATAACGGAATGAATCCCCGTCAGCCCAGATCGTGTGAACACACTGGGGCGATGCTAATGAAGGATGGAACATGTTTGTTCCGTCCTACATTAGCATACTACAGGACGCTAGCTACAACGCTTGGTTGGACATACAGCACATGCAATCACGCGTCCGATGCTAGCGACTGCAGGAGCACGCAATCCTCCGTACATACTGAGCGATGTAGTCAATATGTCGTTACGAAACGCCTTATTGTGCGGTCATTGCTCTAGTGTGTACCCCGCTTAACTGTCAGCATACTAAGGGAGGTATGCAATTAGGTCCGGTTTTTTTTCCGCCTCGGTGAAAAACAGGACTTTTCGTTATTTTTAGGGCGAATGGGGATTCGCCCTATTCAATAGCAGGGCTGTTTTTTCGCCTAGGCAAAAAATTCAGCAGGAGTGAAAAATATGTTGATCAGGGAATCCACATGTCTTCTAACCTGTGCTGGTGAAAACGCAGGCCGTTCTTGCAGATTTTGAGGCATTTTTCGCCAATGCCTTTTCACACAAAAAAAACCATGCCAAACCAGGCGAAAACTGGGCGTAATTTAATATGGGGGGGGGGGGGGGGTTGTGGAGCAAAATTAACATAATAACCAATCTGTTTATATTAGGGCAAATACAGATTTCTTTTTCTACAGAGGGGTTTCCGAAAGCGTCATTGGTCATCATCTCAACAGTCAACATGTCGACGTAGCATTTTTACAGTTTTTAATTCCCAACCCTACCCTAACCCTAGCATTGAGAAATACTGTCAGGATTGTGACTGTAAACATGTGCAATGTCAACATAATGACCATGTCAACATTATGCCCATGCCAACATTGTGAATGTCGACATTTTCACTGTTGACATTATGAATGTCGGCATAATGAAAGTATACCACATAAATACACGAGTTCTTGCTGCGTCTCTGCATCCACCACATGCTTGCTGGCGCTGACTGAACTGCAAGTAAAATGCTACTATTGTTTTATGGTTTCATGTTTACTTAATGCAGGGGTTCTCAACCTCAATCAGTGGGGTCACAAGTGGGGAACGGCCTGCCCCCGGGGGTCACCCACAGAGGGGGTGAAATCAAAATGCCGTCTCCTCCGCAGTGACAGGAGCCGGGTGCTGCAGTGTGACAGTCTCCTGCAGCACCTGGCTCCTGTCGTGAATGGCATAGAGACGCAAGGGTCTATTCTTGAAGCAGTGAAAAGTGTGGAGAAGTGAGCCAGTGGAGAGGTTGCCCATGGCAACCAATAAGTGTTGAGGTAACATTTATAAAATGCATTTTATAAAATTATATGTAGCAGCTGATTGGTTACCATGGGCAACTTCTCCACTGGCTGAATCAGAGTCCCTTCCCTTCTGCTCAAAGAGCCTACACAGTAGTTATAGGAGCATTTACAATATGTGCAGGGTGTGAGGTGCACACGGGACCCTGGTCGCCCCGCCGCATACCCTGCACCTAAAATATACAATATATACCTAGCAAGCAGGTGTCTCCTCCTCCACGGTGATATCTTCTCAGTGAAATTTTGAGAACATGGCGCTCTGCAGTGAAAGCAAAGATTCCTGAGTGCATGCTCCATCTTCCCGAATATAATTGGAAAGATGGAACCGATGCTAAGGTGGAAACACTTGAAGGCACACGGTAAGATGTGGGTTGGGGAGGCCTGCTGTTTACAGATGGGGGCCCACTGCACACGGGTCCCCTCGGGCATCAATATGCCCCTAGTAGGTAGAAGGTATAGTAACAATTTTCTTCTCTGCTGCAGAGCTTTCTCCTTAACAATACCTGTTTCACATAATGTAGGGTTGCTACCATGTAAACCTGTGACAACCATATAGGTGACCAACAACGAGCACACGTGAAAAACTGTTTTGCACTACTTGCTGCTACTAGTAGTAGTTACAGATTTATTTATGTATTTATTTTGGGGGGAGAGGGTTGACTGCACACAGTAAATTTAAACATAATAAGAGGTGCTACCATGCTGAGGCTTGCAGTGCTATGGAGGAAAAAAAATGCAGGTGCACACTCTAAACACTAAGGTCCTCATTCCGAGTTGATCGCTAGCTGCTTTCGGTCGCAGCGCGGTGATTAGTTGAAAAAGCGGCATTTCTGCGCATGCGTACGGGCCACAGTATGCACGCGCGAAGTACTTTCACACAAAACTATGCAGTTTTAATTTACACAAGGGCGAGCGACGCTTTTCTGTCGCTCTGTTGATCGGTGAGTGATTGACAGGAAGTGGGTGTTTCTGGGTGGTAACTGGCCGTTTTCAGGGAGTGTGCTAAAAAACGCAGGCGTGACAGGTAAACACGCAGGCATGCCTGGAGAAACGGGGGAGTGGCTGGCCGAACGCAGGGCGTGTTTGTGACGTCAAAGCAGGAACTAAACTGACTGAAGTGATCGCAAGATAGGAGTAGGTTTGGAGCTGCTCAGAAACTGCATGAAAATTTTTACGAGCAGTTCTGCTAACCTTTCGTTCGCACTTCTGCTAAGCTAAGATACACTCCCAGAGGGCGGCGGCCTAGCGTTTGCACTGCAGCTAAAAGCAGCTAGCGAGCGATCAACTTGGAATGAGGGCCTAAGGGCGGAATTAAATTTTTTTTTCCACATGCAGTCAGCAGATGGCGCCCAATGGAGCTATTCAATTGTAGGTCTCTTAGATGAGAGCTGAAATGCGCAAAAAGTTACCCGTTTCATCACTCAAACTGGACTTTGGTCGGGTTTAGCCGCTTTACAGAGCCAAACCCAACCTTTCTGGGCGCAATCAGCATGAAAAAAATAGGATTTTAATTAGTGATGTGCACCGGACATTTTTCGGGTTTTGTGTTTTGGTTTTGGATTCGGTTCCGCGGCCGTGTTTTGTATTCGGACGCGTTCTGGCAAAACCTCCCTGAAAATTTTTTGTCGGATTCGGGTGTGTTTTGGATTCGGGTGTTTTTTTACAAAAAACCCTCAAAAACAGCTTAAATCATAGAATTTGGGGGTCATTTTGATCCCATAGTATTATTAACCTCAATAACCATAATTTCCACTCATTTTCAGTCTATTCTGAACACCTCACACCTCACAATATTATTTTTAGTCCTAAAATTTGCACCGAGGTCGCTGGATGGCTAAGCTAAGTGACACAAGTGGCCGACACAAACACCTGGCCCATCTAGGAGTGGCACTGCAGTGTCAGACAGGATGGCACTTCAAAAAAATAGTCCCCAAACAGCACATGATGCAAAGAAAAAAAGAGGCGCAATGAGGTAGCTGTGTGACTAAGCTAAGCGACCCAAGTGGCCGACACAAACACCTGGCCCATCTAGGAGTGGCACTGCAGTGTCAGACAGGATGGCACTTCAAAAAATAGTCCCCAAACAGCACATGATGCAAAGAAAAAAAGAGGTGCACCAAGGTCGCTGGATGGCTAAGCTAAGCGACACAAGTGGCCGACACAAACACCTGGCCCATCTAGGAGTGGCACTGCAGTGTCAGGCAGGATGGCACTTCAAAAAAATAGTCCCCAAACAGCACATGATGCAAAGAAAAAGGAAAGAAAAAAGAGGTGCAAGATGGAATTGTCCTTGGGCCCTCCCACCCACCCTTATGTTGTATAAACAGGACATGCACACTTTAACAAACCCATCATTTCAGCGACAGGGTCTGCCACACAACTGTGACTGAAATGACTGGTTGGTTTGGGCCCCCACCAAAAAAGAAGCAATCAATCTCTCCTTGCACAAACTGACTCTACAGAGGCAAGATGTCCACCTCCTCCTCATCATCCGATTCCTCACCCCTTTCACTGTGTATATCCCCCTCCACACAGATTATTCATTCGTCCCCACTGGAATCCACCATCTCAGGTCCCTGTGTACTTTCTGGAGGCAATTGCTGGTGAATGTCTCCACGGAGGAAATGATTATAATTCATTTTGATGAACATTATCTTCTCCACATTTTCTGGAAGTAACCTCGTACGCCGATTGCTGACAAGGTGAGCGGCTGCACTAAACACTCTTTCGGAGTACACACTGGAGGGTGGGCAACTTAGGTAAAATAAAGCCAGTTTCTGCAAGGGCCTCCAAATTGCCTCTTTTTCCTGCCAGTATACGTACGGACTGTCATATAATTCTCCACCATTCTTTCAATGGTGAGAGAATCATATGCAGTGACAGTAGACGACATGTCAGTAATCGTTGGCAGGTCCTTCAGTCCGGACCAGATGTCAGCACTCGCTCCAGACTGCCCTGCATCACCGCCAGCGGGTGGGCTCGGAATTCTTAGCCTTTTCCTCGCACCCCCAGTTGCGGGAGAATGTGAAGGAGGAGCTGTTGACAGGTCACGTTCCGCTTGACTTGACAATTTTCTCACAAGCAGGTCTTTGAACCTCTGCAGACTTGTGTCTGCCGGAAAGAGAGATCCAACGTAGGTTTTAAATCTAGGATCGAGCACGGTGGCCAAAATGTAGTGCTCTGATTTCAACAGATTGACCACCCGTGAATCCTGGTTATGCGAATTAAGGGCTCCATCCACAAGTCCCACATGCCTAGCGGAATCGCTCTGTTTTAGCTCCTCCTTCAATGTCTCCAGCTTCTTCTGCAAAAGCCTGATGAGGGGAATGACCTGACTCAGGCTGGCAGTGTCTGAACTGACTTCACGTGTGGCAAGTTCAAAGGGTTGCAGAACCTTGCACAACGTTGAAATCATTCTCCACTGCACTTGAGTCAGGTCCATTCCCCCTCCATTGCCTATATCGTAGGCAGATGTATAGGCTTGAATGGCCTTTTGCTGTTCCTCCATCCTCTGAAACATATAGAGGGTTAAATTCCACCTCGTTACCACCTCTTGCTTCAGATGATGGCAGGGCAGGTTCAGGACTGTTTGCTGGTGCTCCAGTCTTCGGCACGCGGTGGCTGAATGCCGAAAGTTGCCCGCAATTCTTCAGGCCACCGAAAGCATCTCTTGCACGCCCCTGTCGTTTTTTAAATAATTCTGCACCACCAAATTCAATGTAAGTGCAAAACATGGGACGTGCTGGAATTTGCCCAGATGTAATGCACGCACAATATTGCTGGCGTTGTCCGATGTCACAAATGCCCAGGAGAGTCCATTTGGGGTAAGCCATTCTGCGATGACGTTCCTCGGTTTCCGTAAGAGGTTGTCAGCTGTGTGCCTCTTCTGGAAAGCGGTGATACAAAGCGTAGCCTGCCTAAGAACGAGTTGGCGTTTGCGAGATGCTGCTACTGGTGCCACCGCTGCTGTTCTTGCTGCGGGAGGCAATACATCTACCCAGTGGGCTGTCACAGTCATATAGTCCTGAGTCTGCCCTGCTCCACTTGTCCACATGTCCGTGGTTAAGTGGACATTGGGTACAACTGCATTTTTTAGGACACTGGTGATTCTTTTTCTGAGGTCTGTGTACATTTTCGGTATCGCCTGTCTAGAGAAATGGAACCTATATGGTATTTGGTACCGGGGACACAGTACCTCAATCAAGTCTGTAGTTGCCTGTGAATTAACGGTGGATAACGGAAACACGTTTCTCACCGCCCAGGGTGCCAAGGCCTGAGTTATCCGCTTTGCAGCAGGATGACTGCTGTGATATTTCATCTTCCTAGCAAAGGACTGTTGGACAGTCAATTGCTTACTGGAAGTAGTACAAGTGGTCTTCCGACTTCCCCTCTGGAATGACTATCGACTCCCAGCAGCAACAACAGCAGTGCCAGCAGCAGTAGGCGTTACACTCAAGGATGCATCGGAGGAATACCAGGCAGGAGAGGACTCGTCAGACTTGGCAGTGACATGGCCTGCAGGACTATTGGCTTTCCTGGGTAAGGAGGAAATTGACACTGAGGGAGTTGGTGGTGTGGTTTGCAGGAGCTTGGTTACAAGAGGAAGGGATTTAGTGGTTAGTGGACTGCTTTCGCTGTCATCCAAAGTTTTTGAACTTGTCACTGACTTATGATGAATGCGCTGCAGGTGACGTATAAGGGAGGATGTTCCGAGGTGGTTAACGTCCTTACCCCTACTTATTACAGCTTGACAAAGGCAACACACGGCTTGACACCTGTTGTCCGCATTTGTGTTAAAATAATTCCACACCGAAGAGGTGATTTTTTTTGTAATTTGACCAGGCATGTCAATGGCCATATTCGTCCCATGGACAACAGGTGTCTCCCCGGGTGCCTGACTTAAACAAACCACCTCACCATCAGAATCCTCCTTGTCAATTTCCTCCTCAGCGCCAGCAACACCCATATCATCATCCTGGTGTACTTCAACAGTGACATCTTCAATTTGACTGTCAGGAACTGGACTGCGGGTGCTCCTTCCAGCACTTACAGGGGGCGTGCAAATGGTGGAAGGCGCCACCTCTTCCCGTCCAGTGTTGGGAAGGTCAGGCATCGCAGCCGACACAATTGGACTCTCCTTGGGGATTTGTGAATTAGAAGAACGCACAGTTCTTTGCTGTGCTTTTGCCAGCTTAAGGGGGATATTCGATTATCCGCAAATTCGCGGCAATTTTGCGCTCGAAAATTTTTCGCGGCAATCGGCCGAAAATTCCCGCGAAAACGCTCCGTTTTTCGACCTATTCAATTCCGACCGGGTTTCACGTGAAAATTCTTGCAGTGAAAAGTGCAGGTGAAAATGGGGAAATCAGCCTGTACCCAAAAAAATGCTAAACTAACATAGGAAAACAGAAGAGAAGTGTGTTAGAGAACACATTAGAGCGTTTTTGGGGACTTAAATTGTGTGAAATGGCTGTTATATGCATTTTTAAAAAAATGCAAAAAAATGATAGAAAGCTATTTTTTTTTAGCAAAATAAATGCTCTCATTAAATTTGGGGTACATGAAAATGGGTATAAGTATATATTTGGGTCATTTTAGGGTACTTTAAAAAAAAGTGGAAACAGACTGATTAATCCCATCTGCAAGCCTAAAAAAACACATGTCCCACTCAAAAAGCACCCCAATATACCTGTCCCATACCTTGAACCCCAATTTCCATGACTTTTTACTTTTTCACCCCAAAAATGACACGTCATTATTGGCCAATTAAAAATAATTAAAAACTTCAACGTGCCTAATTAGTCATTAAGGGGGGTGTCCCAGGAGTTCTGTACCATATCCAAACATTTTTACCTTAAAATAGTGACTTTTCCCAACTTTTCACCTGCTTCAGAGAAGGTGAAGTGAAATTAGTGAAAAAATGATCACCGATAAATTTTCCAGGATAATTGAATAGCCTGTAATTGCGTTTCACGTGAAAAGTCCGTTTTTTCACCCGAAAACCGGACTTTTCACGTGAAAAGTCCGTTATCACTGCTAATTGAATATACCCCTAAGTCTTTTCATTTTTCTAGCGAGAGGGTGAGTGCTTCCATCCTCATGTGAAGCTGAACCACTAGCCATTGTCAAAGTCAGAAAAATGTCTCTATGCACGTTGCCATATTTGCACCGCACACTGGTCCGTGCTGCGCATGCGTACGCTCTCCCGTGAAGGCGCATACCCGCAATAGCGTGCACTCGCAGGCGCGGTATGCGTATTTACGGTAGAGTTTATGTAGTCGTAGCGTGCGACTCATTCGTTACATATTTTCACAATTAATGTAGTTTATAGATCATGGTCCCTTTGATAGTTTCTGAAAGTTTGGTTAATATAGAAGGTCCCTGAGCTAAGGAATCCCCCTTTGTATCGTACGAAGGGTCTAACAGGAATCATACAGCAGTGTTTGGTACCCATCGGAAGAGTATTTAATTAGCAATATTCCGGTGTTGGTTTGGAGCGTATTAATCGCTCGTGCGAATAGTTATGGACATAAGAAGTTTATGTCCATCTCTACTATTTACTCATACTCAGGTATGCGGCGGGAAACCTAGTTCCCCACCCACCTGAGCTGTTTGAAATCGTCACAGCCCACCTGTATGAATCAACCTATGACCTTTTGTTATGATGCAGGGTCGAATTCCTTCATCCAATGGACAATGGGATTGTAGGGACTGTAGGATTGCATTGTGTGTGGGGCATAAATAGGCAGGCCGACCACATCCAGCTCTCACTCTTCAACGGTTCTCATTGCTGAAAATCGGGTGCTGGATGTCCAGGCGCATGCGATCGTTTACCCTTGTGCGTAAGTTTCTCTCCGTTATCATTGTCTTTCTGTGAGCCAATTTCTCTCATCTCATCTCTCTCTCTCTCTCTCTCTCTTTCCCTTCTCTTTCTCTCGTATCTCCCCTAGACTAGTATTGTATTGTATTAGATAGTATTGTATTTTGGTTAGGAAGTCTTTGTTATATTGTAGTGTATCATTTGTACTGTTATCCCCTTTTTTACAAGTATACTAGATATAATACAGTTAATAGGCTTTGGACCCTAAACCGGTATCTGTGTATTTCCTATAGTGTTAAGTGTTCACTTGAGCGTCGGTGACGCTCAAGCAGCTTTGTAGTTAGTCAGGTTACACAAGGTTGCACTTACACCCTGTATTCACATTAAGGTATTCCGTGTATTTCATTGGTATAAGGTTTAGACATAAAGGTATAGCGTTGTGAGCGTCTGCGCCGCTGGTGATCTCCTCGTGGTCCCGAGCGTCCGCTACGCCATAGCGAATCATTACTCTAGTCATAGCCAATAACGTGTCCTGTGATCGCTGGGCCGTGAGCGAACGTGACGCTTGAGCGTCTCGCCTACGGCTGAGCGATCGTTACGCAACTAGCGTACCATTACGGTACTTCTTAAGTAAACAGCGTACAGTGTTCTTAGCTTCATAAAGGGTTGTTTATACGACAAGGGAATTTAGCATTGTCAATTGGGGACTCGTCCTATCCTTCTCATATCTGCACTAGGTAGATCAGCAGACATTATCCCCCCAGCAAAGGGTGGGAGGTTGTCTCGCAGTGCTGACGGGATAAGCGTCTGCTTCGCTTAGATAAAGAGTGCTGAAGGAATCCGGGAACCGGAAGTGAGAACAAAACGCTTGTGTCTTTTAAAACTGTTTTATTTCTCTTCTGTCTTGCGTATACACGCACACATACATTTATCTGCATTTCTTTTTCAAATTTCGTATATCACTATTCCTGTTTGCCAAGTTTTATAGTTGATAGAAAGTGCAAAAAGAGATTTGCTGTTATTTCATAGTAGAGGTAATAGTTAAAGTATAGACCAACACACGGCTTGTCTGGGAGATAAGGCAGTCAGTGTGGTGTGCGGTAGATGATCAGGGATCATCTACATTGATAAAGGTAGAAATTGTGTTACGGTGGATCTTTGTTTTGCGTACACGTGTCCCTAACAAAAGACTTGCGTACGCAATCCAAACGGCAGACGCACGCAGCGTACATTACGCAACGTAGCGTCTGGTTACGCCCACGTAGCTCGTCACGAAAAGTTGAATTAGCGCAAAGCGATAATTAGCGCAAAGGCGATAAGTAACGCACAGCGGTAAATAACGCAAATCTATTTTTGGAAAATCTGAAATTTAGTTTAACAGATCCTGCTCCTAATTAGTAACACTGTTGGACTGAAGACAATTTCTGCGCAGAAATAGATATAGAAACAAAGTGTACATGTGTTGAGTGAGTGTGTTTTTATTACATAAGTTTATATAACTTAAGAGGTTGAACCAAAAGGAAAGTCGGGTACTCGTCAAGGGACACACGTGTAAGTGACATATACGGTGGCTAGGGAGGCATCCTTGGTTAAATAATATTTGAGCATTAGAGTATAGCGGACCATAAGGTAACAGACCAGGAGGTCATTAACAGACGGTAACAGACCAGGAGGTCATAAGGTAACAGGTAAAATAGACAAAGAGGTCCGCTATAAAAGTCCAGTGGCACAACGCCTGGGGTGTTGGTGCAGAACCCATATAGGCCATAAGCTCTTGCTGAAGGAATCGCGGCCGGAAACATCGATTCCATTGATCTTTCAGTACATGACAAGTAGTGCTTATGTACTGAACGATTGGACCGCACGTAATTGTGTGCAGTAGTTAGTAATCTGACCTAATACCATTAGAGTAAAGTGGTCACAAACGCTATCTGTACATTCTGACGTGATTTGTGTAATTTTTTATTTTTGGAAGGGAAGTTCGCTGGTCACTCAGGAACTATCTAACAACCCCACCTTTACTGGAAAGAGTAAGTGTCCTGCGGGTAACCCTCATATGTTCCAGTAAACTGAAGGTTCCATAGGGGCCCTGTATCGAGTACGCCAGCACCATATCGGTGTGATCAGGTCGTATTGGTCGAGGTGGGCGAGTGAGTGGGGTACTCGGTAAACCGCCACCGCCGGCCTACTGTGGAGTAATTTGGTTGTCTGTAAAGGCTTGCTGAAAACCTTGATACAGAAATCCAAGGAGGACTAAGCAACACCTGCAGACTATGGGGGCCAGTTGCTCAGGTAGGGGGCGATCAACCCTGGTTCAGGTTGATTCTGTGAACCGACCAGTTGGGTCGGCAAGGTACATCATGTGTGAAAAATACGGAAGTCACACAGAATCTTTATGTGATGAATGGGAGAGAATGACTGTACAAGACAGGGACAAATTCCCAAGAATAGGTAGCTTCAGTCCAGACGTGTTACAAAATTTAAGGAGGAGGATATGTCTCGTAAAATCATCAAAGAGACGAATTCAGCATCATGATTACTTACAGTTATGGCACCAGGAAGGTGAGATACAGAGAGGTTTGGCTCTGGCGGCGGGATCTGGGGCAGTCAGGAAGCTGATAGCCACAGCTCCACCTCCACCATACATTGCAGGAGAGAAGCTGATTACGGAGAGAAACGCACTGGGTTGTAAAACACAAACTCTTAGTAACCCTGTAAATGTTAATGATGTTAACCAAATAACTCATGCAAGTATTAACCCGTGCAAGATGTACCCTGTTTTGAACCTTCCTCAGGAGTGTGATCAAGAAGAAGATTCGGCAACAATTTCAGCGCTCTCTCTAGCGGCCACCATATCAGAAACCACAGTGGGAACTGCACCACCCACGAGATTAGTGAAGGCCCCTAGCGGAGGGATAGGTGAGGTCGTGTCAACGGGTAAGTACGGCACCATGCACTACACTGAAACAATTGTACCACAAGTTGTAGAATCTACGCAGAATGAGGCTGTTAGAATTGCTCCTGTAAAGGTGATAGTAGTTCCCAATGGGAAAACAGATGCATCAGGAGCCACACCCGTCAGGAACATTGCCATGTATTGCCCGTTCACTAGAATGGAATTGAGGACCATAGTGTCTGAATTCCCAGACCCCAGAAAAGATTTAGTGGCAAGCCAAAAATACATCAGGGATCTAGGAAACACTTTAGAGCCCAATAATAAGGATTGGCAGATAGTGCTAAGAGCTTGCTTACCTTCTAATGTCGACTCAGTTAAATTCTTGGCTGATTGTGGACTAGATAAAGATGTACCGCTTACAGATGTGTACGACCAGGATAACGTAAAAAGGATAAATTTACAGTTAAAGGAGTATTTCCCCGCCGTTGTTAAATGGAATAAAATATTTTCCATTAAGCAAAAGGAGTCCGAAACGGCAGCAGAATATTTCCACCGGGCACTATCAGAAATGGCAAAATACACTGGTATAGAAGACATTAAGACCAACCCAAACCATCGAGAAGTAGCAGTATCTGTACTGATGGATGGTTTGAAAGAAACATTAAAAGCTAGGGTACAGACCACACAACCATGTTGGCGAGGTCTGTCAGTGTCCACCTTGAGAGAGGCTGCTGTTGATCACGACAAAAACATCACTAGACACAGGGAGTCGCAAAGTGATAAGTTGATGTCCGTAAGTATACAGGCGCTGACCACAAGGCAGCCTGCGTATGTACCACCGAATCCTGTGGGTAAGGCAAGTGTAATAACATGTTTTTCTTGTAACAGACCGGGACACTTTGCACGAGAATGTAGAACAAAGAATGTACAAAGATCTTTTCAACCCCCTAGACAACAACACAACACACGACATTGGGAGCAGGGTCCACAGAGGCGGAGTTTTGAGCCACATACAGGGGAAACAAAAAGATATCCCCCGAACAGAGACTGGCAGGCCTCTGGTAGTTCCCAGCTAACTCCCCCACAAGTAGTTGCTGCCAATGGGATTCAGGGAGGTCAGCATACCCAATAGGGGTGTGGCCACACCTGTAATCTGCAGCCAGTTAAATTGATTGCCAGTCTTGGAAGCGAACCAGAGATTGCAATCAATGTAGCTGGTAAAACTTTAAACTTTCTTGTAGACACAGGGGCGGCCAAGTCAGTGATAAATTCGACAGTGGGCATGAGAACCACTGGTAGGACAATTCCAGCCATGGGAGTAACAGGAGTAGTCCAGCACTACCCTGTTAGCAAACCAGCCGAGATTACAATAGGGCCTTTGCATACCAAGCATTCCTTTTTGCTGGCTGCATCGGCACCAACTAATCTCCTGGGGAGAGACTTACTATGTAAAATGGGTTGCGTCATTTATTGTACTCCTGAAGGTGTATTCTTGGACATTCCTGAGAATCACGCTCAGGAGGTACGAGACATGTTAGACTCCCCATCAAAATTAATGTCACATTCCATTATGACAAATAGGAACCCATCCCAAGTAGAAGAGATGATATCTCAGATACCAGAGTCACTTTGGACAAAAGATGGACAGGACACTGGATTAATGGCAAACGTAGCTCCAGTAGTTGTACAAGTAAAAGATGGTAGGATAGCTCCAAAAATCCCACAGTATCCTCTGAAGCCAGAGGTGGAGTTAGGAGTTTTCCCAGTAATAGAACGCTTGCTGCAACAGGGCATTCTGGTAAGAACGTCCAGCACAGCCAATAGTCCCATCTTCCCTGTTAAAAAGAGTGGGGGGAGGGGTTACAGGCTAGTGCAGGATCTAAGGGGGATTAACAAAATAGTTGAGAGTCAGTTCCCCGTAGTGCCTAATCCAGCTGTCATCCTAATGCAAATTCCTCCCACTGCCAAATTTTTCACTGTTATTGACCTCTGCTCCGCTTTCTTTTCGGTACCTCTGCACCCTGACAGCCAATATTTGTTTGCATTCACATACAGAGGAGTCCAATACACTTGGACTCGGCTACCCCAAGGTTTCATAGATAGTCCAAGTATATTTTCTCAGGCTTTGCATGATTGTTTACAGTCTTTCCAACCAGACAGTGGATCAGTATTGATACAGTATGTGGACGATTTATTACTGTGTTCAGATTCACTGGAAGCATCTCTGAAGGATACTGTCAGGAATCGTCTTACCAGACTGGCATCCGTCCGCCGCTGCGGACTCCGTCCTGGCTCCCTGCGGTCACCTGTCACCTTTGCCCCTGCCATGGGACATCATCTGGATCCTGGGGGCACTCCTGAACCAGCGGGCGTGTGCGCGCCGCGTCCCCGCTAGGCCGCGGCGTGGGCGCCGCCATGACAGTCTCCAAACAGCTAGTATGCTGCGGCCAATCCGGTGCGTGGCCGCACCCACTTTCCTTTTCTCCATCCAATCCCTGCACACCATGGGGTATATAGGAGGCACAGTTTCACCTCACAGGCATCCTGGACTTTGTGTCATTCTGACTACCTGCATGAAAGGATCAGCTCCTGTCTCTCCTGAGTTCCTGCTAAGAACTTATACTCCTGGTGATTCTGCTTGCTCCCGTGGAACTTCAAGGCTCAGCGATACCGGCAACCTGCATTGGGCTTCACACTCATCACAACCTTGTGTGCTTCAGCCTGCGGTTGAAGACTAAACTCCAGGTGTGTTCATTCCTCCACCTGTGACACAGCTTGCTGCTGCCAGTGCCTGATCACCTGCACTGTGAGTTGGTCTCCTGCTAATGCTCAGGTTTGCAATTTCCATCAACTGCCTTAGTTCTTTGTTTTAAAACCCTGCTCTGGTTTCTAAACCAGTATCATTTCATTGACATTCATTCTGCTGTTTTATTTTCCGGATATGATTTCTCAAGTCACCTATCATTCATTGCCATAGACTATTTGTTACCATTTCAAGTATTTTCCATCTGCTATTATTTCTGCTGCATTTCTGTTATTATTTATCTGCTGAATAAATACCATTGCGCTCATGCGCAAGAACGTGATACAACCTCCTCGTCTCTTTCCTCCTACCTCCACTGACCCACTAGCGCCCCCTCCGGGGACACAGACCAAACACAATCTGACAGTAAGTCCAGGATCGATGGACTCGGATGGTGGACGGAGTGTGGGGTCAGAGGCCTTGCAAAATCTGGTCTCCCGTCTGGATGGTCAAGAGGTTGCGCAGCAGCAGATGCTTCACTTTCTACAAGGGATGTCCTCCCGATTGGATACACTGCAGCAGTCCCTGCCAAGTGTACTCTCACCTACTGTTACCCCAGCACCTGCCAGTGCTGTAAGTTCTTCTGTGTCGGCTGCATCAGCTCCAGTGTCACGTCTGCACTTGCCCGTGCCGAGCAAATATGATGGCAGTCCTAAATTATGTCGCGGGTTCCTTAACCAGTGCGAAATACAGTTCGAGTTATTGCCACATAACTTTCCTACACCAAGGTCCAAGGTTGCCTACATCATTTCCTTACTCTCTGGATCTGCTTTGAATTGGGTGTCTCCTCTGTGGGAACGTGCTGACCCCCTGATCAATAACTACTCTGACTTCGTGTCAACCTTTAGACGGATCTTTGACGAGCCTGGTCGTGCAACATCAGCTTCGGCAGACCTGATCCAAATTCATCAAGGTAACCGAAGCATGGGACAGTATGTCATCCAGTTCCAGACGTTGGCTGCAGAGGTCCAATGGAACAACCAAGCTCTGGTAGCAACCTTCTGGCACGGACTTTCGGATCGGATCAAGGACGAACTGGCAACCCGTGACATTCCTGTTCAACTGTCTGACTTGATCTCCCTGTGTATAAAGCTGGACTCTCGCATCCGCGAACGCAATAATGAACGCGCTCGGAGTGAGCCTCGCAGAATAAGGTTCATACCCCCTGTACAGTTCCAGCCTCCTTCTCCTTCTGACGAGCCTATGCAGGTAAATAGGTCCCGCCTAACCCATGAGGAACGGGCAAGAAGAATACGAGAGAGGCTCTGCCTATACTGTGCTGCTGCGGGTCATCAAATTAACTCCTGCACGATGCGTTCGGGAAACGCCAGATCCTGACTTGGAAGGGAGGAGTCAAGTTGGGATCATTCAGTCAAGCTCCTTCTCAACAAGATCTCATTATTCCAGTGACGCTAGAAACTTCCGTTGGGCTCCAGTCTGCGTCAGCATTAGTGGACTGCGGTGCTGCAGGAAATTTTATCACCCAAGCTGCGGTAAACAAATATTGCCTGTCTACCTGTGAACTTTCTTGTCCTGTTTACATTACTGCTGTGGATGGTAGTAGAATCTCCAAAGGGAACATTTCACATCAAACTACCCCAGTGGTTTTGGGAGTTGGATTTCTCCATTCAGAAATTATCAAGTTCCTGGTCATTCCTCAAGCCACCCAGGAGATTGTCTTGGGCATGCCTTGGCTCCAGCTACATAACCCACAGTTCGACTGGACAACGTTGCAGCTTACCTCATGGGGTTCACACTGTCATCATTCCTGCTTGGCCCAAGTGTGTCCTCTTAAGTCCACCGAAGTGAAGTCACAGCTAAGTCTCCCAGCAGTTTATCAAGACTTCGCAGACGTCTTCTGCGAAAAAGCTGCTGATATCCTGCCGCCCCATAGGGAATGGGATTGTCCCATTGATCTCCTTCCTGGCAAGAAGCCACCCAGGGGGCGCACCTATCCTTTGTCTGTTCCTGAAACAGAGGCGATGAGTAACTACATTAGAGAGAATCTTCAAAAAGGATTCATCCGTCCGTCATCATCACCCGCTGGCGCAGGTTTCTTCTTTGTCAAAAAGAAGGATGGAGGACTGCGTCCATGCATTGACTATCGGGGTCTCAACGACATTACCGTCAAGAATAGTTATCCTTTACCACTCATTACCGAACTGTTTGATAGAGTTAAGGGGGCTCGCATCTTCACCAAGTTAGATCTCCGCGGTGCCTATAATCTCATCAGAATCCGGAGTGGTGACGAGTGGAAGACAGCCTTCAACACTCGTGACGGCCATTATGAATACCTGGTAATGCCATTTGGGTTGAGTAATGCTCCAGCGGTATTCCAACACTTCGTGAACGAAATTTTTCGTGATGTCCTGTATAAGTACCTCGTTGTTTACTTAGATGATATTCTTATCTTTTCTCAAGACCTTCCATCTCATCGCCTACAAGTCTGTGAAGTTCTCCGACGTCTTCGTGAGAACCGTCTCTACGGGAAGTTATCCAAATGCACCTTTGAAGTTCCCTCTATACCCTTCCTGGGGTATATAATTTCCGGATCGGATCTTCAGATGGACCCGGCAAAATTGGAAGCCATTGCCAATTGGTCCATTCCAAACTCCCTCAAGTCAATCCAGCGATTCCTGGGTTTTGCCAACTATTATAGAAAATTTATTCGAGGATTCTCCACTCTCATCGCTCCCATTACCAACCTGACTCGGAAAGGGGCAGATCATTCCAACTGGTCAGAAGAAGCCTTGGCAGCCTTCCGGAAGATCAAGTTAGCCTTTATGTCTGCTCCAGTGCTGTCACAGCCAGATGTCAACAGGCCGTTCGAGTTGGAGGTAGATGCCTCTAATGTTGGGGTTGGAGCTGTTCTCTCCCAGAAGGGATCTGATGGGAAAGTCCACCCTTGTGGATTCTACTCTCGCAAGTTTCTTCCTGCAGAAGCTAACTACTCCGTGGGAGATCAAGAGTTATTAGCAATCAAACTGGCTCTCGAGGAATGGAGATATCTCCTAGAAGGGGCCAAACATCCGTTTAACATCTTCACGGATCATAAGAACCTGCTATACCTAAAAGCAGCTCAGTGCCTTAACCCTCGCCAGTCCAGGTGGGCTATGTTTTTCTCTCGTTTTAATTTTAGGCTTCATTTCCGCCCAGGTTCACAGAATGTGAAAGCCGACGCATTATCCCGGTCCATGGAATCAGAAGAGGGAACATCTGACTCTGTGCCACATTCCATCCTGAGTCCCGTGGTTTTCGCTACCTCTCAAGTCTCTCCAGCTCCACCTCCGGGTAAGACTTTTGTTTCCCCAGAACTCCGTCCCAAGTTGCTAGCTTGGGCCCACCAATCCAAGTTTACTGGTCATCCTGGTGTCCTGAAGACATTCAAGTTCCTTTCTGCGTCATATTGGTGGCCGAAGATGAAAGTGGACATCCAGGATTTCGTGGCATCCTGTCCTAAATGTGTGCAGCACAAGACTCCTCGTCAGTCTCCAGCAGGTCAGTTGCAACCCTTATCAGTCCCTAGTCGTCCTTGGTCTCATCTATCAATGGACTTTATCACTGATCTTCCACCTTCTCTGGGACATAACACTATTTGGGTTGTAGTGGACAGATTTTCCAAGATGGCTCATTTCGTTCCTCTCCAGGGTCTTCCTTCTGCCCCGAAACTAGCCCAGATCTTCCTACAGGAGATCTTCCGTTTACACGGGTTACCCTCCGAAATAATATCTGATCGGGGGGTACAGTTTGTAGCAAGGTTTTGGAGGGCCCTCTGTTCTGCCATGCAGATAAAATTGAAATTCTCGTCTTCATACCATCCTCAGACGAATGGGCAGACAGAAAGAGTCAATCAGGAACTTGAGACTTTCCTACGGCTATATGTGACATCCTCTCAGGATGATTGGTTTAATCTGCTCCCATGGGCCGAGTTTGCCCATAACTTTCGTTACCACACTGCTACAGACACGACACCGTTCTTTGCAGTCTATGGGCAACATCCCCGAGTACCTGAATTTCAAGAACTTCCTCACATAGATGTTCCTGCTGCCACTACTGCTTTGACCCAGTTTTCCTCCATCTGGAAAAGAATTCACGTTTCCCTCAAAAAAGCCTCCAGTCGATATAAGGTCTATGCCGACCGTAAAAGACGTGCGGTTCCCCATTTGAAACCGGGGGACAGGGTTTGGTTATCAACCCGCAACCTTCGTCTCAGGGTTCCATCCATGAAGTTCGCACCACGCTTCATTGGTCCTTACCCTATTGAGAGTGTCATCAACCCAGTGGCTTACAAGTTGAAATTACCACCTTCACTTCGTGTTCCTAATGCCTTTCACATTTCTCTCCTCAGACCTCTAGTCCTAAACCGCTTTCAGAATACTCTTCCAGCAGGTCCCAAGGTTCGAACTCAGCGGGGCGTGGAATTTGAGATCAACAAGATTCTGGACTCTCGTTGCCGGTATGGACGTCTCCAGTACCTGGTCGATTGGTTCGGTTATGGTCCAGAGGAGAGAAGCTGGGTGAATTCATCTGATGTCCATGCTCCTAGGTTGGTCCGTGTTTTCCACAGCACTCATCCCTCCAAACCACGTGGGTGTTCGGTGTCCACCCCTAAAGGAGGGGGTACTGTCAGGAATCGTCTTACCAGACTGGCATCCGTCCGCCGCTGCGGACTCCGTCCTGGCTCCCTGCGGTCACCTGTCACCTTTGCCCCTGCCATGGGACATCATCTGGATCCTGGGGGCACTCCTGAACCAGCGGGCGTGTGCGCGCCGCGTCCCCGCTAGGCCGCGGCGTGGGCGCCGCCATGACAGTCTCCAAACAGCTAGTATGCTGCGGCCAATCCGGTGCGTGGCCGCACCCACTTTCCTTTTCTCCATCCAATCCCTGCACACCATGGGGTATATAGGAGGCACAGTTTCACCTCACAGGCATCCTGGACTTTGTGTCATTCTGACTACCTGCATGAAAGGATCAGCTCCTGTCTCTCCTGAGTTCCTGCTAAGAACTTATACTCCTGGTGATTCTGCTTGCTCCCGTGGAACTTCAAGGCTCAGCGATACCGGCAACCTGCATTGGGCTTCACACTCATCACAACCTTGTGTGCTTCAGCCTGCGGTTGAAGACTAAACTCCAGGTGTGTTCATTCCTCCACCTGTGACACAGCTTGCTGCTGCCAGTGCCTGATCACCTGCACTGTGAGTTGGTCTCCTGCTAATGCTCAGGTTTGCAATTTCCATCAACTGCCTTAGTTCTTTGTTTTAAAACCCTGCTCTGGTTTCTAAACCAGTATCATTTCATTGACATTCATTCTGCTGTTTTATTTTCCGGATATGATTTCTCAAGTCACCTATCATTCATTGCCATAGACTATTTGTTACCATTTCAAGTATTTTCCATCTGCTATTATTTCTGCTGCATTTCTGTTATTATTTATCTGCTGAATAAATACCATTGCGCTCATGCGCAAGAACGTGATACAACCTCCTCGTCTCTTTCCTCCTACCTCCACTGACCCACTAGCGCCCCCTCCGGGGACACAGACCAAACACAATCTGACAGATACGAAACAGCTCCTGTTTCATCTTTCAGACACAGGTCACAAGGTTTCCAAAGACAAGTTACAATTATGCCAAACTAAGGTAAAATATTTGGGACACTGTCTAACACAAGGACTGAGACACCTGACCGCTGATAGAATCCAAGCCATTAGAGACATGACACTGCCACAAACCCAGCAACAGATCAGGACGTTTTTAGGAATGTGTGGGTATTGCCGTAATTGGATCCCAGGGTTTTCCATATTGGCGTTACCTTTGCAGGAAATGGTCTCTTCAAACAAACCTGATCGGATTTCGCATACAGACGAATCCGAAACAGCATTTGAGAGACTCAAACAGTGCCTAACGCAGGCACCAGCACTAGGTATGCCAGACTATGGGAAACCCTTTGAACTATACGGAACAGAAAGTGCTGGGTGCGCAGCAGGTGTACTAACCCAAAAACACGGTGACGCCAGCAGGCCAATTGCATACTACAGCGCCCAGCTAGACACGGTAGCGCGATCCCTCCCCACATGCTTGCGTAGCGTTGCGGCGATAGCATTGCTAGTGACAAAAAGCGAAGATGTCGTGCTAGGCCACAACCTCACAATCCATACACCACATGCGGTATCTGCCTTATTGAATTCTGCCCAAACCAGACACGTCTCATCAGCAAGGTTTACAAGATGGGAATTGGCATTAATGGCCCCAGTAAACATCACCATAAGGAGATGCAGCGCATTAAATCCTGCAACTTTTCTCCCAGGTGTGCCTGGTCAGGCACAAAGGGTGGAAGGTGAGAGTGATGGGGAAGGAGGATTTAATGCAAAGGAAGATACACATGATTGTATGGAATATTTGACCCAAAATTTCACCGCAAGGCCTGACATCGGTGACAACCCACTGGAAGATGCAGAACTCACGTTCTACACGGACGGTAGTTGTCATAGACAGTCAGACTCGGGAGACTTGTGTACTGGATACGCAGTCGTAGATGACCAAGGCACCATAGAAGCGGAACCGCTAGGCCCACCTCACTCAGCCCAGGTTGCTGAACTGGTCGCCCTAACCAGAGCATGTGAATTGGCTAAGGGTAAGTCAGCCAATATCTACACCGATTCTAGATACGCCTTCGGGGTAGTCCATGATTTCGGAGCCCTATGGCGGCTCAGAAATTTCATGACGGCGGCTGGTACACCGATAGCGCATGCAGCGTATATAAAAAGGCTTCTAACAGCGATACAGGAACCCGACAGAGTGGCTGTTATCAAATGTAAAGCACATACATATAGCCAAGACCCAATATCCCTTGGTAACAGCCGAGCAGACGAAGCCGCAAAGCTTGCAGCTGCTACCCCCATACAGACAGACACCACACAACTGATGGTATTTAATACCATCAACACACAAAAGTTGTGTGAGATGCAGAATTTGTGTTCCACACAGGAAAGAGCAGTCTGGAAGGCAAAGGGATATGGCCAGGAGTCCTCAGGGCTCTGGACGGATGGACATGGTAAACCAGTGGCCCCCAGGGCATACCTTCCATGTCTGGCTGAAGCAGCTCACGGGCTGACTCATCTAGGCAAGGAGGGGATGTGCAAATTGGTAAGAGCATACTGGTGCGCCCCAGGATTCTCCTCTCATGCGAGTAAAAGAGCAATGTCATGCCTTACCTGTCTGAGAAAGAATATTGGAAAAGCAATACCTACAGAACCATCCCATATCCCACCTGCCGGCGGCCCTTTCCAGGTAATACAAATTGACTTCATTCAATTACCCCCATGTCGAAATTTGAAATATGTACTTGTTTGTATAGATGTTTTCTCGAATTGGGTCGAAGCTTTCCCAGCAGCTACAAATACCGCTATGTTTACAGCTAAGAAAATTGTGCAGGAATTTGTATGTAGATATGGTATCCCTAGAATCATTGAAAGTGATAGGGGTACCCATTTTACAGGTGATGTCTTTCAAGGAATGTGTAAGTTGATGGGAATTGATAGCAAGCTGCACACTCCGTACCGTCCACAGGCGAGCGCGAAGGTCGAAAGAGTGAACAGCACTATTAAAAATAAATTGAGTAAAGTAATGGCAGAGACAGGATTGACGTGGCCAGAAGCTTTACCCATTGTTTTGTATAGCATCAGAACCACTCCCAGGTCCCCTCTTAATCTGTCTCCTTTTGAAATCTTGTTTGGTCGACAACCGCATGTCATGATTAACCCTCAGGATGATTTGAAATGTAACAATGAAGTAACTGTAAAGTACTTGATTAACATGAGTAAGCAGTTGAGGAATCAAAATGATAATCTGAAGTTGGTGATTCCTGATTTACCAGATAGTAATTGTCATGACATTGAACCTGGGGATTATGTAATGATACGAAATTTTCTACGCTCAGGTTGTCTTATTGATAGATGGGAAGGACCATACCAGGTCTTATTGACTAGCACCACAGCATTGAAGGTGGCTGAGAGAGAGACTTGGGTCCATTCATCCCACTGCAAAAAGGTTGCTGATCCAGAGAAGTCCCGTGATAAGGAACAGACGGTAGAGGTTGTATCACTAGAGTGTCTGTTCCAGGAGGACTGAGGCGGCACCTGAGCCTTGAAGACCGAAAGCAGTTGTCGACTCCCTTCTCCCTTTTATTGTTTTTCTCCACTTCCCATCCCCTCTTCCTTGAAATTTCTTTTTTCCCTCTTCTCATTCTTCTCTATTTCCTCCTCAAAGATGGACTTGCCCCAAGAGACTGTGATCCGGATTTTGATGTTAACCATGATGTTGACCAGAGCAGTCTGTTCCGGCGAGAGTACCATAGAGGTCGAGAGAGGTTCTGGAATGGGTTCCGATTATGATGATGGAGGCGTAGTTTTCCGAGATCAACCAAACCAACAAGCAAAGGCGAGTATCAGAAAACGATCCGATAGAAGAAATTGTGATGGATTGTTAGCTGAAGAAAATTGTATCTGTAGGCTCTGTGATAATCTGGTTGAAGATGGATGCATAAAGAAATGCCAATCCAGTTTTAATATCCATATAGACCGGCATCCATTGAGTGACTATCACTCTTTAGTGGGTAATGTGTTAAACCAAACAGATTGTTGGGTATGCTCTCAAGTACCTCAGGGTCATAGCAAATCAGGGCTAGTACCATTTCCTTTAACGTTAGGGGAGGTACTTGAGCTAAGTGGTGGGAGACCGGTGGACCGGAGGTTTAATATCTCCAGCCCTCCTAGTTTGAAGCTCCACCAATATCATGTGGATAGGTCCCTCTTATGTTTTAATATCTCCAATCCCCGTAAGCCGGGAAATTGGGAAGTGTCATGGAGCAACCTTACCATGACCTTTTCACACAGAGCAGATAGAATGCCTACAGATACAGAGCTGGTACGCCACATAGCCAGTAGAGGAAAATCTTTTCGGTATCGATATACCTTAGGAAATAGGATTACTAGAGTTGGAGAGGTATCACCAGGATACTGTGCACATATCGTACAAACTGATACGTGCATTAGGCAGATGGAAGAATTAGGGTCAGGAGATTTCACCTGGAAGGTTTGTAACATGGTCATGTCCTTCTCCGTCCCATATGTTCTCCCCGATGATGCATATTTCATATGCGGGAGAAAGGCGTACAAGTGGCTTGCCCCAAACTCTGAAGGATTGTGTTATATTGGAAAAGTATTGCCTGAAGTGATGACTGTTACACATGACAAAATGAAGGACATACACCGTGGTGCCCAAGCTCCTTATACTCACACTCATTACGAGCACCGAGTTAAAAGACAACTGTCAGAAAGGTTAGAGCATCCGGCCTCCGATCTTATCCATGAATCCACCGGGATTCAGGTTCTGGTAGCGTTAGATTTCACTCGCACCGCTCGAGGAGTGATGAATTATAGATACATTTCCGCACTCGCCAATTTGTTAGATAATATCACTGAAATGTATGATGACACGTTTAGATACACTGGAAGAGAACTTCAAGCTTATAAAACAGAACTAGTTCAGCATAGGATGGTTCTTAATTATCTTACAGCAGTAACAGGCGGATATTGTGTTACATTGGCAACACAGTACGGCATAAAGTGTTGCACTTATATCACGAATAGCACCGAGGATCCGGTAGAGGTCATAGACCAAAAGATGGACGATATTCTCCAATTGAAGTGGGAATTTCGTCGAAAACACAATCTCACCCTTGCTGCTGTAGGTAATGAGCTGACTGGTTGGGTGTCATGGTTGAACCCGCGAAATTGGTTCTCCGGTTTGGGGGACTGGGCTCAAGGAGTCATAATGGATGTTGGAAAGTTTCTACTATGTATCTTGGGTGTCGTTATATCGATTGGATTGATATTTAGATGCGGGCAGGCTTTAATGAGGTGCAAACAAAGTACAAGAGTGATGAGCTTGAGGAGCGAGGAAACTGTAATTAACCTGGATTTGATTTATGACCCAATGATAGAAACCCGAATGTGATGAAAATGCGATTATACGGTCCGTTTCTTTCACCTGTTTTTCTGCTTTTCTCCAAGATACAAAGACCCCCTTGGACGAGGAAGTTGACGAGACGCTATACAGACAACAGACAAGCACCAAAGATGAAGTTTTGACAACCTATGATATGGACACTTGATGAACTTTGCCATGGATCCCCAGTTTCCCTAGTACTTTTAAACTCACGCTAGCCCCACATTTTTTGTAAATCCGATGGCTCTGACAAAGCTTTTTGCTCATGCCCAAGGAGCAATACAGCGCAAAGAAGACGACTCTCAACAGATACCGAACACAACTTCGACGACAGATGTACATTTCCCTGACATAGAATATCATTGCATTTTCCATAAGTGTTCTTTATCTTCATCTCTACAACCCTCAGGTAATGACACACATAGACGATAGGGAATACAGGCACAGATATCAGCAACCACATACCTCCCCCATTCATGTATCATCAACTAAAATGTGCTCCCCATTTTGTTCAAAATCCGAAAAGAGCTCGGTAAAGTTTGACAGCCCATCCACAGACCTGTACCACAGGATAAGAAGGAATTCAAATGTATACTTCGCAATACCTCGAAGCTTGATGTACAACACGTACGGCACGATGATACATGACCCCCCAAACATGGATTCATACACACATGCTTCTGCTATCTCACTAGGTCATACCCTCTTCACACCTTCTCCTCTCTCCTCCCTTACCCAACCATGGAAATCAATTAACCCCTGACTTGCATTTTTCTCCTTAAATGTTTTGTGGCAGTTATTATTGACTGCCAAAGGGTGGACTGTCAAAGTCAGAAAAATGTCTCTATGCACGTTGCCATATTTGCACCGCACACTGGTCCGTGCTGCGCATGCGTACGCTCTCCCGTGAAGGCGCATACCCGCAATAGCGTGCACTCGCAGGCGCGGTATGCGTATTTACGGTAGAGTTTATGTAGTCGTAGCGTGCGACTCATTCGTTACATATTTTCACAATTAATGTAGTTTATAGATCATGGTCCCTTTGATAGTTTCTGAAAGTTTGGTTAATATAGAAGGTCCCTGAGCTAAGGAATCCCCCTTTGTATCGTACGAAGGGTCTAACAGGAATCATACAGCAGTGTTTGGTACCCATCGGAAGAGTATTTAATTAGCAATATTCCGGTGTTGGTTTGGAGCGTATTAATCGCTCGTGCGAATAGTTATGGACATAAGAAGTTTATGTCCATCTCTACTATTTACTCATACTCAGGTATGCGGCGGGAAACCTAGTTCCCCACCCACCTGAGCTGTTTGAAATCGTCACAGCCCACCTGTATGAATCAACCTATGACCTTTTGTTATGATGCAGGGTCGAATTCCTTCATCCAATGGACAATGGGATTGTAGGGACTGTAGGATTGCATTGTGTGTGGGGCATAAATAGGCAGGCCGACCACATCCAGCTCTCACTCTTCAACGGTTCTCATTGCTGAAAATCGGGTGCTGGATGTCCAGGCGCATGCGATCGTTTACCCTTGTGCGTAAGTTTCTCTCCGTTATCATTGTCTTTCTGTGAGCCAATTTCTCTCATCTCATCTCTCTCTCTCTCTCTCTCTTTCCCTTCTCTTTCTCTCGTATCTCCCCTAGACTAGTATTGTATTGTATTAGATAGTATTGTATTTTGGTTAGGAAGTCTTTGTTATATTGTAGTGTATCATTTGTACTGTTATCCCCTTTTTTACAAGTATACTAGATATAATACAGTTAATAGGCTTTGGACCCTAAACCGGTATCTGTGTATTTCCTATAGTGTTAAGTGTTCACTTGAGCGTCGGTGACGCTCAAGCAGCTTTGTAGTTAGTCAGGTTACACAAGGTTGCACTTACACCCTGTATTCACATTAAGGTATTCCGTGTATTTCATTGGTATAAGGTTTAGACATAAAGGTATAGCGTTGTGAGCGTCTGCGCCGCTGGTGATCTCCTCGTGGTCCCGAGCGTCCGCTACGCCATAGCGAATCATTACTCTAGTCATAGCCAATAACGTGTCCTGTGATCGCTGGGCCGTGAGCGAACGTGACGCTTGAGCGTCTCGCCTACGGCTGAGCGATCGTTACGCAACTAGCGTACCATTACGGTACTTCTTAAGTAAACAGCGTACAGTGTTCTTAGCTTCATAAAGGGTTGTTTATACGACAAGGGAATTTAGCATTGTCACCATGAACATAGGCCAGGGCCTCAGCCGTTCCTTGCCACTCCGTGTCATAAATGGCATATTGGCAAGTTTACGCTTCTCCTCAGATGCTTTTAATTTTGATTTTTGGGTCATTTTACTGAACTTTTGTGTTTTGGATTTTACATGCTCTCTACTATGACATTGGGCATCGGCCTTGGCAGACGACATTGATGGCATTTCATCGTCTCGGCCATGACTAGTGGCAGCAGCTTCAGCACGAGGTAGAAGTGGATCTTGATGTTTCCCTATTTTACCCTCCACATTTTTGTTCTCCATTTTTTAATGTGTGGAATTATATGCCAGTATCAATAGCAATGGCCTACTACTATATATACTGCGCAATACTGAAATGCACCACAGGTATGGATGGATAGTATACTTGATGACACAGAGGTAGGTACAGCAGTGGCCTACTGTACCGTACTGCTATATATTATATACTGGTGGTCAGCAAACTGTGCAAAACTGAAATGCACCACAGGTATGGATGGATAGTATACTTGACGACACAGAGGTAGGTAGAGCAGTGGCCTACTGTACCGTACTGCTATATATTATATACTGGTGGTCAGCAAACTGTGCAAAACTGAAATGCACCACAGGTATGGATGGATAGTATACCTGACGACACAGAGGTAGGTAGAGCAGTAGCCTACTGTACCATACTGCTATATATTATATACTGGTGGTCAGCAAACTGTGCAAAACTGAAATGCACCACAGGTATGGATGGATAGTATACTTGACGACACAGAGGTAGGTAGAGCAGTGGCCTACTGTACCGTACTGCTATATATTATATACTGGTGGTCAGCAAACTGTGCAAAACTGAAATGCACCACAGGTATGGATGGATAGTATACTTGACGACACAGAGGTAGGTAGAGCAGTGACCTACTGTACCGTACTGCTATATATTATATACTGGTGGTCAGCAAACTGTGCAAAACTGAAATGCACCACAGGTATGGATGGATAGTATACTTGACGACACAGAGGTAGGTAGAGCAGTGGCCTACTGTACCGTACTGCTATATATTATATACTGGTGGTCAGCAAACTGTGCAAAACTGAAATGCACCACAGGTATGGATGGATAGTATACTTGACGACACAGAGATAGGTAGAGCAGTGGCCTACTGTACCGTACTGCTATATATTATATACTGGTGGTCAGCAAACTGTGCAAAACTGAAATGCACCACAGGTATGGATGGATAGTATACTTGACGACACAGAGGTAGGTAGAGCAGTGGCCTACTGTACCGTACTGCTATATATTATATACTGATGGTCAGCAAACTGTGCAAAACTGAAATGCACCACAGGTATGGATGGATAGTATACTTGACGACACAGAGGTAGGTAGAGCAGTGGCCTTCTGTACCGTAATCCTATATATTATATACTGGTGGTCAGCAAAATTATGCACTGTACTCCTACTATATACTACAATGCAGCACAGATATGGAGCATTTTTCAGGCAGAGAACGTATAATACTGGTGGTCACTGGTCAGCAAAACTCTGCACTGTACTCCTCCTATATAATACTTCTGGTCCCCAGTCCCCACAATAAAGCAGTGTGAGCACAGATATATGCAGCACACTGAGCACAAATATGGAGCGTTTTTCAGGCAGAGAACGTATAATACTGGTGGTCACTGGTCAGCAAAACTCTGCACTGTACTCCTCCTATATAATACTGCTGGTCCCCACAATAAAGCAGTGTGAGCACAGATACATGCAGCACACTGAGCACAGATATGGAGCATTTTTCAGGCAGAGAACGTATAATACTGGTGGTCACTGGTCAGCAAAACTCTGCACTGTACTCCTCCTATAATACTGCTGGTCCCCAGAATAAAGATATTTGCAGCCCCCTGAAAGTTCTGAAACAAAGTGAGAGGACGCCAGCCACGTCCTCTCACTATCATTTCCAATGCACGAGTGAAAAATGGCGTCGACGCGCGGCTCCTTATATAGAATCCGAATCTCGCGAGAATCCGACAGCGGGACGATGAAGTTCGGGCGCGCTCGGGTTAACCGAGCAATACTGGAGTATCCGAGTATGCCTCGGACCCGTGTAAAATGGGTGAAGTTCGGGGGGGGTTCGGATTCCGAGGAACCGAACCCGCTCATCACTAATTTTAATTACCTGCCAGTAAATCCTTTTCTCGTAGTCCGTAGAGGATGCTGGGGTCCATATTAGTACCATGGGGTATAGATGGGTCCACCAGGAGCCATTGGCACTTTAAGAGTTTAAGAGTGTGGGTTGGCTCCTCCCTCTATGCCCCTCCTACCAGACTCAGTCTAGAAACTGTGCCCGAGGAGACGACATTCTTCGAGAGAAGGAACTACACAGATAGTGGCGAGATTCATACCAGCTCACACAAACATGCGAATCCGGCCAACATGCCGGAACAACTCAGCAACAGCTGAAACATAAATAACGCAGAACTTACCTAGGAACCAGGTAACACTGAACCATAAACCCAAGGCTGGAAAACGAAGCGCTGGGCGGGCGCCCAGCATCCTCTACGGACTACGAGAAAAGGATTTACCGGCAAGTAATTAAAATCCTATTTTCTCTTACGTCCTAGAGGATTCTGGGGTCCATATTAGTACCATGGGGATGTACCAAAGCTCCCAGTATGGAAGGGAGAGCGAGGAGGCTCCTGCAATACTGCCTGACCAAACTTGAGGTCATCAGAGGCCAGAGTATCGAACTTGTAAAACTTGGCAAACGTGTTCGAACCAGACCAAGTAGCAGCTCGGCACAGCTGTAAGGCCAAGACACCCCGGGCAGCCGCCCAGGAAGAACCCACTTTACAAGTAGAGTGGGCCTTAACCGATTTCGGACACGGCAATCCTGCCTTAGAATACGCATGCTTGATAGTGAACCTGATCAAGCGCGAAATCGACTGCTTAGAAGGAGGACACCCATTTTTTGGGGGATCGTAGAGGACAAATAGAGAGTCAGATTTCCTATGACAAGCAGTCCTCTTCACATAGATCTTCAAAGCCCGTACAACCTCCAAGGCCTTTGAAGCAACTGAGGAGTCAGTAGCCACTGGCACCACAATAGGTTGGTTGATATGGAACCTTATGGCCGATACAACCTTAGGAAGGAACTGTGGACGAGTCCTAAGTTCCGCCCTGTCTTCATGGAAGATCAGATAAGGACTTTTGCAAGATAATGCCCCCAATTCCGACACGTGTCGAGCAGAAGCCAAGGCCAACAGAGTGACCGCCTTCCACGTGAGAAACTTGATGTCAGCCTCCAGTAGAGGCTCAAACCATGCTGATTGTAGGAACTGCAACACCACATCTAGATCCCAGGGTGCCGTGGGGATGTGCAGATCCACTTTCACAAAGGTCTGAACCTCAGGGAGGACAGCCAATTGTTTTTGAAAGAAAATGGACAAAGCAGAGATTTGGACCTTGATGGATCCCAATCTCAGGCCCATATCCACACCTGCCTGCAGGAAAAGGAGAAAACGTCCAAGTTGAAACTCCACCGCAGGAAACTTCCTGGCTTCACACCAAGAAACATATTTTTTCCAAATACGGTGGTAATGTTTAGACGTCACCCCCTTCCTAGCCTGAATCAGGGTAGGAATTACCTCACTAGGAATACCTTTCCGAGCTAAGATCTGGCGTTCAACCGCCATGCCGTCAAACGTAGCCATGGTAAGTCTTGATGGGCGAACGCCCCCTGCAGCAGCAGATCCTCCTGAAGAGGTAAGGGCCTTGGATTTTCCAGCAGAAGATCCGCATACCAAGCCCTCCTTGGCCAGTCTGGAGCAATGAGGATTGCCAGAACCTTTGTTCTTCTTACCAGCTGAAGGACCTTTGGAATCAGAGGAAGTGGAGGGAACACATACACTGATGGGAACACCCACGGTGTTACCAGTGCGTCCACCGCGACTGCCTGCGGGTCCCTCGACCTGGAACAGTACCTACCCAGCTTCTTGTTTAGGCGGGAGGCCATCATGTCAATTGTGAGGAACCCCCCACCAAACGGTTACCTCCCCGAACACCTCCGGATGGAGGCCCCACTCCCCTGGATGGAGATTGTGTCTGCTGAGGAAGTCTGCTTCCCAGTTGTCTACTCCCGGAATGAAGATTGCCGACATCGCTACAGCGTGCCTTTCTGCCCAGAGGAGGATTCTTGACACCTCTGACATGGCAGCCCTGCTCTTCGTTCCACCTTGTCGGTTTATGTAGGCCACTGTGATCACGTTGTCCGACTGCACCTGAACAGCCCGATCCTGTAGAAGGTGTGCTGCTTGCAGAAGGGCGTAGTACACGGCCCTTAGCTCCAGGATGTTTATTGGGGGAAGAGATTCTTGATTCGACCACCTTCCTTGGAAGGTTTCCCCTAGAGCGAATGCTTCCCAACCTCTTAGACTTGCATCCGTGATTAAAAGGATCCAGTCCTGAATACCGAACCTTCAGCCTTCCAGAAGGTGAGGAAGTTGCAGCTACCAGAGGAGTGAAATCCTGGCTTTCGGAGACAGGCGTATCCTCTTGTGCATGTGTAGGTGAGAGCCCGACCACTGGTCCAATAGGTCCAGCTGAAAAGGACGAGCATGAAACCTGCCATACTGCAGAGCCTCGTAGGCGGCAACCATCTTCCCCAGAAGGCATATGCATTGATGAACCGATACCTGGGTAGGCCTTTGGACATCCCGGACCATTGTTTGAATCACCAACGCTTTCTCCACCAGGAGAAATACCCTCTGCACTTCCGTGTCGAGGATCATTCCCAGGAAAGACAGCCTGCCTTGTCGGTTCCAGATGAGACTTTGGAAGGTTTAGGATCCAACCGTGGGGGTCATTTCGAGTTGTTCGCTCGTTACCGATTTTCGCTATGCTGCGATTTGTTGCAAACTGCGCATGCGCAAGGCACGCAGGGCGCATGCGCTTAGTTATTTAACTAAAAACTTAGCAGATTTGCTGTGGATTCTGCGGCGCTTTTCAGTCGCACTGCTGATCGGTGAATGATTGACAGGAAAGGGGCGTTTCTGGGTGGTAACTCAGCGTTTTCCCGGCATTTGCAAAAAAACGCAGGCGTGTCAGGGAAAAACGCGGGAGTGTCTGGAGAAACGGGGGAGTGGCTGGCCGAACGCAGGTCGTGTTTGTGACGTCAAACCAGGAACTAAACAGACTGAGCTGATCGCAATCTGTGAGTAGGTCCGGAGCTACTCAGAAACTGCAAAGAATTATTTAGTAGCAGTTCTGCTAATTTTTCGTTCGCACTTCTGCTAAGCTAAGATACACTCCCAGAGGGCGGCGGCCTAGCATGTGCAATGCTGCTAAAAGCAGCTAGCGAGCGAAAAACTCAGAATGAGGGCCCGTGCCTCCTGAGCAGTTGTGTCGTGAGCGCGATGGTGTTAGGGTCTCCTGCCCTGTGCTGCCACGTCGTCATGGCAACCGGGAGACAAGTGCTAGCGGAGTGACCTAAGCGCAGCTGATACTCCGGTTCGGGTCTTTTGCTGTGCAGTGGTTATAGGCTCTGTGCATGGCAGGGGATCCGGTGCTGGTTTTTGTGCTCACAGTCTGTGAGGTCTGAGTGGGGCGTGGACAGCACCTGCTTTATAAGGCCTCTTCTCAGGGTAAGCAGATGCTGCTGAATCTTTGTTGGTTAGTCAGTTTCTGAAAGTTAGCCAGTACTGTGTAGCTTTGTATTTGTTTGTTGCTTACTGCAAATAGGCCTGGGGATTTGGTATTACACTCTGCCAATCCAGACCTAGCAGTAAGACTGGAGTCAGTCGTTTAGCTTGCTGGGGTTCTGTTACTACTCTGTGAACTTAGCAAGTTTGCGGCTGTATTCTAAGACTTGCCTGTCTAATCCTGTCTCACTTTGCTAGGTGTCAGGGGTCAGTTTAGTGGCAGTAAGCTGAACCTGTGCACTGCAAGTGAGAATTAGGATTGTGGAGACTCTCCTTGTGTCTATCATTCCATCTCTGACCAAGGAGTTTACTGCCACACCCGTTGGTAACCCTTTAGGGTTTTGCTGTTGCCCTTAGCAACAGCATTTCGGGTTCTCTACGTATTAAAACACAACATCTTGCTTTTCTCATCTGAGCAGTTCTAATACAAGGGAGATACCCAGTTCCTTAGCCTCTGGGCTTCTCTGTTCACTTTGTGTGTATTTTGTTACCCTATCACCTTCTGTGTACGTTATGTCATATACCCCAGTCTGTCTGTAAGTCCATTTGTTTTGCATAACAGTTCAAACACCAGTACATTCCTGCAGGCACTGGAGTGCATAACAGTCCTGACACCAGTACTTTTCTGCAGGCACTGGTGTGCATAACATATTCAGCAGCCTAATACTCCTGTTGAAATTTTGTGGGAATATGGAGCATACCCCTCAAAATACGTTGCAACAGGTGGTCGATCAGGTGCAGGTCCTGACTCGACAATTTAATGATTTGTCCATTAAAATGCACACCTCCCAGGCTGCTGGCGGAGCTCCCGCAGCAGCAGCACCTGCAGGGGTTAAGGAGCCGAAAGTAAATCTCCCGGATCGTTTTTCTGGAGATCGCTCGCAGTTCTTTTGTTTCAAGGAGAGCTGCAAGCTATACTTCCGGCTTAGGCCTCAGTCTTCTGGGTCGGAGATTCAGCGGGTGGGCATAGTGATTTCCTTGCTACAAGGAGACCCACAGGTCTGGGCATATGGGTTGCAGCCTGACTGTCCGTCGCTTAAAAGTGTTGATGCTTTTTTTACGGCACTGGGCATGTTGTATGATGACCCTGACAAGACGGCCTCAGCCGAGGCTCAGATTTCGATCCTTAAGCAAGGGCGAAGGCCAGTTGAGGTTTACTGTACGGAGTTTCGGAGGTTGGCCCATGATACCCAGTGGAATGACCCAGCCCTGAGACACCAGTACCGAAGAGGTCTTTCTAAACAGATAAAGGACCAACTGGTACAATATCCCTTGCCTGATAGCTTGGATCAGCTCATGCAGTTATCCATCCGGGTGGATAGACGGCTGAGAGAGCGTAGGCTTGAAAGGGAGACTGAGATTTCCTTCCTTCCCAAGGGATCCTCAGACTCTGAGGAATTTTCCGAGGAGCCTATGCAGATTGGGGCTACCCGCCTCTCCTCGCGTGAGAAGACGCGGAGGAGACAGCAGGGGTTGTGTTTGTACTGTGGGAATAAAGGTCATGTGGTAGTATCATGCCCAGAAAAGCCGGAAAACTTCAGGGCCTGAGGGTGATGGGAAATATCCTGTCAGGCCAGAAGTCAGAATTTCCCAAGAAGACTTTTATCATTCCGGTGACCTTGAAGATCCTCGGTCAAACTGTCAAGACTGAGGCCTTTGTGGACAGTGGGGCCGACGGGGTTTTTATGGACCGCCAATTCGCCCTGAAACACTCTGTTCCCTTAGTACCCTTGGCATCGGAAATTGAGATTTGTGGGTTAAACGGGGAACCATTATCCCAAGGTAAAATTACCTCTTGCACTAGCCAGATTTCTTTGTTTATTGGAGCCACACACTCTGAAAAATTGTCCTTTTATGTGACTGTCTGTACTTTTGCCCCATTGGTGTTGGGGTTACCCTGGTTAAGGGCCCACAATCCTCAATTTGACTGGGTCTCTGGGGAGATTCTTAGTTGGGGTACTGATTGTTTCAGGAGTTGCTTGAGCCTTCCAGTCAGGCTCTCGCAGCTAAGTTTGCCAGGATTGCCAGGGTGTTATGCAGATTTTGCGGACGTGTTCTCCAAAAAAGTTGCAGAGGTACTACCTCCCCATCGCCCCTATGACTGTGCCATTGATTTGTTGCCAAATGCTAAGCTTCCCAAGAGCAGGTTGTACTCCCTGTCACGTCCTGAGACTCAGGCTATGGCAGAGTACATTCAGGAGAACTTGGCTAAGGGATTTATCAGACCTTCACAGTCTCCAGTTGGGTCGGGGTTCTTCTTCGTGGGTAAAAAGGACGGTTCGTTGCGACCCTGCATCGACTTCAGGGAATTGAACCGTATCACGATTAAAAACTCATACCCACTGCCTCTCATTTTGGTCTTGTTTGACCTGCTTCGTACTGCCACCATTTTTTATAAGATTGACCTACGCGGTGCGTACAATCTAATCCGAATAAGAGAGGGGGATGAATGGAAGACTGCCTTTAATACCCACTCAGGGCATTATGAATATTTGGTGATGCCTTTTGGGCTCTGTAATGCCCCGGCAGTCTTCCAGGATTTCATGAATGATGTGCTCAGGGAATATTTGGATAGATTCTTAGTTGTATACTTAGATGACATCCTAATCTTCTCCCATTCCCTGGAGGAACATCGGAAGCATGTACGCTTAGTCCTCCAGAAACTCAGAGACCACCGGCTTGGGGCGAAGCTGGAGAAGTGCGAATTTGAAGTTCAGCAAATCGCATTTCTAGGATATATTATCTCCCCAGAAGGTTTCCAAATGGAGGGTTCCAAGGTACAGGCAGTCCTGGATTGGGTGCAGCCCACTGTTTGAAGGCGCTTCAGCGTTTCCTGGGCTTTGCGAATTTTTATAGACGATTTATCGCTGGATTTTCGTCTATAGTGGCGCCCTTGGTGGCACTCACTAAGAAAGGGGCGGATGTTGCTCACTGGTCTTGTGAGGCTAAAGCGGCTTTTGCCCGTCTCAAAAGGGCATTTGTTTCGGCCAAGGTGCTGCGACACCCAGATCCAGAGCGTCCTTTTGTGGTGGAGGTGGATGCCTCTGAGATGGGTATTGGGGCAGTGCTTTCTCAGATGGGAGTGTCTGATAATCGCCTTCATCCCTGTGCTTACTTTTCCCGTAAATTTTCGCCTGCCGAGATGAATTATGACGTGGGTAACCGGGAATTGTTGGCTATTAAGGATGCACTCGAGGAGTGGAGACACTGGCTTGAGGGGGCTAAATTTGTGGTCTCAATTCTCACTGACCATAAGAATCTGGCATATTTAGAGTCAGCGAAGCGTCTCAATGCCAGGCAGGCACGATGGGCTTTGTTTTTTGCTCGCTTTAATTTTTTGATAACATATCGCCCTGGGTCAAAAAACATCAAGGCTGATGCGCTCTCGCTGAGTTTTGCTCCAATCCAGGAGACCACCGAGGAGCCGTTGCCCATTGTTTCCCCATCATGTATTAAAGTGGGCATTACCCAGGACCTCTTATCATTAGTCCTTAGAGCACAGGAGCAGGCTCCTCCAGACCTTCCGGTAGGTCTTTTGTTTGTGCCTCCTAGGTTAAGACAGCGAGTGTTCCTGGAATTCCATGCCAAGAAGTCTGCAGGTCACCCGAGTATTGCCAGAACTCGGGAGTTGCTATCTAGGGCGGTGTGGTGGCCCTCGGTGGCTAAGGATGTGGATCAGTGGGTTCGGGCATGTGACATCTGTGCCCGAAATAAGACTCCTAGAGGGGTTCCTGTTGGCCCATTACATCCACTCTCTATCCCATCTAAGCCATGGACCCACATTTCAATGGATTTTGTGGTGGACTTGCCCAAATCCTCGGGGATGACAGCCATCTGGGTTGTCGTTGACAGGTTTTCGAAGATGGCGCACTTCGTTCCACTGGTTGGGCTGCCATCGGCCAGACGCCTGTCTGAATTATTTATGCTGCATGTTGTGCGTCTCCACGGGTTGCCACTTGATGTGGTCTCTGACCGCGGATCCCAGTTTGTGGCCAAATTCTGGAGGGCATTTTGTTCCGATCTCCAGATTTCTGTCAGCTTGTCGTCGGGCTACCATCCGCAGTCTAATGGGCAGACTGAAAGGGTGAACCAGTCCTTGGAGCAGTTCCTCTGGTGTTATGTCTCCAAGTGTCAGACTGACTGGGTTGCTCATCTGTCCATGGCGGAGTTTGCCTATAACAACGCGGCTCACTCTGCTACAGGGATCTCTCCCTTCCTTTGTGTGTATGGGCATCATCCTAAGGCCAATTCTTTTGACCCCCTGGACTCCACGCCTGGTGGTTCCTCTGTGGTTTCGGTCCTTAGAGGTATTTGGCGGAAAGTGAAGAAAGCCCTTGTGTCTGTGTCATTAGTGACCAAAAGGGTTTTTGATAAGCGGAA
The DNA here is from genome assembly GCF_028390025.1 of Pseudophryne corroboree. Taxonomy (NCBI): domain Eukaryota; kingdom Metazoa; phylum Chordata; class Amphibia; order Anura; family Myobatrachidae; genus Pseudophryne; species Pseudophryne corroboree. The sequence continues at coordinate 690,240,364 of NC_086445.1, read as the reverse complement.
AAGACCCTGCAGCTTCAAATTAGGAGACTTCGTCTGGTTGTCTACCAAGAATTTGAAGTTGAGACAGCCATCTCATAAGTTAGGCCCCCGGTTCATCGGCCCTTATAAGATCACCAGGGTTATCAATCCGGTGGCATTTCAGTTAGATCTGCCCCGTTCTTTGGGTATCAATAAAACATTTAATTGTTCCCTTTTAAAACGGGCGATTAGTAATCCTTCTTCCAGTGGAAGACCTTCCCCTCTTCTGATACGTGGCCAGAGGGAGTTTGTTGTTGAAAGGATTCTTGACTCCAAGGTGGTTCGGGGTCGGCTGTCATTTTTGGTGCACTGGAAGGGGTATGGCCCGGAGGAGCGGTCGTGGGTGCGCAGTTGTGATCTTCATGCCCCCAGACTGATACGCTCTTTCTTCTCGCAGTTCCCCGATAAACCCGGTGGTAGGGGTTCTTTGACCCCTCGTCAGAGGGGGGGTACTGTTAGGGTCTCCTGCCCTGTGCTGCCACGTCGTCATGGCAACCGGGAGACAAGTGCTAGCGGAGTGACCTGAGCGCAGCTGATACTCCGGTTCGGGTCTTTTGCTGTGCAGTGGTTATAGGCTCTGTGCATGGCAGGGGATCCGGTGCTGGTTTTTGTGCTCACAGTCTGTGAGGTCTGAGTGGGGCGTGGACAGCACCTGCTTTATAAGGCCTCTTCTCAGGGTAAGCAGATGCTGCTGAATCTTTGTTGGTTAGTCAGTTTCTGAAAGTTAGCCAGTACTGTGTAGCTTTGTATTTGTTTGTTGCTTACTGCAAATAGGCCTGGGGATTTGGTATTACACTCTGCCAATCCAGACCTAGCAGTAAGACTGGAGTCAGTCGTTTAGCTTGCTGGGGTTCTGTTACTACTCTGTGAACTTAGCAAGTTTGCGGCTGTATTCTAAGACTTGCCTGTCTAATCCTGTCTCACTTTGCTAGGTGTCAGGGGTCAGTTTAGTGGCAGTAAGCTGAACCTGTGCACTGCAAGTGAGAATTAGGATTGTGGAGACTCGCCTTGTGTCTATCATTCCATCTCTGACCAAGGAGTTTACTGCCACACCCGTTGGTAACCCTTTAGGGTTTTGCTGTTGCCCTTAGCAACAGCATTTCGGGTTCTCTACGTATTAAAACACAACATCTTGCTTTTCTCATCTGAGCAGTTCTAATACAAGGGAGATACCCAGTTCCTTAGCCTCTGGGCTTCTCTGTTCACTTTGTGTGTATTTTGTTACCCTATCACCTTCTGTGTACGTTATGTCATATTCCCCAGTCTGTCTGTAAGTCCATTTGTTTTGCATAACAGTTCAAACACCAGTACATTCCTGCAGGCACTGGAGTGCATAACAGTCCTGACACCAGTACTTTCCTGCAGGCACTGGTGTGCATAACAGATGGACCGCAACAACCTCTCCCTGGACGACGCCTTCATCAGGAGATTGTCCAGATATGGAATTATGTTCACCCCCTGTTTGCAGAGGAGAACCATCATCTCCGCCATCACCTTGGTGAAGATCCTCGGTGCTGTGGAGAGGCCAAATGGCAGCGCCTGGAACTGATAGTGATCGTCCATCAGAGCAAACCGGAGATATGCTTGATGCGGCGCCCAAATGGGAATGTGGAGGTAAGCATCCTTGATGTCCAGAGACACCAGGAACTCCGCCTCCGTCAGTCCTGAGATGACAGCTCTCAGAGATTCCTTCTTGAATTTGAACTCCCTGAGATAAGGGTTCAAAGACTTTAAGTTTAGAATAGGCCGTACCGAACCATCCGGTTTTGGTACCACAAAAAGGTTCGAATAATAACCCTAGTTCCCCTGAAGTGGGACCGGAATAATGACCTCTGACACCACCAATTTTCTGATGGCCTCCAGAAGAATTGTCCTGTCTGCCAGCAGGGCTGGCAAGCCTGACTTGAAGAAGCGGTGAGGCGGGGGATCTTGAAACTCCAGTCTGTACCCTCTGGACACTGTATCCAGTACCCAGGGGTCCAGACCCGACGACACCCAGACGTTGCTGAACTGCCGGAGTCTTGCCCCCACCTGACCTTCCTCCAGGCCGAGATGTCCACCGTCATGCGGAGGACTTAGGGGTATCAGAAGCGGGCTTCTGCTTCGTAGCCGGTGCCGCTGAGGGGAGAAAAGGAAACTTACCCGCGGAAGCCGTGGCAATCCACGCATCCAGCTCCTCCCCAAAGAGAGCCTGACCTTTGTATGGCAGTCCCTCCACACACTTCCTGGATTCCGCGTCCGCAGACCAGTTGCGCAGCCAGAGACCTCTGCGAGCCGAGACGGACATGGAGGAGATCCCCGCAGCCATGGAACCCAGGTCCTTCATGGAATCCACCAGGAACCCTGCAGAGTCCTGAATATTACGTAAAAATAAATCAACGTCACCTTTGTCCAGTGTAGTCGATACCTCCTGCAGAGTGATTGACCACCTGGCAATAGGTGTAGCAATCCAAGCACAGGCTATAGTAGGCCGCAATATAGCCCCTGAAGCCGTGTAAATGGACTTCAGTGTAGCATCCTCCTTGCGATCTGCCGTGTCCTTTAACGCAGTAGATCACGGGACCGGTAATACCACCTGTTTGGACAGCCTGGAGACAGAGGAGTTGACTATCGGTGAGGACTCCTATCTCTTCCTATCTTCCTCAGGGAAGGGAAAAGCCACCAAGACCCTCTTGGGAACCTGGAATTTCTTTTCCGGAGTTTCCCATGCCTTTTCAAAGATAGCATTCAATTCTTTGGATGCCGGGAAGGTGAGGGGGGCTTCTTATGATCTGTAAAGAAGGCCTCCTCCACCTGTTCCTGAGCTGTGTCTGAAATGTGTAAAACATCCCTAACAGCCTCGATCGACAAGTGATGCCGTCCCCCTCAACACATCCCCATCATCGTCTGCAGCGTCAGAGTCGGTGTTCGTGTCATTCTGCATAATTGCAAGTGCACGTTTTTGAGAATGTACCACAGGGGACCCCGAGGAGGCAGGATCAGACCATACCACCATAGAGGACTGGAGGACCTGAGTGGCATGCTCAGTCCTAGCAACTCCAGGGCCGAAACTAGACTTGTCAGCACCCGGGGCAAGGAAGCATTTTGGCGCCCCCCCCACATTACACAAAAAATTATCATGTTATCAAATATTTAGAAAGGGGATACCACTGAACAAAATTGCGCCTCATGTGCCCCAAATGTCCTAAGCATCTGTCACATAGCCCCTGTGTGTCCCCACACATTGCACCACATTACTGCACTACATGATTACACTAAGTGCCCTTTATATTGCACTACACTACGTACATGCCCCTATATGCTGCACTACATTACTACACTATCTCCCATACACTGCACTACATTACATGCTCCTAACACTACGTACATGCCCCTATATGCTGCACTACATTACTACACTATCTCCTATACACTGCACTACATTACATGCTCCTATACACTACACTACGTACATGCCCCTATATGCTGCACTACATTACTACACTATCCCCTATATGCTGCACTACACTACTACACCATCCCCTATATGCTGCACTACATTACATGCTCCTATACACTGTACTACATACCCTATATGCTGTACTATATATTACTTCATTACACTACACTACACTACACTACATCTACATTACCAACAATAACACTGCAGGCAGGTATCCCCATTTTACACAGTGCGGCAGGCAGATATCCACATTTTTACACAGCGCGGCAGGCATATATCCCCATTTTACACAGTACGCAGGCAGATGCCCCCATATTACACAGTACGCAGGCAGATGCCCCCATATTACACAGTACGCAGGCAGATGCCCCCATATTACACAGTACGCAGGCAGATGCCCAGATATTACACAGTACGCAGGCAGATGCCCCCATATTACACAGTACGCAGGCAGGTGCCCCCATATTACACAGAATGCAGGCAGGTGCCCCCATATTACACAGTACACAGGCAGATGCCCCCATATTACACAGTATGCAGGCAGGTGCCCCCATATTACACAGTACGCAGGCAGGTGCCCCCATATTACACAGTACGCAGGCAGATGCCCCCATATTACACAGTACGCAGGCAGATGCCCCCATATTACACAGTACGCAGGCAGGTGCCCCCATATTACACAGTACGCAGGCAGGTGCCTCCATATTACACAGTACGCAGGCAGGTGCCCCCATATTACACAGTACGCAGGCAGATGCCCCCATATTACACAGTACGCAGGCAGGTGCCCCCATATTACACAATACGCAGGCAGGTGCCCCCATATTACACAGTACGCAGGCAGATGCCCCCATATTACACAGTACGCAGGCAGGTGCCCCCATATTACACAGTACGCAGGCAGATGCCCCCATATTACACAGTACGCAGGCAGGTGCCCCCATATTACACAGTACGCAGGCAGATGCCCCCATATTACACAGTACGCAGGCAGATGCCCCCATATTACACAGTACGCAGGCAGGTGCCCCCATATTACACAATACGCAGGCAGGTGCCCCCATATTACACAGTACGCAGGCAGATGCCCCCATATTACACAGTACGCAGGCAGGTGCCCCCATAATACACAGTACGCAGGCAGGTGCCCCCATTTTACACAGTGCGGCAGGCAGGTATCCCCATAGGCAGGTGTCCCCATTTTACACAGTGTGGCAGCGGCAGGCAGGTTTCAAGTTGGGGGGAAGGAGGGGGGGGAGAGAGAGAGAGAGAATACTTACGTCTTCCCGCTCTTCGGTCCCGCCGCCTCACGTCCCTCGCGCCGGCCGCCTCCTCCTTCATGCTTATCGCCTCTCCCCGAGCGCTCCTGCTCGGGGGGCGGGGCTTCGCGGAATGAGGCGTTTGCATCGTGACGTCACGACGCAACGCGTCATTCCGCGAAACTCCGCCCCCCGAGCAGGAGCGCTCGGAAGAGGCGATAAGGAGTAGAAACGGCACTGCCGCCGGGTCTCTCTCAGCGCCCCTCTAAATCCTGCGCCTGGGTCACATGCCCCCCTAGCCCCCCCCTAGTTTCGTCCCTGGCAACTCTATCAGAAATCTGAGAAATAGTCCCCCTCAGAGAGACTAACCATTCTGGCTCTCTAGCTGGGATCTGGGATAAAACAGTGCAATCCTGATTACATGGAATGGAGTCTTCCTGGGAAAATAAATCCTCTGCAGCATATGAAACAGTGTCCCTAGACATGTTGTCACACACTCAAACACCCCACAAACACACAGGGTATTATGTAGACAGAGTTTCCCCCCCCCCCAAGAATGGCAGAGACACAGAGATTGGAGCCAACCCACACAAAGCGCTATTAAAGGTATAGGGAGTCCCCAACCAGTGCTGACTGTGTCCCTTAATAGGTGACACAGCCTGTTTACAGCCTCCCCCCCCCCCCCTTCTACAACCCCCTTGGTACCGTACAGATAGCTGGAGATTGCTGTGGAGGGACCTGGATCCACTTGGTACTGAGTGCAGGCAGGAAAAATGACGCTGAACGCTGCTGGGTCTGCTCTGAGGAGAAGCTCCGCCCCCTCAGTGGCGCTGTCTTCCCACTCACTGAAAGATTATACTAGCCAGAGGAGTTGTGCTGGCCTGGATCCACAGACCCCGACAGACTTGCAGTGAACAGTGTAGGGTCCGGCGCTGGCCCAGGGCGCCCCTCCCAGCGCTGCACCGCAGTACCGCTGAGCCATTCAGGAGCATGGTTAAGACTGCGCTCCTTACCCTCTGGACGCCTGCTTCACACTGTCCCCCCGCTTGCAAGGGGGGACAGTGACTCACTCGCCACATCTTCAGCTCCCTGAGGGGGTGGCGGTCGGCTGCCGGGGCGAGCATTCCCCTGCGGCGGGGCGCGATCAGACCCCTCTGGAGCTTAACATCCAGTCAGCGGGAGCAGTGGCTCAAGACCCCGCAGGGCGGACACTGCTCCCCCCCCTTAGTCCCTTGCTGCAGGAAGGCTGTCGCCAGCAGCCTCCCTGCAAAATAAAAAAACTCTGAAAAGAAAGAAAAAAACTCTTTTTCCTAAGAGAACTCTGTAGAGCTCCCCTAGTTGTGACCGGTTCCTCCGGGCACATTTTCTAAACTGAGTCTGGTAGGAGGGGCATAGAGGGAGGAGCCTGCCCACACTCTTAAACTCTTAAAGTGCCAATGGCTCCTGGTGGACCCGTCTATACCCCATGATACTAATATGGACCCAGCATCCTCTAGGACGTAAGAGAAAAAATTGAATTGCGCCCTGCGATCTCCCATCACTTTACACAGGAGTTTGGGCTCGCAAAATAATTTAATTCCCCCTTCTGAATATTAAAACTATTTATAATAAACTCTGCAAATTTAACAGAGTATAATTGAGGTTCTTGGCATGTTTGGCCAAAACTGTGGGCCCATTCACCATGTGAAGGTGAAACCGCTCAGTTTGGCCCCTACGTCCCTAACACTAACGCATTATGGGAGTCATTCTGACCTGATCGCTCCCTAGCTATTTTTTGCAGCGCTGCGATCAGATAATCGGTGCCCATAGGGGAGTATATGTTCGCTTTGCAAGTGTGCGATCGCATGTGCAGCCGAGCACTACAAAAAAGTTTTGTGCAGTTTCTGTGTAGCGCAGAACTTACTCAGCCGCTGCGATAACTTCAGCCTGTTCTGGCCCGGAATTGACATCAGACACTCGCCCTGCAAACGCTCCCAGAAAACGGTCAGTTGCCACACACAAATGCGCTCTTCCTGTCAATCTCCTTGCGATCGGCTGTGCAAATGGATTCTTCGTTAAATCCATCGGTCAGCAATGATCCTCTTTGCACCCGTACGACGCGCCTGCGCAATGCGGTGCATGCGCAGTTCGGACCTGATCGCAGCGCAGCGAAAAAACTTAGTGTGTGATCAGGTCTGAATGACCCCTTATATCAATTTATTAAGGATTTGTCTTTAATGGTGCCCATTTCAATATGTACACAGCAATGCCGGGAACTGTTTATTGATTAAAATCCCTGACGGACAGATATGAGGGGTGCTAATACCAAGTAAACAGATGGTCTCAGCCTTCAGGTGTACAATATATACACAAATATAAAGGAGGGGGGGGGGGAGCTTGGACTGCACACTGTAATTTTTAATTCAGGGAGAATTCAATCAGCCGCATAAATTTACTACGGCTAATAGACCCCACTAGCACTCATCAGGGATTTTTTTTCACCTGGCCAAGAAAGGCAAAAAAAAAGTCCCTGATATCAGCCCTGTTATCGCATCCGTGAACTTATCACTGATCCCATGGGCCGGATGTAATGCTGCGCAAATTCGGCAGCTGTGCGGAGTGCTGGCCGACCCCGAATCTTTTTTTAAAGGGGCAATCAATTACAAGGTACGGCCGCTGAACTCGGGCAGCATTACATTCCGCCCAGTGTGTTTTCACCTGAAAATGTAATAATTTTCAGGCACAAACAATGTGGTTTAATTGAATTGAGTGCTGCAGTTTTTTGCGTAAGAATTTTTTTGGGGGCTGATTGAATTCCCCCCATCCAGGATTTGGGGAACCCCCTGTGGGCCCCACTGCCTGAGGGCTGATAATGTTGATTATCTTACAGGAATGAAAGCTATACCTTATACACACTTAGAATACACTTTACCATGGAGCCGCTGCGGCCGCTAAACTTAGTACACACGCTACGTACTTTATACACTGTTTGCGTACGGAGTCCCGTATCACTGTACGGACTTTGCGTACAAATGCCGCGCTGGGGGTACAAAGTACACACAGCGCGCGCACACCCAGAGATACACTTTAACCCTTTACAGTAATGCAATGATAAAACACTTTAAACCTTAGCAGGGCAATGAGGACACGACACCAATTGTGATTTTACCGCTGGGTTCCGACACCACAGTGGATTATTGCTGAAAGGGGGTTTACAATACAAATAATACACTACAATATAACAGAGTAAATGGCTACAGTCAATGTACATACGTGAGTGGACAAGCTTGCGCAACCCGGCCGGTCCCCGGTCATCTGATAGATAACTTTGTGAGTCTTGTCCCAGGCCAGGCTGCAGCAGGCTTTATTTATACAATTCTTCCAAAAGCAATACAATGGATACTGTAATCCCTTTGTCCATTGGACACAGGAATGCACTTTTACAGTACAGGAGAGGTCATAGGTCGATTTGAAAAGGTAGGCGATGTCTTTCCCAACTGCTCTTGTGGGTGGTCTCCTCTGGATTCCCGCCGCATACATAATGTACAGTAAATACAGTTTATATCTATATTCTGCTTCTGCACATAACTATCCGCAGGAACATGCGATCTTCCGCAGACCAACACCGGAATGTTACCCTTAAAATACCCTACAGCTGGATACCAAACACCACCTTATAACCTTAGTCTGTCCCCTCTTATCCTGTAAAGGTGAATCCCTTTGTTCTGGAATCATTTAAACTGTTGTTACTTTCTGGTGTGGTGCAGGGGGACTATGTGTACATTGTGCACTATTTGGATTAAATATGTAATGTGTTTTGATAGCTCTCCATGCGTTCACAAACTCTACCGTAAATACCCATACCACGCGCTGATGCGCACGACCACGGGAGCGACCATACGCAAATTGCGAATATGTGCACGCACAGCAGAACAAGTACACGAGCGGAGGCCATCTGTGTGTTGTTTGTACGTGATGTGTGTACTGCAATATATTTCGACTTTGACAGGGCCCATCCGCTCCTCTAGGAATCAGGTTCCAGACTGTGCACTTGAATTATACATTTTGCATATGTTACCTTATACTGCACAGGACTATGGTATATTCACTAAAGTGCATTGCTGTTATTAATCTTGTTCATTATCATGCATACATTAGTAGTATTAACTGTATATATGGGGTGCAGACTATGCTCTAATGGTTAGCCAAGCCTCTAAGCATGGGCCCCTATGACTGCATATCCCCGGTGGGCCCTTCTTGCACCAGTCCGAAACTGCCCCCATCATAAGAGGTTCTATCATGCTGAAACTTTAGTACCACGCAGTGAAAAAGAAAATGCATGTACACACTCTAAGCACTATGAATATTGTATAATTAGAATGTAAATTAAGCACTTTGACCCTCTTCAGTGCTGCACCCATAAGTATTGTTTTACAATTGTTACCTTAGTATCCACAGCCATGGGGTACAAGGAAGGGTTCAATGCTATTTATCATTGGGCCTCTTAACTTTAGGTAGGGGGGCAGCATGTTTGTCGGATAGAACAGGCCTACTGATGGGAGGGAGATCATGGGGTTTATTTTACATTTTTTTTAGCTGCAATGGTACATGCAGCTACTGTATCCTGCTAGCCAGAGACACCTCTATTGTTTGGCTTTCTGTCTCATTTTTGAAGGTGACTTGTGACCAAGCCTGGAAAAACAGGTTGGCAACTTTCAGTTACTTTTATTACATGTGAATTTGATTTCCAAACTTTCTTGAATGATGGCGCCCTAGAGTGTCAGCATTTGTTCTACGTCACCCATAGGCTAAAGCAGTGGTTCTCACACTGTGTGCCGTGGCACCCTGGGGTGCCTCAGGACACTTGCAGGGGTGCCTTGAATTGGTGGTCCAGGACCAATTCAAATTATTTATGGTTAACGTAATAGGAAAAATCAGTGCTGGTGGCTGCCAATCATAAAATATGTGGACAAACAGCATCAAATCCTGTCCCTCACCACACAACTGAACCTAAGGATCACATATAAACACAATTTACATCATTTAATACTTCTTTCTAAATATGTCAATAAGTGCAGTTATATGGTGGTGAAAAGGGAGGCCAATCCCGGGATCGGGATCGGCGGGATCCCGGGATTTGGGGCCAAAAATGGGGGATTACATGTGCGGGTGGGTGGGTGTAAGTAATACTACTTACTATTAGGCGGGCGGCAGCCATGGACACACGCTGAACGCGGTGGCACTTCAAATGTAGCACCGGCCGCCAGCCAATCAGAGCTGGCGGACTGGCAGCCAATCAGGGAAGCTGCCGCAGCGGCGGCAGCCAATCAGGAGCGACTGCTGCGTCAGCTTCCCTGATTGGCCGCTCTGGTTGGCTGGCGGCCGGCGCTTCATTTGAAATGCCGCCGCGTTCAGTGTGTCCATGGCTGCCGCCCACCTAATAGTAAGTAGTATTACTTACACACACCCTCCCTCCGTGCAGTGCTCTCTAACAGCCTCCCTTCCGCACCGCTACCTACACCAACCCTCCCTCCCGCACCGCTACCTACACTCTCCCTCCCGCACCGCTACCTACACCCTCCCTCCAGTGCTGCTCCCTACACCCTCCCTCCAGCGCTGCTCCCTACACCCTCCCTCCAGCGCTGCTCCCTACACCCTCTCTCCAGCGCTGCTCCCTACACCGTTCTCCACTGCCCTTCACTGATCCCTACTGCAATCCCGGGATCCCGGGAATCCCGGGATTGAGCGTTTTTCAATCCCGAAACCCGGGATTGAAAAAACAGCTCGGGATTGGCCTCCCTAGTGGTGAACAGAGTTACATAGAAGCATTGCATTTGACGGCAAATAAGAAACACTTGGCCCATTAAGTCTGCCCATGTACAGGCACACATATGCTAGGGATAATTTTGTTGAGGTCTAATTGACCTACCAGTATAACTGTATTTTTGGATTGCGGAATGAAAGTAGAGTACCCAGAGGAAACCTACGCAAGCGCAGGGAGAATATATTACAAACTCCACACAGTTAGAGCCAGGGAGGGAATTGAACCCATGACCTGAGTGCTGTGAGGCAGTAATGCTAACCATTACACAATCCATAGGTGTGCTTCTGTTTGACTACATATTTTATGATTGGCAACCCTGAACTCTGGGCAATTACAATCTCAACAGAAAATCACCAGTTTTAGGTATTTAGATTGGGTTCCATTGGGGGTGTTCGGGTCACTTAAGAAAGGGAGGCCCCAATGGAAGAGGGTGTGTATATTAGATTGCGCATACCTCCTAACATGACCCCAGGGCTGTAACTAGGTGTGTGCGGAGTGTGCTCTGCACACAGCGCTGAAGGGTAGGGGGCGCTGTTGGCAGCACTTGTCAATTATGAATTATCTAATTATTTTCACTTGCAGCTTCCCCCCTTTTTGAAACCCAGCACCTCCTGACCGACACTGTCTCCTACCCCCATCCCTCTTGTCGCTAATACTTATACTGCATTCATGGACTTGTTTTGATAACTCTTTGGTGTTAAGTCGCACTGTCCTTTATTACATTTTGGGATGGTGATGTGCCTGGCATTCGAACCCGTTGCCTATGACATTGCAGTCGGACACTCTATTTATTGAGCTATCTGCCCTTGTATAGAAAGCTAGAGAATTCCAAGCTGGAGAGTTTTCATTATTTGTAGCTTACCTTGTACTTTGTGAAAGGGAGATTAGCATTGCGGCTGGGCAGATCTATGTAGTGTATGGCTGCAAGGGATTGGATGTGTGCACACTGGATGGATCTGCTCGATTATGGTGCTGGTTGTTTTTTTACAGAGTACAGGTAGCTTCCATAGTTGCCAATTCAGCTTATAACAAGCGGAATTGGGCTTCTTTTTTTTTTTCAGGTTGCTTTATTTTTTTGATGGTTGCATGTTGCTTTTTTTGGGCTTATTATTTCTTTTGCGGCTTGTTTTGGGGCTTTTTTTTTTATAGGTACCACTGGCATCGACAGAAGTAGTCATTCATCCAATCATTCATTCAACACAGATCCTCACAAAGATATAGGTGAGAAGCTGCGGATGAATAGATGAATTTGGGGTCTTAAATTGTGTCAAATGGCTGCATTTTTCTAAAACCGGGGAATAATGATGGGCCTAATTCAGACCTGATCGCTAGGCTGCATTTTCGTACAGCCTGCGATTAGGTCTGAACTGCGCATGTGTATGCACCGCAATGCGTAGGCTCGTCGGTCCGCAGTGACAGGGATCGGCGGGCAGTGACGGGATGTGCGAGAAAAGCGATCACACGGGCGATCGCAAGGTGACTGACAGGAAGAGGTCGTTTGTGGGTGGCAACTCACCGTTTTTATGGAGTGTCCAGAGAAACGCAGGAGGGACCAGGCGTTTGAAGGGAGGGATTCTGACGTCAGCTCCGGCCCTGATCATCGCACTAGAAGAGTAAGTCCTGGGCTGTGCAGAGACTGCACAAACTTCTGTTTGTGCAGCTCTCCTGCACATGCGATCGCACACCTGCACAGCGATTTCTCCCTCCCTGTAGGCGGTGACTACCTGATCGCAGCAGTGCAAAAATCATCTGCTAGCAATCAGGTCTGAATTAGGCCCCATAGTAAGCAAGTGCTTTTCTGCAAACTAAGGAGATTATTCAGAGTTGGTCGCAGATTTTGCTATTTTAGCAAAATTTGCGACCACCAAAATCACACAGGGCAAGGCCAGCCAGCATGTGTGGTGCTGCCCCGCGATGCGATCGCAATTCAAATGGAGGTTGACCCCTGCCTTTGCAGTGTTGAAGTCAAATTGCTTTCTAACAAATATTTAAAATGCCTGCTCTAATATATACTGTGGACGCCTGCGCATCTTATTACCATGTGCTATGAATGTGCGCTATACATTGCAAAAACACTGCATCCCATAAGAGAAAACAATACACCCACACATTATCTGAGTTCCAAAGCTCATTGTATATAGTTACATGGTTACAATTTATACAGTAAGCAGTCATTACAAACTAATTCAAATACAGACATGGCCAGTAATACATCACCATCTCCCTCAATGCACTTTATAATCGCTCCAGTTCCTCCATCTTTAGCTGTGTCTCAACTCCAGCTAACAGCAGCAAAATATTACCAACACCCCATCTCGCTCAGCATCTGGGACAAAAAGGGCCACCTGTGTGAGTGTTCAGCAATACACTTAGAGTTGGGGGCGTGCACAGGTCTCTTGTTATTAGTCTAGGGGAGGGAACTTTCTCATTCATGATGAGTCATTGGTCAGTTCATATGCAAGCCTTGAAGACATCAAAAGGGCTGGCCTGAGTTTCCTGTCCACATGCTTTAAATGGAATGCCCTTTGTCGTCAGTTGAATTGTGGCTTAATATTCATACATTCAATCATATCTACTCATGGCAATGTGCTACAACTTAATAACAGGCATCAAATGAATCTACACATTTATCTGGTTACTTTGACACCAAGCACGACATATCCATCTTGCTCCGCTCCAATGATAGACATACATGACTTTACTCCATTATATAATTCAAAACTTTATGATGTCTGGTGCTTGATATGTTCAAATCATGTGCTGTATGAAATATGTGTCGAATCTATCTTTGTGGCATGTCTGTGTAAATGCGTGTTACCATATTTGCTGTGCACGCTGCGCGTATTTGCAAGCTTAGCGACTCATAATGTGTGGAGTCTGTATGTTCTCTCTATGTAATTTTTTGACTTCGACAGTCCACCCTTTGGCAGTAAACAATAACTGCCATAAATTATTAACATAAGAAAAAATATTTCAGACAATAATCGGTGACCTAGACACACGTATGTATTCATTTTGCAAATCAGACATTTGACTATATTTGGGGAAGACAGGGAGGAGGACGAGACATCCTCTACATGCACTCGGCGGTCACGGGACCACTGGTTGGGTGTGGGACAACATTCAACCTATAGAGTATGCTGGGACAGTGCTTCGGCCTGTAATGTCTGATTTGAATGAACATTTCACACATACATGTACCTACGTCTTCATACACTGATGTTCGGATTTGATTGAGGTTCTGCTGGGTAGAGGGAGAAGACACAAACAAATCGTGAAAGTGACATATAAAATTTTCATGATTTACATATTCCTATAATTTTCTGAACATTGTTTCCATTTCTGGAACATATGCTAGGTCTGTTTCATCATTGAACAAGGGTTATAAGTAGTGTCCTTCCTAAATAACATAAACCTTCGGAGTTCGGGGAGAGCCACTCATAAACCTTTCTTCCACATATATTAATGAGCTCTTTATCTGCTATGTGTGAATAGCCATTGTCTGATTGTTCCTGATTACCTCCCAATTTCCTGAAATTGGTGAGATTTAAACATACCAAGGATTTATCTATGGTACTGGTGGATCTTAAGGCTAGGGGGTCTAGTTATATTATATTCTTTGTCCACCGGTCCCCTCCCCCTTCCGTGTAATTCAAGTACCTCAGCTAACTCTAAAAAAAATATGGCACTAATCCTGCATCTTTTCGTCTTAGAGGTACCTGTGAGCACATCCAGCATCCTGTTTGGTTTAAGACCTTACCCACTAGTGAGTGGTAATCACTCAACGGATGTCTGTCACCTTATTGCTAGACTGACATCTCTGGATGCTCTCATCTTCAAATATGGGGTCACAATAACTACAAAATACAGTATTCCTCAGACAATAGCCTATAATGTTACCTCCGAACTCCGTAACTGCTGGATCTTTGATTTTTCTCTGGCTTTAACAAACTGATTGGCTAATCCTGGGATCCTATAAAGAAATCACTCCTTCCTCCAGAACCAGTTCCAGTCCCACACTCGACTCCTCATGAAAAACCTCGCAAAAATAGAATGTCCTGAAAAAAATGTTTGTCACCTGGAAAAAGAGAGAAAAAGAAAATAGAACAAAACAACTCTTGTCCATAGCAAATCAATTACAATGACTGGTCTTTCTGTAATCCTTTAGCATGCTCAGGTAGTGTTCAACAGTGCCGCCTCTCAGTCTTCACGGAACAGACTCTTTGGTGATACTTTTGCGATCTCACTCCATTTACGAGTTCCTTCCGGACTACCGACTTTCCTGCAATGGGAATCGTGGACCCAAGTCTCTCTCGGCTACTTTCACTGGGATAGTGCTGTCAACAAAACTTGGTACAGTCCTTCCCACCTGTCTATTAGGCAACCTGAGTGTAAGAACAATCACACAGTCTCTTGGTTCACAATCAAGACAGTTAGTATTTGGCATACCAGGAATCAACAGTTTCAAGTACTTTTGTCAAGTTCTCAAATGCTGGCTCATATCGATAAGGTACTGTACTGTCACCTCATTGGTGTATTTCTGATCATTGTGCGGATCAATCATGACATGAGGTTGTCTTCCAAAAAAAACACAAAAACCAAAACAAAAATTTCAAAGAGGGTGATTCGTTAAGTGAAGATCTGGGAGTGGTTCCGATGCTACCTCTACTAGTGGCAGTGTCTATGACATACTTGCCTACTTTTGAAAAGTAGTTTCAGGGACATTATAAATTGTGTGCCATTGAGGGGGCGTGTCACATTCCACCCAAGGGGGTTGTTTATCTCCACCTATGGGCGTATCTATTGTCACTCAGGGGTGTGTCCTGCAGTGGCAGATGAAAACTAAAGTACAAAGCGCAGGACACGGTACACACTGACATCACAACTACATTATACAGTAGAGACAGGGCCGGATTAACAATGGGACGGATGGAGCTGCAGCTCCAGGCCCACACATAAAATAGGCCCACAGCATCTGCACTGCTCTATGCTGCTGAAGACAGGAAAAAAAAATTCCTTCTACAGCAGCATTCCAACATCCCCGCTGCCTTCCCCCTCCTAACCTCCGCCGCCGCCTTAAAGATGATTTAAATGCCGCCACAGCCCACTGGCATAAAGATATTGACAATGGCGGCGCAGTGAAAGGCTTTCCTAGCCCTCCCTGCGCCGCGTTCATACAGTGAGACCCGGCGCCTCCTCCGCGCCGCAGACGTCACGGCGTGTGACGTCATATAGGCGCCGCCGCACACAGTATCCAGTTTCGCAGCACAGGCACTGCTCTCTCTGCTGCAAGCCCCGTGAAGGAAGCCCTGGCTGGTCCGAATAGTGTCTGATGCCGTCGCTCCTCAGTAGAGAGGATCACGGTGAGATGTTCAACACTTTAAGGGGTGGGCTGCCTGGCTGTACTACCGCATTTACACATAATAAATATATCTTGAACTATGTAGTGCTGCGCTTTGCATGATGCCACTCTCTGCACAATACAGTATTATATATATATATATATATATATATATAACATGTATATATCCTAAACAGTGTGTGTATGTATATATATATATATATATATATATATATATATAGAGTCCAACGTGCGGCACTCAGCTATCAAAGAAAAAACTGGAAACCAGTAGCGTATAACAACGTTTCAGTGCCGTAAGCACTATCGTCAGGTTTATATATATATATATGATATACAGTATCTGTATGTCTATCTATAGATATATATATAGATATAGATATATATATAGATATATATATATATATATATATATATATATATAGATGAGGTAAATGAAGCAGCGGCACTCCGGTTTAAATCAATCAACGAACGTGTATTGTGTCAAAAGCATACATAAAGTGGTCACATAGGGCCAACATTTCGGGGTCCGCAACCCCTTTGTCAAGGCGTTAACAGTTCACGCCTTGACAAAGGGGTTGCGGACCCCGGAACGTTGGCCCTATGTGACCACTTTATGTATGCTTTTGACACAATACACGTTCGTTGATTGATTTAAACCGGAGTGCCGCTGCTTCATTTACCTCATCTCTACTTTATTCTGCTGCGGAGGGCACCCGGGATACTTGCCGATATTGGTAGAGCCGGGCAAGTCTGCTCTTTATATATATATATATATATATATATATACACACATACACACACACACACACACACACACACACACACACACACACACACACATGATGCCAGAAGTGCAGCACTCACAGCATGAATAAAAAAACAACTAAAGGGCCCTACACATTTGGCGATATGCCGCCGAGGTGCCTGACGACCGATACAGCAGACGAGCGACCCGGTGGCGGGGGTGGTGGTGACTGGGACAGTGAAGTTTCTTCATTCCCCCCGTCACCTGGCTCCATAGCAGTGCATGCTAATATGGACGATATTGTCCTTATTGGCCTGAATGTATAAGCCACCAGGCACCAACGATGAACGCGCACGGGGCCGCGCATTGTTCATCATTGGTGCCTACACACTTAACGATATGAACTAGTTGTATAATAATACTAAATAAGGCACTGACATACTATATATATATATATATATATATATAGTCCCAAAGAGATAGAAACCAGCACCTCCAAATTACTGCATAATAAAGTCTTTATCAAGATATAACAATCTTAAAACACCAGAGGCAAGAAACATTGAATAAAGCACACGGGGTGTCAAAAAACTGCATAATATCATATCACCATATCCAAAGTGGTAAATAATGCAAGCCTCCAGTGACAGACAGGTAGTAGGTCAACAGCTGTTTCGGTGCTCACAAAGGCACCTTCCTCATGGACAGTCAACCTGGTGTAGAAGTGTGTCTCTTATACCTGCCAGAAATGAGTAAAACATGCTCACCTGATTGAGAATGAAGCACACCTGTGTCTGTCCAGCATCACCGCCGCGTCCGTCACCGGAAGTGACGTCCGTCAACATCCGGCCGGATCCAGCAGCAGTGCGACACGCTGGAGAACCAGCAACACCGCCGCATCCGCAACCGGAAGTGACGCTTGTCAACATCCGGCCGGGTCCAGCAGCAGTGTGACGCGGCCAGAGGGCCGATCATGTGACCTAAACACCACCACTCCTCTGAGCTGGCAATGCAGGCTCCATGACTCCGCCCCCATTTTCGGCCATGTCACAGCCCAGACAACATGACAACAAAAGCACGGTATATAGTAACGGGCAATATTTGAATAAATAGTTAATGCCCCAAACAACTAAGTTGCAATTCTCTGTATACTGGCAGATATAGTAGACACACCCAAACATAATAAACAAACAAGTGATAGTTAAATAGAACCGGAAAACCTGAATAGGTAATTCAATCAGGTTATGGAGAGTCTCTAATGAAACATTCACCCTACAGAAAGCAACCAAACCCCTGACTTTCATTTAGTCCGTTGGGTGCAACTGAATTAAGTCGGGCTATCCAATGGGTTTCACGCTGGAGTAGAATACATCCATGGTCAACCCCTCGTCTAAGTGGGGGGACACAATCTATTGGCATACAGTGGAAATCTTTAATAGTATGTCCACTCGTCACAAAATGTTTAGCCACAGGTGGTGTATTTAAATCCAGTGTAACATAGGCTTTTTTTATGGAAGAACGGTGCATAGAGATTCTCTCCTTCAATGTCCTTATCGTTTTCCCAACGTAGAACAGATGGCAAGGGCAGGATATAAGATATACAACATAGCGACTGTTGCAGTCCAGATGATGCTTTATTTTAAATCTCTTGCCATTCTGGTGATCAAAAAAGGAATCTCCTAACGTCAGAAAGCTGCAGTTTGCACACCCATGGCATTTGAAAACACCCAGCTTGGGTTGTAACCAGCATTTGGATCTGATAGGACCAATGTCCGATGGTGCTATGATATCTTTAATGTTCTTGCTCCTCTTATAGCAAAAAAGTGGAACATTCTTGCACAATGTTCCTATGGTTGCATCAGCCTGAATGATGTGCCAATGTTAAAGTATGACATCACAAATATGTCTTGAGGGTATAGAGTAAGTAGAGGAGAAAATCATTCGTTCAGTTATAGCATCCTTCTTTCTAGATTCCAAAGCATCCTCCCGTTTAATGTTCATACATGTTGCAATGGCGTCATTGATTTCACTTTGTGCATATCCCCTTTGTGCAAAGCGTGTGCCCATTTCTTCAAGTGCCCGTGGTAATTCCTCCATATTAGATGTAATACGTACTACTCGTAATAGCTGCGAGAGGGGAAGACCCTGCTTCAAAGGGGTCGGATGGAAGCTATCTGCTGATAGTAACGTATTTTTATCGGTTGCTTTCCTGTAGATTTGTGTAGACAATTCATCCCCTTGTTTTACTATACACACATCAAGATAGTTGATTGAAATCTCACTAAACGATAATGTAAATCTAATCTTAGTGTCCAGACTGTTCAAAGTATCTATGAAGTCGGTGAGGAGCCCCTCACCACCAGTCCACACCATAAAGAGATCATCAATGTAACGAACGTAAAAATGTATAAACTGTGAAAAATTAGAATCTGCCATAATATGTTGGATTTCATACAGATGCATATACAGATTAGCATACGCAGGGGCCACATTGGACCCCATCGCGGTGCCTCGAAGCTGTAAATAAAATGAATTCTCGAACAAAAAGTAATTTTTACACAACACAATCTCCAGTAGCAAAATCAAAAATTCAATGTTGGGACCTCTATAGTGTGGACTGGTGGATACCAGACTCCTCACCGCATCAATGCCAGCAGAGTGATCAATGTTGGTATACAAGCTGGTAATATCCAGAGTAACCAACAAACTCCCCGGAGGTAAGGAACCCAGTTCTGAAAGTTTTTTAATAAAGTCGGTGGTGTCTTTTAAGTAATACGTGGTATTCTGTACGACAGGTTGTAACCAAAAGTCTATAAACTGCGATAAAGGTTGACAAAAGGATCCACAGGACGAAATTATGGGCCTGCCAGGTGGACTGACAAGCGTTTTGTGTACTTTAGGCAGTACATAGATCAAGGGAACTCTTGGATGGACCTGCGTAAGAAAATGTGCAGTCGATTCATCAATCCAGCGGTTCAACAGACTAAGATTGATAACAGTATCAATTTCTTTCTTGTAGGAGTAAGTAGGATCATATGTGAGACATTTGTAACACTCAGTGTCCGAAAGCTGTCTCTTGATCTCCCTTATGTAATCACATCTATTGAGCAATACAATATGATAAAGCTAGATATTTATCTTATATAAAACCCTTTGTGAGGTCTAAGAACACTGTACGCTATTTACGTATGAAGTACCGTAAGGGTACGCTCGTTGCGTAACAATCGCTTAGCCGTAGTCGAGACGCTCAAGCGTCACGTTCGCTCACGGCCAAGAGATCACAGGCAGGCACGTTATTGGCTGCCGACTAACGTAATGATTCGCTATAGCGTAGCGGACGCTCGGGACCACGAGGAGATCACCAGCGGCGCTGACGCTCACAATGTTAAACCTTTAAATCTAAACCATAAACAGTATAATATGCTGTAAAACCTTTTGTGTAGAAATAGGGTGTAGATGCAACCTAGTGTAACCTTATTAACTTAAAAGCTGTTTGAGCGTCAGCGACGCTCTGAGAATACTTAGCACTATAAGAAATACACAGATACCTGGGCTTAGGGTCCAACGCCTAATATATATATATTATGAATGATATACTTGCAAAAGAATTAACACAATACAAGTCATACACTACAATATAACATAGACTACCTAACCAGATAACTACACAGGAAATACAATACAATACAATTACGTTTTAAGGGAAAATAAGAGAGAAAGAGGAGAAGAGAGAGAGAGAAATTGGCCCACAATAACAGTAAGAACAATATGGCTGCGGAGAAAACTTACGCACAAAGGAAACGATCGCATGCGCCTCTGGACATCCAGCTCCCGATTTTCAGCAATGATAACCGTTGAAGAGTGAAGAGCTGGATGTGGTCGGCTTGTCTATTTATGCCCCACACACAATACAATTCAATGGTCCCTACAATCTCATTGTTCATTGGACACAGGAATTCCTCCTCGCATTATAACAAAAGGTCATAGGTTGATTCATACAGGTGGGCTGTGACTATTTCCAACAGCTCAGGTGGGAGGGAAACTGGGTTTCCCGCCGCATGGATAAGTAAGTGCAAATACAGTAAATGTTCATAAACTTCTTATGTCCATAACTATTCGCACGAGCGATTAATCTGCTTCAAACCAACACCGGAATATTGCTAATTAAATACTCTTCCGATGGGTACTAAACACCACTGTATTACTCCTGTCTGACCCTTCGTATCAAACAAAGAGGGATTTCTCTGTTCATGAACATTCTATATTAACCAAACTTTCAGGATCTATCAAAGGGACCATGATCTACAAAATACATTATATAGTGGAAATATGTAATGATTGAGTCGCACGCTACGATCACATAAACTCTACCGTAAATACGCATACCGTGCGCCTGCGGGTGCCCGCGACTGTGAGTATGCGCACGTACGGGAGAGCGTACGCATGCGCAGCACGGACCTGTGTGAGGTGCAAATATGGTAGTGTGCATAGAGATATTTTTCTGACTTTGACAGTCCACCCTTTGGCAGTCAACAATAACTGCCACCTTCTAAAACATTTCAAAAAGAGAAAAATATATGTCAGGGGTTAATACATTTCCATGGTTGGGTAAGGGAGGAGAGTGGAGAAGGTGTGAAGAGGGTATGACCTAGTGAGATAGTAGAAGCATGTGTGTATGAATCCATGTTTGGGGGGGTCATGTATCATCGTGCCGTACGTGTTGTACATCAAGCTTCGAGGCATTGCGAAGTATACATTTGAATTCCTTCTTATCCCGTGGTACGGGTCTGTGGATGGGCTGTCAAACTTTACCGAGCTCTTTTCGGCTTTTGGTTGTAACAAAATGGGGAGCACATTTTAGTTGATGATACATGAATGGGGGAGATATGTGATTGCTGATATCTGTGCCTGTATTCCCTATCGACTATGTGTGTCATTACCTGGGGGTTGTAGAAATGAAGAAAAGACATAATTACGGTAAATGCGGTGGTATTCTATGTCAGGTAAATGTACATTCGTCGATTGAGGTCTTGTTTGGTGTCTGTTGGTTGCAGTCTTCTTTGTGCTTTTGCCCATAAGGTGCGAGCAAAAGCTGTCAATGTCCATAGATTTACAAAAGTGTTGGGCTAGCGTAATTTTAAAATTTCTAGGGAAACTGGGGATCCATGGCATAGTTCATCAAAAATCTGTGTATCAGGTTGTCAAAACTTCTTCTTTAATCCATTTGTTGTCTGTATATCGGCTCATCAAATTCCTCGTCCAAGTGGGTCTTTTTACCTTGGAGAAAACGGAAAAAACAGGTGAAAGAAACGGACTGTAGAAATCGCATTTTCATCACATCATTGTTTCTACATTTGGGTCATAAATCAAATCCATTGGAATTACAGTTTCCTCACTCCTTAAACTCATCACCCTGGTACTTCGTTTACACTTCGTTAAAGCCTGACCGCATCTAAATATCAAGCCAATCGTTATGATAACACCTAAGATACATAGGAGAAACTTCCCAACATCCATTATGACTCCTTGAGCCCAGTCTCCTAAACCAGAGAACCAATTTCGTGGGTTCAACCATGACACCCAACCAGTCAGCTCATTACCTACAGCAGCAAGAGTGAGATTGTGTCTCCTGCGAAATTCCCACTTCAGTTGGAGAATATCGTCCATCTTTTGGTCTATGACCTCGACCGGGTCCTCGGTGCTATTCGTAATATATGTGCAACACTTCACGCCGTATTGTGTTGCCAGTGTGACACAATATCCGCCTGTCACTGCTGTGAGGTAATTAAGAACCATTCTATGCTGTACCAGTTCTGTTTTATAAGCTTGAAGTTCTCTTCCAGTATACCTAAACGTGTCATCATACATTTCAGTGATATTATCTAACAAATTTGCAAGCGCAGATATGTATTTATAATTCAACACTCCTCTGGCGGTGCGAGTGATGTCTAACGCGATTAGAAACTGAATCCCGGTGGATTCATGGATCATGTCAGAGGCCGGATGCTCTGTTCTTTCTATCAGGTGCCGTTTAACTACGTGCTCGTAATGGGTGTGAGTATAAGGAGTTTGGGCAACACGGTGTATGTCTTTCATTTTGTCATGTGATACAGTCATTACTTCAGGCAGTACTTTTCCAATATAACACAATCCTTCAGAGTTTGGGGCAAGCCACTTATACGCCTTTCTCCCGCATATGAAATATGCATCATCGGGGAGAACATATGGGACGGAGTAGGACATAACCATATTACACACCTTCCATGTGAAATCTCCTAACCCTAATTCTTCCATCTGCTTAGTACACGTATCAGGTTGTACGATATGTGCACAGTATCCTGGTGATACCTCTCCAACTCTCGTAATCCTATTTCCTAAGGTATACCTATATCGGAAAGATTTTCCTCTACTGGCTATGTGGCGTATAAGCTCTGTATCTGTAGGCATTCTATCTGCTCTATGTGAAAAGGTCATGGTTTGATTACTCCATGACACTTCCCAATTTCCCGGCTTTCGGGGATTGGAGATGTTAAAACATAATAGGGACCTATCCACATGGTATTGGTGGAGCTTCAAACTAGGAGGGCTGGAGATATTAAACCTCCTGTCCACCGGTCTCCCACCACTTAACTCAAGTACCTCCCCTAACGTTAAAGGAAATGGTACTAGCCCTGATTTGCTATGACCTTGAGGTACTTGAGAGCATACCCAACAATCTGTTTTATTTAACACACTACCCACTAAGGAGTGATAGTCACTCAATGGATGCCGGTCCATATGGATATTAAAACTGGATTGGCATTTCTTTATGCACCCATCCTCAATGACATTGTTACAGAGCCGACAGATACAGTTTTCTTCAGCTAACAATCCTTCACAATTCCTTCTATGGTCAATGCTATCGGATCGTTTTCTGATACTCGCCTTTACTTGTTGGTTAAGTTGTTCTTGGAAAACTACGCCTCCATCTTTATCATCAGAACCCATTCCAGAACCTCTCTCGACCTCCATGGTACTCTCGCCGGAACAGACTGCTCTGGTCAACATCATGGTCAACAGGAAAATCCGGATCACAGTCTCTTGGGGCAAGTCCATCTTGTAGGAGGAAACGGAGAAGAATGAGAAGGGGGAAAAAAATAATTTGAGGGAGAGGGGATGGGAAGTTGGAGAAAAACAATAAAAGGGAACAGGGGATCGACAACTGCTTTTGGTCTTGTGATTTTCAATGCTCAGGTGCCGCCTCAATCCTCCTGGAACAGACACTCCAGTGATACAACCTCTACCGTCTGTTCCTTATCACGGGACCTCTCTGGATCAGCAACCTTCTTACAGTGGGACGAATGAACCCAAGTCTCTCTCTCAGCAACCTTCAATGCTGTAGTGCTAGTCAATAAGACCTGGTATGGTCCTTCCCATCTGTCAATAAGGCAACCTGAGCGTAGAAAATTTCGTATCATTACATAATCCCCAGGTTCAATGTCATGACAATTACTATCTGGTAAATCAGGAATCACTAACTTCAGATTATCATTTTGATTCCTTAACTGTTTACTCATGTTAATCAAGTATTTTACAGTCACTTCATTGTTACACTTCAAATCATCCTGAGGGTTAATCATAACATGCGGTTGTCGACCAAACAAGATTTCAAAGGGAGACAGATTAAGAGGGGACCTGGGAGTGGTTCTGATGCTGTACAGTACAATGGGTAAAGCTTCTGGCCATGTCAATCCTGTCTCTGCCATCACTTTACTCAGTTTATTTTTAATAGTGCTGTTCACTCTTTCCACTTTCGCACTCGCCTGTGGACGGTATGGAGTGTGCAGCTTGCTATCAATTCCCATCAATTTACACATTCCTTGAAAGACATCACCTGTAAAATGGGTACCCCTATCACTTTCGATAATTCTAGGGATACCATATCTACATACAAATTCCTGCACAATTTTCTTAGCAGTAAACATAGCGGTATTTGTGGCCGCTGGAAATGCTTCGACCCAATTTGAGAAAACATCTATACAAACAAGTACATATTTCAAATTTCGACAAGGGGGTAATTGAATAAAGTCAATCTGTATTACCTGGAAAGGGCCGCCGGCAGGTGGGATATGAGATGGTTCTGTAGGTATTGCCTTTCCGATGTTCTTTCTCAAACAGGTAAGGCATGACATTGCTCTTTTACTCGCATGAGATGAAAATCCTGGGGCACACCAATATGCTCTTACCAACTTGCACATCCCTTCCTTGCCCAGATGAGTCAGCCCGTGAGCTGCCTCAGCTAAACATGGAAGGTATGCTCTGGGGGCCACTGGTTTACCGTGTCCATCCGTCCAGAGTCCTGAGGACTCCTGGCCATATCCTTTTGCCTTCCAGACTGCCTTTTCCTGTGTGGAACACAAATTTTGCATTTCACACAACTTCTGTGTGTTGATGGTATTAAATACCATCAATTGTGTGGTGTCTGTCTGTCTGGGGGTAGCAGCTGCTAACTTAGCAGCTTCGTCTGCTCGGCTGTTACCAAGTGATACTGGGTCTTGGCTATATGTGTGTGCTTTACACTTGATAACAGCCACTCTGTCGGGTTCCTGTATCGCTGTTAGAAGCCTTTTTATGTGAGCTGCATGCGCTACCGGTGTACCAGCTGCCGTCATGAAATTTCTGAGGCGCCATAGGGCTCCGAAATCATGGACTACCCCGAATGCGTATCTAGAGTCGGTGTAGATATTGGCTGATTTGCCCTTAGCCAATTCACATGCTCTGGTTAGGGCGACCAGTTCAGCAACCTGGGCTGAGTGAGGTGGGCCTAGCGGTTCCGCTTCTATGGTGCCTTGGTCATCTACGACTGCGTATCCAGTACACAAGTCTCCCGAGTCTGACTGTCTATGACAACTACCGTCCGTGTAGAACGTAAGTTCTACATCTTCCAGTGGGTTGTCACTGATGTCAGGCCTTGCGGTAAAATTTTGGGTCAAATATTCCATACAATCATGTGTGTCTTCCTTTGTATTAAATCCTCCTTCCCCACCACTCTCATCCTCCACCCTTTGTGCCTGTCCAGGCACACCTGGGAGATATGTTGCAGGATTTAATGCACTGCATCTCCTTATGGTGATGTTTACGGGGGCCATTAGTGCCAATTCCCATCTTATAAACCGCGCTGATGAGACGTGCCTGGTTTGGGCAGAATTCAGCAAGGCTGACACTGCATGTGGTGTATGAATTGTGAGGTTGTGACCTAGCACTACATCTTCGCTTTTCGTTACTAGCAATGCTATTGCAGCAACGCTTCGCAAGCATGTGGGGAGGGATCGCGCTACCGTGTCTAGCTGAGCGCTGTAATAGGCTACTGGCCTGCTGGCATCACCGTGCTTTTGGGTTAGTACGCCTGCCGCGCAACCAGCACTTTCTGTTCCATATAGTTCAAAGGGTTTCCCATAGTCTGGCATACCTAATGCTGGTGCCTGCGTTAGGCACTGTTTAAGTCTCTCAAATGCAGTCTCAGACTCGTCTGTATGCGAAATCCGATCAGGTTTGTTTGAGGAGACCATCTCCTGCAAGGGTAACGCTAGAATGGAAAACCCTGGGATCCAATTACGGCAATACCCACACATTCCTAAAAATGTTCTGATCTGTTGCTGGGTTTGTGGCAGAGTCATGTCTCTAATTGCTTGAATTCTTTTTTTTTTTTCCAAAATGTTTTTATTTTAAATTTTTTCCTTAGAACATTTTCAATACAATGCCAACAAAGCATTAAGTGGGATAATACTTAAGAGAACAATACAGTAGAAAATGATTGTAATACAAATTGTCATATCCAAAGTATAAAGTCCGCATATTATCAAAACCTTTTGCAATCGATCAAGAAAAGAAAAGTAAAGGAGAATTTATTCTTCCAAGGAGAAAGAGTAGAGAGAAGAAAGAGAAAAGAGGAGAAGGAATAGAAGAGTAGGAAACGGCAAATGGACGTTTGTATGATGTAAAGAGAGGAAGGTGGGAAAGGGATCGCCTGTAGCCCCGTAACCAAAAAGAAAAAAAAAGGGGGGGGGGGGGGAAGGGGCACTAAGGAAATGGGTGTTAACTCAATCGGATGGGAGGTTCAGATAGAAATACTGCAGTTTCATACCATAGAGTTGTACGAAAACAATTATGAATCTGAGTTTTTGTTGAAATGTTTAAAGTGTCAATAAAAGAGTCCCAAATCTCAAAAAATTTCTCTATGCGTTGTTCTTTATGTAACGAAGTTTCCATCCAATCCATTTTGAATACATGAAAGAGTTTATCTTTAAACATTTGTAAGGAAGGAGGAGATGGATGTATCCATTGTTGTAATATACATTTTTTTGCCACAGCTGATAAAATCAACAGTAGCTTGCGACAACCCGGAGATATTCTAGAAGTGGTTGTCAATATGCCAAAAACGGCCCATTCAGGGGACAATGGTAGAAAATTAACCAAGTCTGAAATAGCGAATTGTTTTATTTGAAGCCAGAATTTTTTGATATAAGTACAATCCCACAGACAGTGATAAAGAGTAGCTTCAGGTCGAGTGCATTTTGGACATGTTGAAGTGGAAGACATCCCCACTAACTGACAACGAGAAGGTGATAGGTATCCTCTATAAAAGATTTTCAAAAACATTTCCTGGTACATAATGGTTGGAAGAGTACGATTGGAATATAAAAGTGCTTTTAGAATGGTTGCTTCACTAAGATCAGGAAAGTGTCTCTGCCATCTGGTGATGCCTGTATCATAGTGGCCTTCATAATATGGTATCCGCAATATTTTATAGAGCCTTGAAATAGCTCCTTTAGTGTTAGATGTAGATCGAAGGGAGATATCCAACTGGTTCCTCCAGTCCATGGGAGAAAGATAAGAGGTCACTTTAGAGACATAATGCTGTGCTTGCAAAAAGGCTAAATTGTGAATTTTTAAGAAAGAAAATTTAGATTGAGCCTGAGAAAAGGTAAGAGTACGTTGTATAGTTGTATCAGTTAGTTGATGAATTGTGGTAAGCCCCTGTTGGGCCCACAAAGAAAAGGGGCCATGTGCCAAACCATGTTGAAAGTTTACATTGCCAAGCCAAGGAAGAAACAAAGAGTACGAGGCGTTAAGTTTCCATTTATTACGAATTGTATGCCAAACTGACCACGCTGACATTAAGAGAGGGTTATCTAGTACTCCTGCTGGTATGTCGGATTTATGGAGGTGTAAAAAACAAACTAAATCTATATTGGTTAGGAAGGACTGTTCTACTAAATAATTGGAATATAAATCAGAGTGTGAAATCCAATCCTTAATATGCCTGCATACAGCAGCATAATTATAGATTTCCATATTTGGAAAATTAATACCTCCTTCTGATTTAGTTCTTTGTAGCAATCGGAGACTAAGGCGAGGTTTCATTTTTTTCCAAATAAATTGTCTGAAAGCTGCATCAATTCGTTTAAGATCCGTCTTGGTAAATACGAGTGGTAGAACCTGAATAGGATATAGCAGCTTCGGGAAGGTAATCATCTTTATAAGGTTGGCTCTACCTAGAAAAGATAGGTTTAAATGTTGCCACCCGTCCAATTCTTTAAGGACTGTATCAATAGTACTTTTAATATTCATGATATATAAGTCATGAATATTTCTAGGGAGGCGAATCCCTAAGTAAGAGATGTAAGTATCTGCCCATTTCAGATCACCAACCGATAATGTATTTCTACGAAAGGAAGCGCTTAGGGCCATGATGGTAGATTTGGAGTGATTTATGGTAAAACCTGATATCCTACCAAAATCTTCTAGTTTACAGAGAAGGGGCATTAAACATTCGTGTGGATTAGAGATAAACAGGAGAAGGTCATCTGCAAAAGCGGCTATCTTGATTTCTGTATTGTCATAGGACATACCTCGGAAAAGGGGCCAGGATTGGAGTACTCTTAACAAAGGATCTAATGCGAGATTAAAAAGTAAGGGGGATAAAGGGCATCCCTGTCGAGTTCCCCTAAACATTTGAATAGGATCACCCAAAAGTCCATTGATTAATAATTTTGTCTTGGGGGAGCTATATAAATATTTGAGTAAATTAATAAAGGAAGAACCAAACCCTCGTTGTTGTAATATAGCATATAAATGTGGCCATAAAACTTTATCAAAAGCTTTTTCGGCATCTAAACTCAACAATATATTAGTGGAGTGGCCTTGAGTTGTTGAAGAATATAAAGCCGCTATTGCCATGCGGACATTGCGAACCATGTTCCTGCCATGAGTAAATCCAGATTGGTGGGGTGTCAGGAGAGAAGGAAGGATTGTTTGCAGGCGAAAAGCCAGAATTTTAGAAAGAATTTTGTAATCCTGATTCAGGAGAGTAATGGGTCTATATGAGGCTACTAAATCAGGGTTTTTATTGGGTTTCAATAATAATATGGTATAGGAATCATTAAATGTAGGATAATTAAGTTTTCCCTCCTGAATCTGTTTAAAAACATGAGTCATGGAAGGAATAATATCATCTTTTAGTATCTTATAATAGTTCCCACTAAATCCGTCAGGACCCGGTGACTTGTTGAGATGTAGGCTATCAATGGCAAACCTAACATCCTCCTCTGTTATGTCACTAGAAAGGAATTCTTTCTGTTGAGCTGTTAAATATGGTAAATTGGCTTCTTTAAAAAAGGAGTCTGACAAAAGGGGGTCGATTGGTGCATCTTCATAAATAGAAGTAAAATATGAATGAAATATATTGTTAATGTCAGCAGGTTTAGCGGCCATTACATTAGAGCTTGGATCTAGGATTTTTATAATGAATTGTTTCTTCCGTTGTCGACTTGCCATGTAAGCCAAAATTTTTCCCGATTTACCCCCCCAGCGGTAATAAGTATTTTTAGAATAATCCAATTTAATTTGAGCCTCCTTTAAAAGGAAAGATTCTAAAATTTGTTTATGATGTAAATAATTAGATTTATTATCTGCTGTTGAAAATCGCAAATAATGACGGTAAGCTTCCTTCAGTCTATTTTTCAAAGAAAGTAATGTCTCCCTGTGGGTCCGGTTACGTTTGGCTACGTAAGATATCACGTGCCCTCTCATCACCGCCTTTGAGGCCTCCCAGAATAAAACAGGATCGTTCCAATGTTCTAAGTTATCGTCTACATATTCCCTCCACTTGGTTTTCAAATACAATTGAAAATCGTCATTCTGGGAGAGGAAAGATGGGAAGCGCCAAAGGCGTGAGGAATGCCAAGGAGTATGTCTAGTTAGGTCAAAAAGTATGGGGGCATGATCCGATATAATGATAGGATCTATTATAGTATTACAGACTCGCTGGAATAGGGTATCCGCTACCAGTATATAGTCTATTCTGGTAAATACATCATGAACCTTAGAATGAAATGTGAAGTCCTTGCAAGAAGGATTATGCAGTCTCCATTGATCAACCACATCATGGTTGGAACAGAGAAAATCAATCCCACTTACACGATTGGAAGGGATGGGGGAGGCATGGGCGGAATGATCCAATAGGGGATTATGTAAGCAATTAAAATCGCCACCAATTATTAGATTAGGGTTATCATATTTCATAAGAAGATTTGATATTTTTTTATAAAAGGTTAAATTAGACGTGTTGGGAGCATAAATATTTAAAATCGTAAATTTCTCACCATGAACTGAAAGATGTACCAGCAAGAACCGCCCCTCCCTATCAGCTACTACATTATCAATAGTATATTGAAGATGTTTACTAAATAAAATCGCCACACCACGTTTCTTTTTATCGAAAGAGGCTGAGACACATTCCTGAATCCATGTCGCTTTAAGGGTCGTATGGGGACCACGCAACCAGTGCGTCTCCTGTAATAAAGTGATATCAGGGGTTAATCGTTTGAGATGAGATAATACCCGTCGTCGTTTACATATGGAATTCAATCCTGCTACATTCCATGACAGAAACCGGATAGAAGTCGATGATAGTTGGGGGGCTAAATTGGAAATGTCAGCATGGGCCGTCATCCAATTCCACACCTACCAAAGGAGAATGTAAACAGTGTATCTTTGATTCGGGTGCCCGTCACATCCCAGCGAGTGAGACCGGCGTTCTGAATGTAAGTTGAAGATGGTAACTGCATGGGGAGAATGGAAAGGGGCCACAGGCGATTCAGGAGAATGGGAGAAAGGGAAAAAGAGGAAGATAAGAAAGAAAATAAAGAGCACCAAAAATAACATATGAATAAACTGTAATGCATCATAAAAATAGTAAGCATGTAACTACTGCAATAATTCCGACAACTTATTAATAATAGACCAACCCTTCCCTCACAAAGAGGGTAAGAAACTACTATTTTGCCGGGAGACCCGGATAAATCGTAAATAGTCGAGATGGTAATCCATCGATTCATCCATTTGGAGGTGGATTTTTAGAGGAACCTTGCAATGGAATCTTTAGGCGATCTCTAGCTTGGTCAGGATTATCAAAAGTAAGGGTCCTCCCATCGGTGAAGACCCGCAGTTTGGCTGGGTAAAGAAGGGCGAATTTAACATTCTCAGTGAACAAATGTTTGCATATTGGGGTGAATTCTTTCCTCCTCTGAGCCACAGAGGCCGAAAAGTCTTGAAATATCAGCACTTTAAAGTTTCGCACTTCAAGAGTGCGTTTTTTCCTGTACGCCATGAGTATGTTCTTTTTATCTCTAAAATTAAGAAATTTGGCAATAACAGGACGGGGGCGTATTTGGGACGAGGGTGGACCTCTATCAGGGCCAATTCGATGCGCCCTTTCAATAATCACTGTTCCCGAGGTACTAGGAACATTAAGGATTTGAATTATATCAACACTGAGTAAATCAAAAAGATCTGAACCTGATATTGATTCTGGGATTCCTATAAATCTGAGATTGCTCCGCCTATCTCTGTTTTCAAGTTCATCAATCTTTGAAGTCAGGAAAGCTATTTGTTGATAGTGGGAATCATCAGAATTTTGCAGAGATACAATAGCATCCTCTGCCGTACTAACACGTTGTTCCACTTCCACTAATCGTTTGGTATGTGATTCTAAATGGGACAGGACCGTATTCAAACTTGTTTGGATTGCGTCCAGCTTTTTCTCCAGAGTTGGGTTTAAAGGTACGGAGCTCTCCACAGGGAGAGAGGGTATAATGGGTGAGGAGGAAAGATCTTGAGAGGCTGAGGGAGGTGAGCGGTTGGGTTGGGGAGCATTTACCTTTTCCCTAACAGAAGGGGTTTTGGATTGAGATTTCCCGTTCCTGACCATAGTATCAGTTGGATATTTGTCTACAAACTTGTCCATACTACGGGACAATAACCAGATTAGCTAGAGATTCTGTACCACCTATGGATGTAGATCTTTGAGGCAGCTACATAACTATAAATATATCTAGAATCAATTCAATCACTGAATCTGTAAAAGTTAGTCTGCACTTATTGAATTGTACGCAAATTATCAGGATCCGTACCTTTGGGTCATTTATAGCAACACAGTTGTTCAGCAGTAGTTCTGCAAGGTTTAAAACCAATGGGGGAAAAAAAAAAAAAAAAAAAAAAAGGGGGGGGGGGGGGGGAAGAGGGTGGGGAATAAACCTCTAAAACAATATCCAATGAGACTTATACCAATATATAATTGGAAGTAGATGTAGTGTATAGAGGATTATGATCCTAGAATTAGCGTAATTTGTATTGAATACCAGTAATGTGGGGTGTATTATTTATCTATAAACCACGTCACTTTTGCGGGGAGTTAAGTGATATACAGTGGTAACGTCTGTCCTCTGTGATCAGTGCTATTTATCGTTTTGGGAGAATAGCACATAGCACATATGACTAAAAGTTACCGTAATGACTGCTTCACTAATTAACAGTAACCAAAACAATATAGATATGAAACAATATAGTATATGAATATGTCACTATGTGCAGAATTTTAGTCAGAGGCGTTTGTCACCACTTTAACCTTTGCTATGATAAATTATTTTGAAACAACCTCCTTACAATCACCAATCACAGTATGTTTTCTAATATATGCCAGATTAAATGGATAATGCTGGCTTTTATGATTGAACACCACCAGGTGGCAGTGTGTGCTTTCTGTAGCAAGGTTGAGTGACGTATTATTAATTTATGGAACAGTGAGCTGCAGTAGGTCTCGAGAATATTTGCAATAATATAATTATTACATACAGTGGTTTTACAGTCACACTAAACCATAAGTTCCTTGGGTAAAAGCAGGTTATGTTCTGTCTTGAGGTATAGAGTAGAGATAAGAATATATAGCCGAAGTATAGAAGAGAAGAGGGCTGGAAATAGAGAGAAAGTGAAAGAGAGAGATGGGTAAGTAATACCAGATTAGTCAATACGTGGTTATTAGAGGCAGTATCACTCCGTCCGTCACCGGTTCTGGTATCGATGGTTCCGATGGATGAGTGATGGGTAGAGGAAATTAAAGAGAAACTCTGCAGTAAAGGTGGGATCCGTCTTCTTAGGGCTGTATTCTTAATGCCAAGACAGGAGATCCTCGCATAGGGGTCTGAGTCCACCGCAATTAGGGTTCGATGGTTGGCAGTGATTGCAGGTTCATCATCCACAAGTCATCACCGGGGTTCTCAGCAGCAGACATACATCTGAGATCTGGGTGACAGCAGGGGTGGGCAGCACGCCGATCAGTTCTAGTTGACACAATCACCAACTCAGTAGGCAGCCCTGCCAGCTCTTCACACACTACACCAGCAGGTAAGTTCAGCGGGTAGCCGGGCAAAGCTGTGTTCCTGGGGGGTATGCCCGTTGTTACCGGAGCGCTGCTGCGCTGTCTTCATACGGGGGAATCGGAGGCATGCATCCGACGCGTCTCTGAGGCCTTGTGCAGGGCTGAGTGATCCTCCGTCCCTTCTCTTCGCCCGACAGTAGTGGGTCGTATAGCCGCCACTATGGTTACGGGGAATGGGCTCCAAGGGCAGTCGTCTCCGGCAGTGCCCGCCAGACCGCGCCAACCAATCAGGTCCCGGTCACTGCTCACTCGGCTCCGCTACTGAACGGGAGGTAGTCTCAGGATTCCACTGCTTTCCCCGATATTTAGCCAGGGTCTCCCTCAAGGCAGCTCAGAGCCACATCGAACAATGGCTGTTCCTCGCCACGAGGCACATAGAGGCGCCGTTTGTGTGGGCTGGATTCCGGTGGAAATATTTCTCCGCTGTCCCCAATATATGGCTTGTTGCGTACAGCCAGTCCTCCCACGGCTCTCAGTGTGGATTATATTTGTTAATCAGCCGTTTTAAGGAAGGATGGTGGAGGATTCTGTACAGGGGAGACGGAGAGAGGACTAAAACGCGGCCATCTCGATGCTCCGCCCACCGGAAGTTCCTAATTGCTTGAATTCTATCAGCGGTCAGGTGTCTCAGTCCTTGTGTTAGACAGTGTCCCAAATATTTTACCTTAGTTTGGCATAATTGCAACTTGTCTTTGGACACCTTGTGTCCTGTGTCTGAAAGATGAAACAGGAGCTGTTTCGTATCCTTCAGGGATGCTTCCAATGAATCAGAACACAGTAGTAGATCATCCACGTACTGTATTAATACTGATCCACTCTCTGGTTGGAAAGACTGTAAACAATCATGCAAAGCCTGGGAAAATATACTTGGACTATCTATGAATCCTTGTGGTAATCGAGTCCATGTGTATTGGACTCCTCTGTATGTAAATGCGAACAAATATTGGCTGTCAGGGTGCAGAGGTACCGAAAAGAAAGCGGAGCAGAGGTCAATAACAGTGAAAAATTTCGCAGTGGGAGGGATTTGCATAAGGATGACAGCTGGATTTGGCACTACGGGGAACTGACTCTCAACTATTTTGTTAATCCCCCTTAGATCCTGCACTAGCCGGTAACCCCTCCCCCCACTCTTTTTAACAGGGAAGATGGGACTATTGGCAGTGCTGGACGTTCTTACCAGAATGCCCTGTTGTAGCAAGCGCTCTATTACTGGGTAAACTCCTAATTCCACCTCTGGCTTCAGAGGGTACTGTGGGATTTTTGGAGCTATCCTACCATCTTTTACTTGTACAACTACCGGAGCTACGTTTGCCATTAATCC
The DNA here is from genome assembly GCF_028390025.1 of Pseudophryne corroboree. Lineage (NCBI taxonomy): Eukaryota > Metazoa > Chordata > Amphibia > Anura > Myobatrachidae > Pseudophryne > Pseudophryne corroboree. The sequence goes on along the minus strand of NC_086445.1, from coordinate 690,205,658 downwards.
AGTGTCCTGTCCATCTTTAGTCCAAAGTGACTCTGGTATCTGAGATGTCATTTCTTCTACTTGGGATGGAGTCCTATTTGTCATAATGGTATGTGACATTAGTTTTGATGGGGAGTCTAACATGTCTCGCACTTCCTGAGCGTGATTCTCAGGTATGTCCAATAATACACCTTCAGGAGTACAATAAATGACGCACCCCATTTTACACAGTAAATCTCTTCCCAGGAGATTAGTCGGTGCCGATGCAGCCAGCAAAAAGGAATGCTTGGTATGTAAAGGCCCTACTGTAATCTCGGCTGGTTTGCTAACAGGGTAGTGCTGGACTACTCCCGTTACCCCTATGGCTGGAATTTTCTTACCAGTGGTTCTCATGCCCACTGTCGAATTTATCACTGATTTGGCTGCCCCTGTATCTACAAGAAAGTTTAATGATTTACCAGCTACATTGATTGCAATTTCTGGTTCACTCCCAAGACTTGCAATCAATTTTACTGGCTGCAGATTACAGGTATGGCCACACCCCTATTGGGTATGGTGACCTCCCTGAATCCCGCTGGCAGCAACTACTTGTGATGGAGTTAATTGGGAGCTACCAGAGGCTTGCCAGTCTCTGTTCGGGGGATATCTTTTTGTTTCCCCTGCATGTGGCTCATAACTCAGTTTCTGCGGACCCTGATCCCAATGTCGTGTGTCGTGTCGTTGTCTAGGGGGTTGATAAGATTTTTGTATATTTCTCGATCTACAGTCTCGTGCAAAGTGTCCCTGTTTGTGACAAAAATAACATGTTACCACATTTGACTTACCCACAGGGTTTGGTGATATTAACACAGGCTGTTTTGTGGTCAAGGCCTGTATACTTACTGCCATTAACTTATCACCTTGTTGTTCCCTGTGTCTGGTGATGTTCCTATCGTGATCAATAGCAGCCTCTCTCAAAGTAGCCACAGACAGACCTCGCCAACATGGTTGTGTGGTCTGTACCCTAGTCTTTAATGATTCTTTTAAACCATCCATCAGTACCGATACTGCTACTTCTCGATGGTTTATGTTTGTTTTAATGTCCTCTATGCCTGTGTATTTTGCCATCTCTAATAATGCCCTGTGAAAATATTCTGCAGCAGTTTCTGACTCTTTCTGTCTAATGGAGAAAATCTTGTTCCACTTAACTACCGCTGGGAAATACTCTTTTAACTGTAAACTTATTCTTTTTACGTTGTCTTTGTTGTACACATCTGTAAGAGGTACATCCTGATCTAATCCACAGTCAGCTAAAAATTGAGTTGCGTCAACATTGGAGGGTAAACATGCTCTCAGCAATATCTGCCAGTCTTTGTTGTTGGGCTCTACCGTGTTACCTAGGTCTCTGATGATGTATTTTTGGCTGGCAACTAAGTCTTTTCTAGGGTCAGGGAATTCAGACACTATGGTCCTTAATTCCATTCGGGAAAATGGGCTATACATGGCAATGTTCCTAACAGGAGTGACTCCTGAAGTGTCTGTTTTCCCATTTGGAACTACTATTACCTTAACAGGATTAACTCTAACAACCTCATTCTGTGTAGATTCTACAGGCTGTGGTGAAATAGTTTCAGCATAGTGTATGGTGCCGTACTTACCCGTTGATACGACCTCACCTATCCCTCCGCTAGGGGCCTTTGTTACTAATCTCGGGGGTGGAGCTGTGCCTACTGTGGTCTCTGCTATGGTGGCTGCTAGAGAGAGCGCTGAAATTGTTGCCGATTCGTCCTCTTGATCACACTCCTGAGGAAAGTTCAAAACAGGGTACAACTTGCACGGGTTAATACTTGCATTGGTTAATTGGTTAACATTATCTTTAACATTTACACAGTTGCTAAGTGTTTGTTTGTTACACCTTAGTGCGTCATTCTCCACAACCAATTTCTCTCCTGATATGTATGGTGGCGGTGGGGCCGTGGCTATCAGTTTCCTGATTGAGCCAGATCCCGCCGCCTGAGCCAATCCTCTCTGTATGTCACCCTCCTGTTGCCACAACTGCAAATAATCATAATGCTTGATTCGTCTCTTTGCTGATTTAATGAGACATATCCTTCTCCTTAAATTCGTTAACACTTCTGTGCTGAAGCTACCTACTCTTGGGAATTTCTCCCCGTCATGTACTGTCATTCTCTCCCATTCATCACATAAAGCTTCTGTGTGACTTCCGTACTTTTCACACATTACGTACCTTGCCGACCCGACTGGTCGGTTTATGGAATCAACCCGAACCGAGGTTGATCGCCCCCTTCCTGAACAACTGGCCCCCATAATTTGCAGGTGTTACGGACCCTTACAAAAAACCAAGATATTCACGATAGGTTGACGGTAAGGTTTACCGAGCACCTTACTCACTCTGCCCACGCCGACCAATACGACCTGATCACACCGATATGGTGCTGGCGTACTCGACCCAGGGCACCTATTAACCTTTGTTTACTGGAACATGCGAGGGATATCCGCAGAACACTTACTCTTTCCAGTAAAGGTGAGGTTGTTGGATAATTCCTGAGTGACCAGCGAACTTCCCTTTGTAAAAATAAAAAAATTACACAAATCACGTCAGAATGTACAAATAGCGTTTATGACCTTCGTACACAAATAGTACCGGTCAGGTTTACTAATGCACACAATTACGTGCGGTACAATCGTTCAGCACATAAGCAACTAATCTTATGTACGGAGCGACTAGCGGAATCGAAAATTGCGGCTGCGAATTCCTTCAGCAAGAGCTTGTATGGCCTATATGGGTGTTGCACCAACCCTTTTTTGGTGTTGTGCCTGTGGACTGTATAGCGGACTTCCTTGTCTGCTGTACCTGAACCTGCTGGTCTGCTATGACCTCCTGGTCTGTTACAGTATGACCTCCTGGTCTGCTATACTCTAATGCTCAAATTTTATGTTTAACCAAGGATGCCTCCCTAGCCACCGTGCATGTCACTTACACGTATGTACCTCACGAGAACTCGATGATTTCTTTTGGTTCAACCTCAAAATTGTATGTAAAAACACTCACTCACCACATGTACACTTTTGTTTCTATTTCTATTTCTGCGCTGAAATTTCTCTTTAGACCAGATGTGTTACAAATTAGGAGAAGGATCTGTTAATTTAAATTTCGAATGTTAAAATAAATTTTCGCTATTTATCGCCTGTTGCGTTATTTATCGCGTGTTGTTTGAGTTACGTGGGCGTACCCAGACGCTCCGTTGCGTAATTTACGCTGCGTGCGTCGGCCTTTGCGTACGCGAGTCTCTCCCTTTGTTAGAGACACGTGTACACCAGTCTTTGTCTACCGTAACACAACTAACACGTTTTATCAATGTAGATGATCCTTGATCATCTACCAAGCACCACACCAATCTCTCTTTATACCTTTAGGTAGAGTTGCGTGTGCGCTTTACACTTTATCCCTTTACTTTTACACTTTAACTATGAAATAGCGACAAATCTCTCTTAGTACGTTTATCAATTATACAATGGCAAACAGGAGAGTGATATATGAAAATACACGAATGAAAAGAAATGCAGATATGCGTGCGTGTGTACGCAAGACAGAAATAAACAGTTTTAAAAAGACACTATCGTTTTGTTCTTACCTCCGGTCCCGGATTCCTTCAGCACCCTTTACTAAGCGAAGCAGACGCTTATCCAAACAGCACTACGAGGAATATGACCTCCTGCCCTTTGCTGCTGGATAATGTCTGCTGAAATTACCTAGTGCAGATATGTGAAGGACGGGCGAGCCGCCAATTGATAAAGCTAGATATTTATCTTATATAAAACCCTTTGTGAGGTCTAAGAACACTGTACGCTATTTACGTATGAAGTACCGTAAGGGTACGCTCGTTGCGTAACAATCGCTTAGCCGTAGTCGAGACGCTCAAGCGTCACGTTCGCTCACGGCCAAGAGATCACAGGCAGGCACGTTATTGGCTGCCGACTAACGTAATAATTCGCTATAGCGTAGCGGACGCTCGGGACCACGAGGAGATCACCAGCGGCGCTGACGCTCACAATGTTAAACCTTTAAATCTAAACCATAAACAGTATAATATGCTGTAAAACCTTTTGTGTAGAAATAGGGTGTAGATGCAACCTAGTGTAACCTTATTAACTTAAAAGCTGTTTGAGCGTCAGCGACGCTCTGAGAATACTTAGCACTATAAGAAATACACAGATACCTGGGCTTAGGGTCCAACGTCTAATATATATATATTATGAATGATATACTTGCAAAAGAATTAACACAATACAAGTCATACACTACAATATAACATAGACTACCTAACCAGATAACTACACAGGAAATACAATACAATAACAATACAATTACGTTTTAAGGGAAAATAAGAGAGAAAGAGGAGAAGAGAGAGAGAGAGAGAAATTGGCCCACAATAACAGTAAGAACAATATGGCTGCGGAGAAAACTTACGCACAAAGGAAACGATCGCATGCGCCTCTGGACATCCAGCTCCCGATTTTCAGCAATGATAACCGTTGAAGAGTGAAGAGCTGGATGTGGTCGGCTTGTCTATTTATGCCCCACACACAATACAATTCAATGGTCCCTACAATCTCATTGTTCATTGGACACAGGAATTCCTCCTCGCATTATAACAAAAGGTCATAGGTTGATTCATACAGGTGGGCTGTGACTATTTCCAACAGCTCAGGTGGGAGGGAAACTGGGTTTCCCGCCGCATGGATAAGTAAGTGCAAATACAGTAAATGTTCATAAACTTCTTATGTCCATAACTATTCGCACGAGCGATTAATCTGCTTCAAACCAACACCGGAATATTGCTAATTAAATACTCTTCCGATGGGTACTAAACACCACTGTATTACTCCTGTCTGACCCTTCGTATCAAACAAAGAGGGATTTCTCTGTTCATGAACATTCTATATTAACCAAACTTTCAGGATCTATCAAAGGGACCATGATCTACAAAATACATTATATAGTGGAAATATGTAATGATTGAGTCGCACGCTACGATCACATAAACTCTACCGTAAATACGCATACCGTGCGCCTGCGGGTGCCCGCGACTGTGAGTATACGCACGTACGGGAGAGCGTACGCATGCGCAGCACGGACCTGTGTGAGGTGCAAATATGGTAGTTTGCATAGAGATATTTTTCTGACTTTGACAAATACCACCCCCTTTATCCGAGGGGCGTATAACAAGCTCATTATTGTCTCTAAGGGACATAAGTGCCTCATTTTCATCCTTAGTTAGGTTGGTATAAGAGACCTTCTGATTCTGCATTAAAGGCAGAATGTCCCTTTTGACAAGATTGGAAAAAGTCTCTATAGATGGATTCATACTGGGTGGATCCTTGTATATCAACATTGATCACTCTGCTGGCATTGATGCGGTGAGGAGTCTGGTATCCACCAGTCCACACTATAGAGGTCCCAACATTGAATTTTTGATTTTGCTACTAGAGATTGTGTTGTGTAAAAAATACTTTTTGTTCGAGAATTCATTTTATTTACAACTTTGAGGGACCACGATGGGGTCCAATGTGGCCCCCGCGTATGCTAATCTGTATATGCATCTGTATGAAATCCAACATATTATGGCAGATTCTAATTTTTCACAGTTTATACATTTTTACGTTCGTTACATTGATGATCTCTTTATGGTGTGGACTGGTGGTGAGCGGCTCCTCACCGACTTCATAGATACTTTGAACAGTCTGGACACTAAGATTAGATTTACATTATCGTTTAGTGAGATTTCAATCAACTATCTTGATGTGTGTATAGTAAAACAAGGGGATGAATTGTCTACACAAATCTACAGGAAAGCAACCGATAAAAATACGTTACTATCAGCAGATAGCTTCCATCCGACCCCTTTGAAGCAGGGTCTTCCCCTCTCGCAGCTATTACGAGTAGTACGTATTACATCTAATATGGAGGAATTACCACGGGCACTTGAAGAAATGGGCACACGCTTTGCACAAAGGGGATATGCACAAAGTGAAATCAATGACGCCATTGCAACATGTATGAACATTAAACGGGAGGATGCTTTGGAATCTAGAAAGAAGGATGCTATAACTGAACGAATGATTTTCTCCTCTACTTACTCTATACCCTCAAGACATATTTGTGATGTCATACTTTAACATTGGCACATCATTCAGGCTGATGCAACCATAGGAACATTGTGCAAGAATGTTCCACTTTTTTGCTATAAGAGGAGCAAGAACATTAAAGATATCATAGCACCATCGGACATTGGTCCTATCAGATCCAAATGCTGGTTACAACCCAAGCTGGGTGTTTTCAAATGCCATGGGTGTGCAAACTGCAGCTTTCTGACGTTAGGAGATTCCTTTTTTGATCACCAGAATGGCAAGAGATTTAAAATAAAGCATCATCTGGACTGCAACAGTCGCTATGTTGTATATCTTATATCCTGCCCTTGCCATCTGTTCTACGTTGGGAAAACGATAAGGACATTGAAGGAGAGAATCTCTATGCACCGTTCTTCCATAAAAAAAGCCTATGTTACACTGGATTTAAATACACCACCTGTGGCTAAACATTTTGTGACGAGTGGACATACTATTAAAGATTTCCACTGTATGCCAATAGATTGTGTCCCCCCACTTAGACGAGGGGTTGACCATGGATGTATTCTACTCCAGCGTGAAGCCCATTGGATAGCCCGACTTAATTCAGTTGCACCCAACGGACTAAATGAAAGTCAGGGGTTTGGTTGCTTTCTGTAGGGTGAATGTTTCATTAGAGACTCTCCATAACCTGATTGAATTACCTATTCAGGTTTTCCGGTTCTATTTAACTATCACTTGTTTGTTTATTATGTTTGGGTGTGTCTACTATATCTGCCAGTATACAGAGAATTGCAACTTAGTTGTTTGGGGCATTAACTATTTATTCAAATATTGCCCGTTACTATATACCGTGCTTTTGTTGTCATGTTGTCTGGGCTGTGACATGGCCGAAAATGGGGGCGGAGTCATGGAGCCTGCATTGCCAGCTCAGAGGAGTGGTGGTGTTTAGGTCACATGATCGGCCCTCTGGCCGCGTCACACTGCTGCTGGACCCGGCCGGATGTTGCCAAGCATCACTTCCAGTTGCGGATGCGGCGGTGTTGCTGGTTCTCCAGCGTGTCGCACTGCTGCTGGATCCGGCCGGATGTTGACGGACGTCACTTCCGGTGACGGACACGGCGGTGATGCTGGACAGACACAGGTGTGCTTCATTCTCAATCAGGTGAGCATGTTTTACTCATTTCTGGCAGGTATAAGAGACACACTTCTACACCAGGGTGACTGTCCATGAGGAAGGTGCCTTTGTGAGCACCGAAACAGCTGTTGACCTACTACCTGTCTGTCACTGGAGGCTTGCATTATTTACCACTTTGGATATGGTGATATGATATTATGCAGTTTTTTGACACCCCATGTGCTTTATTCAATGTTTCTTGCCTCTGGTGTTTTAAGATTTTTATATCTTGATAAAGACTTTATTATGCAGTAATTTGGAGGTGCTGGTTTCTATCTCTTTGGGACTATTGCAACATATTATGTACCCAGCACTCCTAGTATAGACGATACTGTGTGCGGCAGGCTATACAACCATTCTATATATATATATATATATATATATATATTAGATATACATATTTTGTAAATGTAATATATATATTTTTTTATATGTAGTGTGTGTGACCCCCGCCGCCGCATCGAGCTGACCGCAGCACTACTATTTCAAATCTGCCGTGGACCGGCAGCTAATCAGGAGTGGCTGCTCCTGATTGGCTGCCGGTCCGCGGCAGATTTGAAATAGAATTGCCTCGGTCATAGGAGCTGCAGTGCCACACCAAAGGCCGCCGACCACAGCCTCCTCCTCCGTTGCACCTCTGCCTTCTCCTCCGCTGCACCGCCGCCGCCCTCAGCCTCCTCTGCCACACTCAGTCCTTCTCTGCACCTCCGCCAACTCCCACAGCCTCCTCATCCATGCACCATCTCCGAGGCCCACAGCCTCCTCATCCACCGCACCACAGACCACAGCATCCTCAGCACCACCGCTGCTAAATAGGTAATCTTACCCCGCTGCCTTTCTCTATCCCTAGTCCCTACTGTATGCCCTTGCTATCCCTCTCTCTGTCACTTTTCCTGTCCCTCTGTCACTCTCCCTATCCCTATGTCCCTGCTGTCACTCTCCCTGAATTTTGTCTCATTCCATGAGCATAATGTGAATTTTGGCTCATTCTGTGTGCTATAATGTGAATTTCGGCTCATTCTGTGTGCTATAATGTGAATTTCAGCTCATTCAGTGTGGTATAATGTGAATTTCGGCTCATACCGTGTGCTATAATATGAATTTTGTCTCATTCTGTGTGCTGTAATGTGAATTTCAGCTCACTCAGTGTGCTATAATGTGAATTTCAGCTCATTCTGTGTGCTATAATATGATTTTCGGCTCATTCTGTGTGCTATAATGTGAATTTTGGCTCATTCTGTGTGCTATAATGTGAATTTCGGGTCATACCATGTGCTATAATGTGAATTTTGGCTCATTCCATATGCTATGATGTGAATTTCGGCTCATACCATGTGCTATAATGTGAATTTCGGCTCATTCCATATGCTATGATGTGAATTTCGGCTCATACCGTGTGCTATAATGTGAATTTCGGCTCATACCGTGTGCTATAATGTGAATTTTGGCTCATTCCATATGCTATGATGTGAATTTCGGCTCATACCATGTGCTATAATGTGAATTTCGGCTCATACCGTGTGCTATAATGTGAATTTTGGCTCATTCTGTGTGCTATAATGTGAATTTCGGCTCATACCGTGTGCTATAATGTGAATTTTGGCTCATTCTGTGTGCTATAATGTGAATTTCGGCTCATACCGTGTGCTATAATGTGAATTTCGGCTCATTCTGTGTGCTATAATGTGAATTTCGGCTCATTCCATGTGCTATAATGTGAATTTTCGGCTCATACCGTGTGGTATAATGTGAAAGGGGCACCAGTACTAGATAGGAAAAGGGGTCATACTATTGTGGTGTATAAGGGGTATATGGTGTGGTAAACTACACGCTCCCTTTTGAGTGACCACGCCCCCTTTTCCAGAGCGCATGTCGAATTACAACCTTCACTTTTCCATACCCCAACTTCAAAATTTCCACTTCGACCACTGTATATAATTATATAATATAAATACAGCACTGGTCACGCACCCATATCAGTAGCCGCCGTCACACCCCCACAAGCCCTACGGAAGTACATAATAGGCCCTTCGAAAATTTCAGCTCCAGGCCCATGAGGACCTTAATCTGGCACTGAGTAGAGATACATACTAACATCACACCTACATCATCGTAGCACATACAGTATATGTGACACACATACACATGTCAGACATTAATACGGCCCAAGTGACTACTTTAAAGTTTAAGCTTTGATGTTCTTACTTTTGTTTTTTTAACATGCCACCTTGGGGGGAGAGGAGGCCACTGTTTCCACTCCCGCCACTGCCGAGAAACAGTCTCGCCCAGTGTGCTAGCCCTACTGTGCTAGGCGGCCACCGCTACTCACAACCCCATGGCGGTGCCAGTGGCTGGCCTTTAAACAACTCCCCTAGAGGCCCCGCCTGCAGACAGTGGGAATCCGGGAGCTACAAGTCAATTTGCAGGACTGCGGGCAAAAAATTTGACTCTCCTGCATGACAAGTTTGCTCTAAATATGTGTTACTGGCTTTATTCAATTAAATCCATTCAGTGGTCAGCAGCACTTCCCACCAATACCCCCAAAAATCAGCAGATCAGGACCCCGGGGAGCCTATGTTACACTGGGGGCAAGCCCAGCACCCTGACAGCTGCTGGGCTGCCCCCAGCCTCCGTCTCTGTGTAGTGAATGGACGCCACACTCATGCACGCGGTATCCATTCACCTTCACCCCGTCACCAGCATAGCAGGGCAGACACCAGCTTAGACTGCGTGTGCCCTGTCCCACAACTTTCTGACCATCCGCAGGATGCTGTGGTTGGGAGGTATGGGCTCTCCCATTGCTGTTAACGGGTCCCCGGTCAGCTGACCCGGGTTACTCGTTTACACTGCCCCTCAACATGGGTCCTACCCGTGTTCAACCCTGTTCATCTCCGTGGTTGGATTTCCGGGTCACTGGAACCGGGTTATTTTTTGGGGGGACCGTTTAAACTGAGGCCCAACCCAGGTTGATCTGGCAATAACCCTGGATTTCAAGGTGCTGGTATTGTTTTTTTTTATTTTTTTATTAATGTCCGTATTTGTAATAAATAATAAAATGTCAATCCCTTTGTTGGCATTTATAGGAAATAATAGTCCTACATTGCACCTGCAGTTTGCCGTGAATGGGGGGGTAGGAGAGTTTGGAGTTGTTTGGAGAATGAATGAGCAGGAAAGGGGGACCTGTTTGTATATGTGTGGAGAGGAAGGGGGGGGGGGGTGTTTCAGGGGTGCCGTGGATGGCAGAGAAGGATGTAAGGAGAGAGAGATAGAGCAGGAGAGGTGTGTGTGTGTGTGTGTGTGTGTGTGTGTGTGTGTGTGTGTGTGCATGTGTGTGTGTGTGTGTGTGTGATTGGGGGGTTTGTAGTTGTGAGGAGACAGAGCAAGCAGGAGATGGGAATCTGTGTGGGGGGATAGTGGATCAGTGTGACGCAGATGGGGAAGGGGGGAGTTTGGAGCGGTTTGGGGAAAGAGCGAGCACGAGAGGGGAACCTCTGTGTGTGTGTTGAGGGGGGGAGCAGTCCCCGGGGATGGGAGAGGAGGATGTGAGAAAAGAGAGCAGGAGAGGTGAACCTGTGGGGGGAGGGAGGGGGGTTGGAGCTGTGAGGAGAGAGCACGAGCAGAAGAGAGGAATCTGTGTGGATGAGAAGGGGGTCGGGGATGCTGTGGATTGGGAAGGGGGGGGAGTTTGGAGCTGTGAGGAGAGCGAGCAGAAGAGGGGAATCTGTGTGGATGAGAAGGGGTCTGGGTTGCTGTGGATTGGGAAGGGGGGGAGTTTGGAGCTGTGAGGAGAGCGAGCAGAAAAGGGGGATCTGTGTGGGGGTAGGGGTGCTGCGGATGGGAAAGGGAGGGGGCGGGGTTTGGGGCTGTGAGATGAGAAAGAGTAAGCCTAAGCAAACAAGCCTCTGACAGGGGACTAGCTTGTAATAGGGGCAGGTTCTCTCATGCCTACCCCAGTGGCGAACGCAGGATTTTTCTTGGGGGTGGGGGTTCCATATGATTACATATATACAGTACACCATGCACACACACACACACCTATATAACATACAGACATACACATATACACACACACACCTCCCACTCACCAAGCAGAGGAAGGATCAGCTGCAGTCAGGACAAAGCCCCATTCTATTAGGCTCCGTCCCCAAAAATGCCACGATTTTGCGGGTCTTCCGTGAAGCGGATAATGGGACCGCTGTGGCTATGGTAGCAGCTCTGAGTAGATGCCGTGACCTGGTGGAGCTGGCAACTCTTCCAAACTGCAGGCTTCTGATAGGTGTCACACGACAAGCTATTCTGTAAGCATGGTGAGTGACATGCTGCTGGGGGCAGGGGCGTATGCAGCTTTAGGTTCCACAGTCCTACTACCGGCTCCCTGTTCAGGCCCCGCCCCCATTCATTCCGAGTTGGCTCATGCGCAGTCCGTTTTCTGAGGGGGAGGGAGGGTGCAGTGGGAATCCGGGAGCTGCCATTCAATATGCGGGGCAGTGGGGGACTCAAGCAAAATACGGGAGCCTCCCGCTAATTGCGGGAGGGTAGGCAAGTCTGGTCTATGACCACAATAGTCCAGTATCACTTTGCTTCTACTTCTAGGGGTACCGTATCTACACACAAATTTCTGCGCAATTTTCTTCGCGGTAAACACAGCAGCATCCGTGGCAGCAGGAAATGCCTCTACTCAGTTTGAGAAAACATCAGTGCACACCAATACATAACAATAACTCCTAAAGGGTGTTAACTGTACGAAGTCGATTTGTATTACCTGAAAAGGTCCGTCTACAGGAGGGATATGGGATGGCTCTGTTAGTACTACCTTACCAAATGTTCTTCCTCATGCAAGTAAGACAGGTCATTGCTGCCTGCTTGCCTGAGAAGAGAACCCTGGTACACGCCAGTAAGCTCTTACCAATTTGCACATACCTTCCTTACCCTAGGTGAGTCAGACCATATGCCACCTCAGCTTGGGAGATACGTCCTGGGGGCCACTGGCTTACCTTGTCCATCTCTCCAGAGTCCTGGGGACTCCTAACCATACCGCTTCGACTTTCAGACCTCCATTTCCTGTAGGGAACACAAATTTGTATCTTAATTTAACTGTTGTGTGTTTGCAATGTAGAGTACCATGAGCATAACTAAAAAAAAAAAAATGAAAAAAAAACATCACCAATGGGCATATCAGTGTCTATAAAAAAAATTCCCTTCACCAGTATTCTCATCCTTCCTCCACTCTTTGTGCATGACAAGGCACACTGCAGTAATACTGATGTCATCGTGCTGGTGAGATATATTGGGTTCGGGCAGAACTCTGAAGGACCAATTAGGCATGTAGTGTTTGAACTGTAATCGGGTCCATGTATTGTACCACCCTGTGTGAACGCAAAAGATGAAGAGGAAACTGTGGAGAAACAGAATAGAGGTTGGTAACAGATACGTTTGTAGAGGTGGAGAGGATTTTATTAAAATTACAACTGGATTGGGCACTACGGGGAATTGATTACCTACTTTGTCTACCCCCCTTAAAGCTTGTGCATGCTGTGTCACTACTGGGACTACTTAACAAGCTTCTAGGTCATGCGAAGTATTCATTCAATCCTTCTCATTCCGTATTAAGGGTCTGTACATGGTCCAACAAACATTTCCGAGCTCATCTTTACTAGGGGCATTACTAGAAATGAATACTTCTTATATGGTAACTAAAAGAAATACCCGGGGGTTACCCTGTCTCTGTCCGCTTTCCTACTGGCAAATACTAATGTGCGGACAAGTTTTTCTCCATTTCTGACGTTACTTTCTTGATTTTTATTTTATTTTTGGGTTTTACTATATATATACTCGAATGACTCCATACTTATCAGTTCCACTGGTCTAAGCCACTTCCCCCGCAGGCCACTGCTCTTCTTTTACCGGTTGGATACTCCTCTGAGTGCATGAGAAATGGCTGAAACCAGTCAGGTCGCCTTCTCCTCCTAGATAAAACTTCAACATTCATTAGTACATATATAGGTTACATTCATATTTTTCATATTTTTATTATTTTCTATAGTTTGTATGCTGGCCGTAACTGCTTCCACATCTACATATGGCGGTGTACTTGCTTTCTCTTTCCCCCCCCTTGTTTATTGTTGCTACTAGTTCAAATAGTTCTTATATTTCCGTTCTTGTCTTATATGACTTTGGTTAGACATACTACCTGCAATACCTTAGGATCAAACTCACCAACCCCAGGGAATGATGGCCTATCATCAGCAGTCGCATGGAGAACATTCATTGCAAATAGCCTTTGTGTGTGGACCATGGCCCTCATTCCGAGTTGATCGGTCGCAAGGCGAATTTAGCAGAGTTACACACGCTAAGCCGCCGCCTACTGGGAGTGAATCTTAGCTTCTTAAAATTGCGACCGATGTATTCGCAATATTGCGATTACTAACTACTTAGCAGTTTCTGAGTAGCTCCAGACTTACTCTGCCTGTGCGATCATTTCAGTGCTTGTCGTTCCTGGTTGACGTCACAAACACACCCAGCGTTCGCCCAGGCACTCCCACCGTTTCCCCGGCCACTCCTGCGTTTTTTCCGGAAACGGTAGCGTTTTCAGCCACACGCCCCTGAAACGCCGTGTTTCCACCCAGTAACACCCATTTCCTGTCAATCACATTACGATCGCCGGAGCGAAGAAAAAGCCGTGAGTAAAATTACTTTCTTCATAGTAAAGTTACTTGGCGCAGTCGCAGTGCGAACATTGCGCATGCGTACTAAGCGGATTTTCACTGCGATGCGATGAAAAATACCGAGCGAACAACTCGGAATGAGGGCCCATATTTCTCACACATAATACTTGGAACACACAGTTCACTTGGAACACACAGTTCACTTGGAACACACAGTTCACTTTGAACACACAGTTCACTTAAACCTTGCTGACCCCCTGGGCCGCACCTCTCCAGCCTGAACTCTGGCTGCTGTACATCCACCGCTTGTGCAATAGGATCCCATCGCGGACATTTTGCTTGCTAACGCAATCCCCAATGCACAACACGAATAGACGGTGAAAGACACCTAGCGCTTTCACTTGCTCCTTCTCCGCTGACGTACCACGACTCACTCCAATAGTGACCACCGCGTACCCAGTGAGGACCCTACCTGGCTTCTATTCACTGGAAGTTTTAGGAATAACTTACCTTTTCCAGTGAATATCTACTGTTGAAGATTTTCCTGAGAGAGACCAGCGAAAACTTCCCCTTTTGCTATACACAAATCACGCTTGCGTATGCTCTACACGGCGCTAATGATACCACAGTTTGCGCAAAAGCTCACAAAAATAGTATCACGTTGTGCCACGTTTCGCACGTACAAACGCACGGTCCAATCGCACAGCGTATAGGTACTTGTTACCTATCCACCCTACGACCACTGGAGTCGAATACACAAGCTGCGCTCCTCAGCCGGAGCGTAACACAAAACCTTTACTTCAATTCACAGTTCTATACTTCTCAATGCACAATTCTATATCACGCTCCTCTGCAAATCTCCTCACGATTTACGTATTTCTCTATGTATTAAGGTAAGTCAGCCGCCTCACGTCACCAAGCCTCCGCTTACTTAGTGTCACCTACGGGATCCCAAATTCCGGGGTTCGACAATCGTTCACTCCTACTCAAATACACAATTGTTTTTCTTTTCTGTACAGAAAATATCACTCCCTTTGATTGATGGTTTTTCCCAGAGGCAGTACCGT
The DNA here is from genome assembly GCF_028390025.1 of Pseudophryne corroboree. Lineage (NCBI taxonomy): Eukaryota > Metazoa > Chordata > Amphibia > Anura > Myobatrachidae > Pseudophryne > Pseudophryne corroboree. The sequence continues at coordinate 690,190,641 of NC_086445.1, read as the reverse complement.
TTAAACAAAGTCTTACACTAATCTGCTTTTGAAATCGGGTAGTTATGTGCTATAGTATTAAACGTATACTATCCCGCCTTTAATTGAACAACTATCATGTGATTTATACCTTGCGCCCGCAGTCCTACGCAACCTTGCGTAACCATGCGACCGCGTGTGCCTTTACGTCACATGTGCGACCCTGCGCCACGTGCAAGCCCCTGTACTTTGTCCGTACCACGTGTACAAACGTGCGTTCACAACTCAATAAACCACACAATCTCTATAAATGTGAGCAATAAAACTACTATCGCTCACAAACACAACACACAGTTGTTTCCGTATAAACCTAAGCGACTAGGCCAGAACTGCGTTTCATGTGTTTATAATTACTCCCTTAACACACTAATTCAAATATATATATATATATATATATATATATAGCAAATAAATGTATCCAATTTCACACAGATCTATAATGACTGCAATAATCTATAATTTAAATGATATGATTCAGATTGGATAGCTATCTTGCAGAACATACACTGATATAAATATACACATAATTATAATAATATTATATATATATATATATATATATATACCATTTACTGCACTCCTACGAGACACCTCACCTCTTCACTGCCTTGCACTACTAAAAAAAAGTAGTTACACAGGTTAATTTACATTTCAATGGCTATCCTACCCTAGTAAACAGACTCCACAAGTCTTGGAAGAAAAAAAAAATCCTTTTTTTTTAATCTGTGTGTAATTCTCTTACATCAAGTATTTACTCCCACTAGGTCCAATTGAAACTATTTGTAATTGACTATGGCATGGGTTCATTGGTAACTTATAAATGGTGCTGGATTTGTAGATATGTGGAAACTTTGTGACAAAGGAAACTGATTGCTCTGACCAGACTGAAAGCCAGCTATTTAGAAAGTAACCTTCCTAAAATGGCCACTGCTCCTCCCCCTTCCACATCCATGAGGCTTGCACAAGATGGTGGACAGGCCATGTGGCTAGGCCAAAATGGAGGACAGACCATGCAGCTCCTTTGTCACAAAGAAATCACACTCTATACAGGCACCAAAAGTTACTTTAGGCCTGAGTTTAAAAATATACAAAATTTCTCAGCATGCTAACACAGCTATATTATGGCTATGCACCAACTTTTACATGTACTTTAAATCTACTTAACAGATAAACAATCCAATCTGAATCAAACACAATATGACTTATTTGACTTTGTTTTGCAACAATAAAAATACGCTGTAGTATCTTAAATATTATGAGAAACACATTGTCCCTTGAATTTCATGTCAGCACCTTACTAATAACACAACAAAACACATGTATGTGATTCGTCAGCATCACGATGCGTCCACCGTTAGCTGGTCAACCACAGCCGCGCTTGTAATGTACAGTGCATCATTAAGAACGTGATATCGCGGACGCGCCCCCATCTGATGAAGTCAAATTGCTTTCTAACAAATATTTAAAATGCCTGCTCTAATATATACTGTGGATGCCTGCGCATCTTATTACCATGTGCTATGAATGTGCGCTATGCATCGCAAAAACACTGCATCCCATAAGAGAAAACAATACACCCACACCTTAGCTGAGTTCCAAAGCTCATTGATGTATATATTTGTTATTAAAAGGATATGTATTCAATATATCACAATGTACAGTATATATATAGTTACATGGTTACAATTTATACAGTAAGCAGTTATTACAAACTAATTCAAATACAGACACGGCCAGTAATACATCACCATCTCCCTCAATGCACTTTATAATCGCTCCAGTTCCTCCATCTTTAGCTGTGTCTCAACTCCAGCTAACAGCAGCAAAATATTACCAACACCCCATCTCGCTCAGCATCTGGGACAAAAAGGGCCATCTGTGTGTTTGTGTGTTCAGCAATACACTGAGAATTGGGGGCGTGCACAGGTCTCTTGTTATTAGTCTAGGGGAGGGAACTTTTTCATTCATGATGAGTCATTGGTCAGTTCATATGCAAGCCTTGAAGACATCAAAAGGACTGGCCTGAGTTTCCTGTCCACATGCTTTAAATGGAATGTCCTTTGTCGTCAGTTGAATTGTGGCTTAATATTCATACATTCAATCATATCTTCTCATGGCAATGTGCTACAACTTAATAACAGGCATCAAATGAATCTACACATTTATCTGGTTAGTTTGACACTAAGCACGACATGTCCATCTTGCTCCGCTCTAATGATACACATACATGATGTTACTCCATTATATAATTTAAAACTTTATGATGTCTGGTGCTTGATATGTTCAAATTATGTGCTGTATGAAATATGTGTCGAATCTATCTTTATGGCATGTCTGTGTAAATGCGTATGTTACCATATTTGCTGTGCGCGCTGCGCGTATTTGCAAGCTTAGCGACTCATAATGTGTGGAGTCTGTATGTTCTCTCTATGTAATATTTTTGATTTCGACAGCAGCATAGTTGCATAAGCAGGGGCACCGGCGCCATGTTTCCAATTGCATGAAACGCAGGTGACATTATTGGCCAGCCGCGAAAACGGCCATGACATACCTGCATTTCCCGTGACACTCCCCCCCAATGCCACAATGCTGCCCTCGGATACCCGTCGCCTGTCAATTATGATGCGAATGCATCCTTCCAGGATGCGATCGTATCATGATAGCATACACAGATGGCTAAAAATCAGTTGTTTGCGATTATTTTTGCCTGTCTGTGTCAGGGTCTGAATAAGGCCCATAATGTCTACCACAGACTGGAGAGGATGTACAGTAGTTAACCCAACTGTCGGGATCCTGGCATTCAGGATCCTGAAGCAGAGGTGAAAGCCGACAGCACTCGCCATGGGTTTACCCACTCGTGGGTGTCCACAACACCCACAAAGTGGGAATAAAACCTGTGGTGAGCGCAAGCGGACTCTTTGCACTTTCCCGCTGCCGGTATTCTGGGCAGCTGGGATGCCACTCTTGGTATATTGGGGGGTCATTCCGAGTTGATCGTAGCTGTGCTAAATTTAGCACAGTTCCGGTATGAAAGATAGTGTCTAGTTAGACAGTCAATAGATAGACACCATATGTTGGACAGACATTAGGTCGACAGGGTCGAAAGGTCGACATGAAAATGGTCGAAAATGGTCGAAAGGTCGACAGGGTCAAAAGGTCGACATGAAAATGGTCGACATGAAAAAGGTAGACACCAAGTTTTTTGCATTTTTGTGGTTTATGTGGATAGTTTTGACATCTGGGACCCCCAATTGTAGAAAGGCATACCCTTGCGGGGCTCGCTGCGCTCGCCACGCTTCATGCACGGTGGCTCGCTGCACTCGCCACAAGGTTTATAACCAACTCTATGCCGACATGGATAGAGAAGGTATGAAATAGTCCAAAAACATGTTACATAAAAAAAATTTGTCTATCTTTTTTATGTCGACCATTTTCACGTCGACCTTTTGGCCATGTCGACCTTTTGACCTGTCGACCTTTTGTACTGTCTACCTTTTTCATGTCGACCTTTTGACCCTGTCGACCTAATGTCTGTCTAACATATGGTGTCTATCTATTGACTGTCTAACTAGACACTGTCTATCTATCAAAGGGATACCATTTAGCACAGCTACGATCATATCTTCCCAGACATGCGGGGGGACGCCCAGCACAAGGCTAGTCCGCCCCGCATGTCAGTCTGCCCCCCCCCCCACACACACACACAAGTACAAAAGCATCGCACAGCGGCGATGCTTTTGTACTTGAAGAGTAGCTCCCAGCCAGCGCAGCTCCTGCGACTAGCCGGGAGTTACTCTTCGCTGCCCCGGGTCGCAGCGGCTGTGTGTGATGCCACGCAGCCGCTACGGCCCGCTTCCCACACTGTCTGGCCACGCCGCCGTGCCGCCCCCTCCCACCCAGCGACCGCCTCTGCCTGTCAATCAGGCAGAGGCGATCGCTAGATAACAATGGCCTTCGACCGTCTCGCATGCGCCGGCGCACTGCGGCACTGGCGCATGCGCACTTCAGACCCGATCGCTGCGCTGCGAACAACTGCAGCGTGCGATCGGGTTGGAATGACCCCCATTGACAGCCGGCTTCCTGTCTGCCAGGATATAATTACCATCCCCTTCAGTGGAATGCGCTCCCCCGCTCCATTAGACTCTCCCCGACCTTGCAAAGCTTCAAACGGGCATTGAAAACCCACCTATTCATCAAAGCGTACCCCTCCAATGCATAACCTAGTCCTTAGGCTGCTCCTCCATCCCCCTGCCCCATGCCTTGGACATCTCTGCTTTGCTCGCATACCACCATCAGGCTTCTACCTGCTTGCACCTCATGTCATCTGTCTGTTGCCCCTCCCCACTAGATTGTTAGCTCTTCAGAGCAGGGCCCTCTTTCCTCTTGTCTAAACCCTCTTCTTGACACATTTCACTCAGCGACCATCTTTGCCTGCTTTCTCTCCTGCTGGTAAAGGCTCATCTCTATCTATGGCCGCCAGCCCCAAATAGTACAATGATTACTCCTTCGCTACTTACATCTGAGCCAGGCGTGTCCGGGCTGCGGCCCTCCAGCTGTTGTGAGGCTGCATATCCCAGCATGCCCTGACCCAGTTTTGCTGTCAGAGAATGCTAGGGCTGTGTCGGGGCATGCTGGGATGTGTGGTTTCTCAGCAGCTGGAGGGCCGCAGTTTGGACATGCCTGATCTAAGCTGTATTATGTTTTGAGAATTGTGTTGCTCTTTGTTACCTGCACTCCATTTTTGTTATTTATTTACTGTTATGCTAAGTTTTGTCTCCCTGTACTGTCCTTTGTACGGCGCTGCGAAACACTTGTGGCGCCCTATAAATAAAATGTAATAATAATAATAATAATAATAATCCTGACTGGAGAACCAGATTCCAAAAGAAAAAGTTAAAGAAACTGAAAGCTATCCACTTGAATTCAGTCCATCCAGCAGCACCTGAGATAACACTGAGTAGTAGCCAGACATATCACTTATAATTATATGTATTTTAATTAATTAGAAAAACTAAAAAATTAAGGTTGGCTTTTTGGGGGGCTTTTTAGGAATGGTTTGGGCTTGTTTTGGGCTTATTTTTTAGTCATCAGTTGCTTGTTTTTAATTTCATAGTTGGCAATACTGGTAGCTTCATATACTGTAGTTAGAAAGCTCATCAGATTGAGTGCATGAACGTGGTATAAAGAGGATTTGTGTCCAAATCCACTTTCTTGCATTGTTATATAAATGTGTGTGTGTATATGTCATGTCCCTTCCCCGTGAGGCATGCGCCTTATGTCCCTATTGGAAAAATAGGAGGGGCACAGGGCGCCAAAAAGTCTAGTTACAGCTCTGCATGACCCATTCCAGGGAGAACAAAATGCTCTCTACCTGGACTTTCCTCTTAATATATCTTTGGCATCACCTGTGTTGAACTGTTTAATCCAGGTAGAGAGCATATTGGCCTTCTTGGAATGGGTCAAGTTGGAAGGTATGAATTGTGTGTATTACATTTAAACCAGTGGTGTATATTACATTTAAACAAATAGTTTATTAATAGCTGGGTACTGTTTATAGCACCATCTAATTGAAAGACAACTATTTTAGAAATATTTCTTGTAGTAGAATAAAGACAACTTAAACAACCTTAATATACTTTGTATAGAAAAATAAAATCTATAATTTATCTTGTCACATGCAAGAAGAGCAACAGCCTATGTACTACTTGGGTACACTACACACTGGGACAAGATCAGGAGGTCTTGCCCTAGACCCTCATTAGATAAACAGTCACCCAGACACCTAGATGGGGAGGAGGGGAAGCTGGGATCCCGATGTCACTTACAGCTCTCTCCGCCTTCGATCTCTTCTCTGGTAACTCATGAACCCTGATACTCTTGTGTCTCTGCCTGCACTGCATATAGTCCTGCTCGCATTTTGGCTGCATGGTTCTGCTCCTGCACGAGGGAAAGCTAGTGATGTCAGTGTGATCCGGCCAGGGGGCCCCTGACAAAGGGGTGACCGGGGTACAGTATGCCCTGAGACCCCCCCCCCCCTTAATCTGGCTATGATTCCATTCGAATAAATTTGTGCTTAGACATAATCTTTGAAGGGAACAAAAAAAAAAGACAGAAAACAATATCAATGTCAATTTAGCTAGAATATTTTACACTGATTAGCTAGAGTATTTTATATGGAGGATATTAAATTAGTCAGGTGTATGCTGATGGGAAAAGTGGATAATGATTCAGCATTTTGACTTTTAACAGTATACCCCGAAGGCATGTACTGTGCTGCCAATTTGAGCACATCTGATTTCTAGATAGGCTTTGCACCCTTATTTTGAGGCCTTCAATACCTTTGTTTTTAGAATGTGTCATGTGAAGACACTGGTCATCCACTAGTCCTGCTACAAATAGAAAAAACTGAATGAAGTTCAAATTCATAGTCGCCATACATCTGGCCACTCTACCATAACACTTACCTTCCTCATATGCACCAAAAACCATTTTATTGTGAAGTTCCTGTTCCTAGCAAGTTAGTGAACTTGTCACACATTCTAACATCCTGCACAGTGTTGGCTACCAATGGATAAAGGAAAAGATTTGCAGAATACAACAGGTATTGGGGCAACATGTTTTATCTCATTGAAGTCCTTTTGTTATTCATCAAGTTCAATTTTGCTTGGGAAATTATACCTGTAGGCAGAAGTTTTGTAGGATGTTTATCAATAGCTTTCAGGTGAGAACAACAAGCAAAACATTTCACTCATCTAGTCAAGAGTTTTAAGGAAGATTTAAGACTCTGCTAGACATTTTTTTATTGTAATGGCAAATCCTTCTAGCTAAAACAAGTTAACAATAATTCTGAAGAGTCTGTTAGGTTTCTATGAGAGACCTGGTTAATTACCTGCAATAAAGCATTTCCAGCATCCTTGTACCAATACCCATTTGCAGTATACACCCACTGGCTGGTGAGCTGTATGAAACGCACTCTATTCAAGTTCCACTCCATCACCAGGGTACATGTAACAGTGAGTACGGCTGTATCTTCTATCTATCAATAAACCAACACCACTGGTTGAGTAACTGGACTGAGTCATCCTTTGGTGTTTGCCTATATAACTCTGCAATATCAACACCTGCACACAAATAATTTCCAACAACAGAAACCACAATAATACAATATACAAAGGGTTCTCCCTAATCTATCTTGGTATACATAGCATAATTTCTAATACCACTCAGTATGCATAGCACTGCCATCGATGGGAGGGGGGGGGGGGGGTAAGGGCAGTACTGATGTACTGGTTCTGGGTTGTTGTGGGTCCGGCTGATAATCTCCAATGCATACTGCTTCTCATTCACTGTCCTGTGAATGAGAGGTAGTTAGCGACTGCCAGCTGGGATCACCAATACTGCATGAGACAGGAGAAGTGGGAGGAACATTTACCGGGCTTCCTGAGCAAGAGGACCCCATCAGTGCGCATGCTGCTGCCTTACAGACAGGTAGTGGAGCGCACTCCAACCTGTCCTATGTGTCTCCTCCCACAGACTCTGCCACCACCATTACTAGTTCTCCTCTCGTTTGGCTGGGTCTCCTGTGCTGCTGCGCCACACAGTACAATCCAGGGACAATGCGGCCATGTAAGTGCATATAACCCTCATCTCTTCCCCCCAATGTTCTTCCACCATTTTTGTCTTATAAAACACCTTCACCCCTCTCATCTTCCATTTCACCTCTCATCACGCCTTTCCATCTTCCTCTTCTGGATAATGTAAGTGGAACCATAGATAGAAGCTGCCTAGTGGCATAGAAAGCTGAAAGCAAAATCATATTCAACACTATACAACAGAAACTTAGGATGTCAGGTAAGTATAATTTACCTTTATTAAAGGGTTCCTGATAGTGACAGCTTTGCTATAAACAGCAGGGGAGAACCTATTAAACAAGTAGTACTTGTTTCTCCATAATAAATGAAGATATATATTTTCTTTTATGTTAATATTTACAGATTTTTCTATTTATTTTGTTTTTTTGATTGTTGTAGGGCATGTGGGGAGTCCCAATAGCATGTTGCACTTATGTGTGATGGGCATCATAACATTCATCTTCATTGAGCACCAGTGATTCACATTACACCTACGGCCCACTGTGCCTTTCCAGGTGGAGGAACACTAGTGTTGGGAGTGGGGCCTTGCATGTTTCATTTGTTCTTGGCTCCAACATTTCTGATGGCATGATACTCCTAAGTATACACAGTGCCCCCATAATACCACACAGTATACATTAGCACACACACCCCTCCCCCCAGTACCACTTAGTATACAGAGTGCCTCCATAATACTGGAAATCCCAGCATTCACTGCATCCTCCATAAGACCCCTCAGTATACACAGTGCCTCCACATAATATCATTGAGAACATAGAGCTCCCCCATAACAGCCCTCAGTATATACAGTGCCGCATAACACACGTCAGTGCACACTGACCCATGAGAGAAAATATCACTTATCCTTAAGTAAATGGAAAAAAATCTGTGTTGGAGCTCAAAACTATGCAGAGGAGAATCTACGTACATGCAGGGGCACCAGAAGAAGTGAATCCCGGAACAAAGCTGTTCCTATAGCTTGTATAGGGGGCCTTGGGAACAGCTTCTGTGCAAGAGACCTTCTCAAATCCACAGTGGCATGGCTGTATCAACAAGTAGGTGAAGAGATGGACCAACTCAAGATGTGAAGCCGAAGTAAGACCTCAGCAGGGGATTTAAGTAAGGAGTATGTAAGCAGGGCAGGCAAGACTGCAGATGCGTCCTCCCTCAGGATAATCTGTAGAGGTGAGGATATCACCTGTATAGTGGCATAGACAGTGACCAGCAGAAAATATAGGCCAGTGCAGAGGTTGGTGCTTCTATGTAGACTTTTCTCAGATATCTCCCACCAAGCAATGGAGGAAGTTGATGCTGTACACTGGGTGAGGAGCAATTCTGTAGCCTAGCTGCACAGCTCAGCAGATAGCTTGAGGGGTAGAGAGAGAGATGGAGGTGAGTCCTAGGGTAAATGGTGATATGATGGTCAAGCTACACACTCTCCATCAAGTCATGCCATGCTGTGTTCTTTGTATTCCCCTGGCATTCAGCACTGATGCCGATGTGAGCTGGGTGCAGTGGAGGCAGGCCTAAAGGAGACCCTTGAGCCTCTAGGCCTGGGATAGGGAACCTTCGGCCCTCCAGCTGTTGTTAAACTACACATACCAGCATGCCTTGCTACAGTTTTGCTATTTGGCCATGCTAAAACTGTTGCAGGGGATGCTTGGATGTGTAGTTCAACAATAGCTGGAGGGCCGAAGGTTCCCCATCTCTGCTCTAGGCCCATAGATATGGCACCCCCTGGCTGTGGCCCTTTTGTCTGATGGAACTTAAGATTGTCTTACAAACTTTGGGATTGTGTGGTATATTTACATACTGGCACAGTTGTTCTACAAGTTCTAAAATACGATACTGCCAGTGCATACTGGCACTGGTAGTATCATACATCATTGCACAATATGTTCATGGTATTACACTGTTTAGCAACAGCCATGGCTACTACATATGGCCCAGTGTTAGTTAACATTGGCCTGGTACTCTCTAGATCTAGTTGCTGTGGTCTGATAATTTCTCAATCACATATTTCTCTCTTAAAACCGTTGGTACTCAATCGATTCAGAGCTGCTCTGCCTAAATCACTCAAGATCCAATCAGCACAAGGAGACAAATTTGAGATTCACAAGATCCTCGACTCCCGCAGACGATATGGTCGCCTCCAGTACCTTGTTGATTGGAAGGGATATGGACCTGAGGAAAGGTCTTGGGTAGAGGCAGATGACGTCCATGCCCCAAGACTTCTTCGGACATTTCATGCCAAATTTCCAGCTAACCATATAGGTGTCCGGAGTCCACCCACAAAGGGGGGGTACTGTCAGCGTCCGGGGTCCTACCGGAACGCTAAGGGCCGCGGGGCTGGCTTCACGGGCGGCTGGGCAGCGGCGGAGGAGGGCTGCAGCGCTGGGTCCGGGGGGAAGGCAGCGGTAATGGCGGTGAGGGGGACCGCTCGTGGCGGCGGGACGCCGCTGCAGCGGATCCCTCTCGCTAAACCGATGCCTAGGAGACCTGGGGCAGTGAGCAGCATGATCATGGAAAAGTTCTGCATTACTGGGCGCCGCCATGTTGGAGACCAAGTTTCTGGTATAATTCTTGTTTCTGGTTCTTCCAGCCAATCCAAGGAAACTTCTTCCTATAAAAGGGGGCTAGTTTAGGACAGGGACGCCAGTGCTTCAAGTTACAACCCTGTTGTAGGTGCTTTAGCCTGTGCTCCCAGGATTCCTGCTGTATTCTGGTACTTCTAACCATGCTTAGCCGGTTCTCAGTTGTTGCTGCAGTCCTGCCGTACCTAGCCTGCTGCTGCCTGTGGAGACGCTCCTGGAAAACCCGGTCCAGTAAGACCCTCTGGGCACGACGACCCCGGGTCTCCTGCTTCGTCCTTCGAGCCACAGTCCGCAGATCCTTGTCTCCAGCCAAGTCCTCGAACCACCGTTCACAGTCCTCAGCTCGTTATCCCCAGCCTTGTCTAACAAGCCACAGTCTACAGTTCTCAGTCTCCAGCCACGTCCTTGAACCACCGTCCATAGTCCTCAGCCCCTTATCCACAGACTCGTCTTGCAAATCTCCGTCCTCGGTTCTTTGTCTTCAGCTACGTCTACAACCATCATTCACAGTTCTGCAGTTCATTATTTACAACTTTGCCTTTCAAGCCACAAACCCGCAGTTCTTTGTCTACAACTACGTCCCTAAGTCATCGTCCACCAGCCACAGTTCTCATCCTCAGCCCCGTCCTCAAGAACTACAACCCACAGACTCTGAGCCCCGCCTACCTCCCTCATTACCCCTTGCTTCATGAGAAGGAACTATATCCAACCCCCTTGTCTTGTTCATCCCCAGACTAATCCCTCCTTGGGCGAGTCTCAGCTGCCGGATCCTCAAACCTTGCTAGACGTGACAGTGATTTGATGATACATGGAACAGTTTATATACCTTCCATGTCTAAATATTAGGATTGTGGTATGAGATCTTACAGTTTAAATTAATGCTTGTTGATGTGTGGTTTGGCCTTTAGTAAACGGCACAGTTTACAAACCGCACAGTATAATGTAGGCATTCAGGATGTTGACGAGTTCAGAATGTGGACATTCAACATGATCATAATGGATATTTACAATGTGACAGCTAGAATGTTAAAATAAGAATTTACTTACCGATAATTCTATTTCTCGTAGTCCGTAGTGGATGCTGGGGACTCCGTCAGGACCATGGGGATTAGCGGCTCCGCAGGAGACAGGGCACAAAAGTAAAAGCTTTAGGATCAGGTGGTGTGCACTGGCTCCTCCCCCTATGACCCTCCTCCAAGCCTCAGTTAGGATACTGTGCCCGGACGAGCGTACACAATAAGGAAGGATTTTGAATCCCGGGTAAGACTCATACCAGCCACACCAATCACACTGTACAACCTGTGATCTGAACCCAGTTAACAGCATGATAACAGCGGAGCCTCTGAAAAGATGGCTCACAACAATAATAACCCGATTTTTGTAACAATAACTATGTACAAGTATTGCAGACAATCCGCACTTGGGATGGGCGCCCAGCATCCACTACGGACTACGAGAAATAGAATTATCGGTAAGTAAATTCTTATTTTCTCTGACGTCCTAAGTGGATGCTGGGGACTCCGTCAGGACCATGGGGATTATACCAAAGCTCCCAAACGGGCGGGAGAGTGCGGATGACTCTGCAGCACCGAATGAGAGAACTCCAGGTCCTCCTCAGTCAGGGTGTGCCCCTGACCAAGTATCAGCTCGGCAAAGTTGTAAAGCCGAGACCCCTCGGGCAGCCGCCCAAGATGAGCCCACCTTCCTTGTGGAATGGGCATTTACATATTTTGGCTGTGGCAGGCCTGCCACAGAATGTGCAAGCTGAATTGTACTACACATCCAACTAGCAATCGTCTGCTTAGAAGCAAGAGCACCCAGTTTGTTGGGTGCATACAGGATAACAGCAAGTCAGTTTTCCTGACTCCAACCATCCTGGAACTATATTTTCAGGGCCCTGACAACATCTAGCAACTTGGAGTCCTCCAAGTCCCTAGTAGCCGCAGGTACCACAATAAGCTGGTTCGGGTGAAACACTGACACCACCTTAGGGAGAAACTGGGGATGAGTCCGCAGCTCTGCCCTGTCCGAATGGACAATCAGATATGGGCTTTTTTGAGACAAACGCCGCCAATTCTGACACTCGCCTGGCCGAGGCCAGGGCCAACAGCATGGTCACTTTCCCTGTGAGATATTTCAAATCCACAGATTTGAGCTGTTTAAACCAATGTGATTTTAGGAATCCCAGAACTACGTTGAGATCCCACAGTGCCACTGGAGGCACAAAAGGGGGTTGTATATGCAGTACTCCCTTGACAAACTTCTGGACTTCAGGAACTGAAGCCAATTCTTTCTGGAAGAAAATCGACAGGGCCGAAATTTGAACCTTAATGGACCCCAATTTGAGGCCCATAGACACTCCTGTTTGCAGGAAATGCAGGAAACGACCGAGTTGAAATTTCTTCATGGGGCCTTCCTGGCCTCACACCACGCAACATATTTTCGCCACATGTGGTGATAATCTTGTGCGGTCACCTCCTTCCTGGCTTTGACCAGGGTAGGAATGACCTCTTCCGGAATGCCTTTTTCCCTTAGGATCCGGCGTTCAACCGCCATGCCGTCAAACGCAGCCGCGGTAAGTCTTGGAACAGACATGGTACTTGCTGAAGCAAGTCCCTTCTTAGCGGCAGAGGCCATGAGTCCTCTGTGAGCATCTCTTGAAGTTCCGGGTACCAAGTCCTTCTTGGCCAATCCGGAGCCACGAGTATAGTTCTTACTCCTCTACGTCTTATAATTCTCAATACCTTGGGTATGAGAAGCAGAGGAGGGAGGACATACACCGACTGGTACACCCACGGTGTTACCAGAACGTCCACAGCTATTGCCTGAGGGTCTTTTGACCTGGCGCAATACTTGTCCAGTTTTTTGTTCAGGCGGGACGCCATCATGTCCACCTTTGGTCTTTTCCAACAGTTCACAATCATGTGGAAGACTTCCCGATGAAGTCCCCACTCTCCCGGGTGGAGGTTGTGCTGAGGAAGTCTGCTTCCCAGTTGTCCACTCCCGGAATGAACACTGCTGACAGTGCTATCACATGATTTTCCGCCCAGCGAAAAATCCTTGCAGTTTCTGCCATTGCCCTCCTGCTTCTTGTGCCGCCCTGTCTGTTTACGTGGGCGACTGCCGTGATGTTGTCCCACTGGATCAATACCGGCTGACCTTGAAGCAGAGGTCTTGCTAAGCTTAGAGCATTGTAAATTGCCCTTAGCTCCAGTATATTTATGTGGAGAAAAATCTCCAGACTTGATCACACTCCCTGGAAATTTTTTCCCTGTGTGACTGCTCCCCAGCCTCTCAGGCTGGCCTCCGTGGTCACCAGCATCCAATCCTGAATGCCGAATCTGCGGCCCTCTAGAAGATGAGCACTCTGTAACCACCACAGGAGAGACACCCTTGTCCTTGGAGATAGGGTTATCCGCTGATGCATCTGAAAATGCGATCCGGACCATTTGTCCAGCAGATCCCACTGGAAAGTTCTTGCGTGGAATCTGCCGAATGGAATCGCTTCGTAATAAGCCACCATTTTTCCCAGGACTCTTGTGCAATGATGCACTGACACTTTTCCTGGTTTTAGGAGGTTCCTGACTAGCTCGGATTACTCCCTGGCTTTCTCCTCCGGGAGAAACACCTTTTTCTGGACTGTGTCCAGAACCATCCCTAGGAACAGCAGACGTGTCGTCGGAAACGGCTGCGATTTTGGATATTTAGAATCCACCCGTGCTGTCGTAGAACTACTTGAGATAGTGCTACTCCGACTTCCAACTGTTCTCTGGACCTTGCCCTTATCAGGAGATCGTCCAAGTAAGGGATAATTAAGACGCCTTTTCTTTGAAGAAGAATCATCATTTCGGCCATTACTTTGGTAAAGACCCGGGGTGCCGTGGACAATCCAAACGGCAGCGTCTGAAACTGATAGTGACAGTTCCGTACCACGAACCTGAGGTACCCTTGGAGAGAAGGGCAATTTGGGACATGGAGGTAAGCATCCTTGATGTCCAGGGACACCATATAGTCCCCTTCTTCCTGGTTCGCTATCACTGCTCTGAGTGACTCCATCTTGATTTGAACCTTTGTATGTAAGTGTTCAAAGATTTCCCATTTAGAATAGGTCTCACCGAGCCGTCTGGCTTCAGTACCACAATATAGTGTGGAATAATACCCCTTTCCTTGTTGTAGGAGGGGTACTTTGATTATCACCTGCTGGGAATACAGCTTGTGAATTGTTTCCAATACTGCCTCCCTGTCGGAGGAAGACGTTGGTAAAGCAGACATCAGGAGCCTGCGAGGGGGAGACGTCTCGAATTTCCAGTCTGTACCCCTGGGATACTACTTGTAGGATCCAGGGGTCCACTTGCGAGTGAGCCCACTACGCGCTGAAACTCTTGAGACGACCCCCCACCGCACTTGAGTCCGCTTGTACGGCCCCAGCGTCATGCTGAGGACTTGGCAGAAGCTGTGGAGGGCTTCTGTTCCTGGGAATGGGCTGCCTGCTGCAGTCTTCTTCCCTTTCCTCTATCCCTGGGCAGATATGACTGGCCTTTTGCCCGCTTGCCCTTATGGGGACGAAAGGACTGAGGCTGAAAAGACGGTGTCTTTTTCTGCTGAGATGTGATTTGGGGTAAAAAAGGTGGATTTTCCAGTTGTTGCCGAGGCCACCAGGTCCGATGGACCGACCCCAAATAACTCCTCCCCTTTATACGGCAATACTTCCATGTGCCGTTTGGAATCTGCATCACCTGACCACTGTCGTGTCCATAAACATCTTCTGGCAGATATGGACATCGCACTTACTCTTGATGCCAGAGTGCAAATATCCCTCTGTGCATCTCGCATATATAGAAATGCATCCTTTAAATGCTCTATAGTCAATAAAATACTGTCCCTGTCAAGGGTATCAATATTTTCAGTCAGGGAATCCGACCAAGCCACCCCAGCGCTGCACATCCAGGCTGAGGCGATCGCTGGTCGCAGTATAACACCAGTATGTGTGTATATACCTTTTTAGGATATTTTTCAGCCTCTCAGCTGGCTCCTTGAGGGCGGCCCTATCTGGAGACGGTACCGCCACTTGTTTTGATAAGCGTGTGAGCGCCTTATCCACCCTAAAGGGTGTTTCCCAACGCGCCCTAACTTCTGGCGGGAAAGGGTATACCGCCAATAATTTTCTATCGGGGGAAACCCACGCATCATCACACACTTCATTTAATTTATCTGATTCAGGAAAAACTACAGGTAGTTTTTTCACACCCCACATAATACCCTTCTTGTGGTACTTGTAGTATCAGAAATATGTAACACCTCCTTCATTGCCCTTAACATGTAACGTGTGGCCCTAAAGGAAAATACGTTTGTTTCTTCACCGTCGACACTGGAGTCAGTGTCCGTGTGAGGTAAATGAGCGTTTTACAGCCCCTGACGGTGTTTGAGACGCCTGGACAGGTACTAATTTGTTTGCCGGCCGTCTCATGTCGTCAACCGACCTTGCAGCGTGTTGACATTATCACGTAATTCCTTAAATAAGCCATCCATTCCGGTGTCGACTCCCTAGAGAGTGACATCACCATTTCAGGCAATTGCTCCGCCTCCTCACCAACATCGTCCTCATACATGTCGACACACACGTACCGACACACAGCACACACACAGGGAATGCTCTGATAGAGGACAGGACCCCACTAGCCCTTTGGGGAGACAGAGGGAGAGTTTGCCAGCACACACCAAAAACGCTATAATTATACAGGGACAACCTTTATATAAGTGTTTTTCCCTTATAGCATTTTAATATATATATATATATATCGCCAAATAAGTGCCCCCCCTCTCTGTTTTAACCCTGTTTCTGTAGTGCAGTGCAGGGGAGAGCCTGGGAGCCTTCCCACCAGCATTTCTGTGAGGGAAAATGGCGCTGTGTGCTGAGGAGAATAGGCACCGCCCCCTTTTCGGCGGGCTTCTTCTCCCGTTTTTCTGAGACCTGGCAGGGGTTAAATACATCCATATAGCCCCCAGGGGCTATATGTGATGTATTTTTAGCCAGAATAAGGTACTATCATTGCTGCCCAGGGCGCCCCCCCCCAGCGCCCTGCACCCTCAGTGACCGCTGCTATGAAGTGTGCTGACAACAATGGCGCACAGCTGCAGTGCTGTGCGCTACCTTATGAAGACTGAAGAGTCTTCTGCCGCCGTTTCTAGACCTTCACTTTTCGGCATCTGCAAGGGGGGTCGGCGGCGCGGCTCCGGGACGAACCCCAGGGTGAGACCTGTGTTCCGACTCCCTCTGGAGCTAATGGTGTCCAGTAGCCTAAGAAGCCAATCCATCCTGCACGCAGGTGAGTTCACTTCTCTCCCCTAAGTCCCTCGTAGCAGTGAGCCTGTTGCCAGCAGGACTCACTGAAAATAAAAAACCTAACAAACTTTTACTCTAAGCAGCTCTTTAGGAGAGTCACCTAGATTGCACCCTTCTCGGCCGGGCACAAAAATCTAACTGAGGCTTGGAGGAGGGTCATAGGGGGAGGAGCCAGTGCACACCACCTGATCCTAAAGCTTTTACTTTTGTGCCCTGTCTCCTGCGGAGCCGCTAATCCCCATGGTCCTGACGGAGTCCCCAGCATCCACTTAGGACGTCAGAGAAAGCATGATTTTAGGTTTAAACTTCACTTAGATTTAGGCTACCATTAGAGTTAGGCTTTATTAAGGGTTAGGGTCACATAGAATTTGAAACATAGAATTTGACGGCAGATAAGAACCACTTGGCCCATCTAGTCTGCCCTTTTTTTTTTTTTTTATACCAGGGCCCTCATTCCGAGTTGATCGGTCGCAAGGCGATTTTAGCAGAGTTACACACGCTAAGCCGCCGCCTACTGGGAGTGAATCTTAGCTTCTTAAAATTGCGACCGATGTATTCGCTATATTGCGATTACTAACTACTTAGCAGTTTCAGAGTAGCTCCAGACTTACTCTGCCTGTGCGATCAGTTCAGTGCTTGTCGTTCCTGGTTGACGTCACAAACACACCCAGCGTTCGCCCAGGCACTCCCACCGTTTCCCCGGCCACTCCTGCGTTTTTTCCGGAAACGGTAGCGTTTTCAGCCACACGCCCCTGAAACGCCGTGTTTCCGCCCAGTAACACCCATTTCCTGTCAATCACATTACGATCGCCGGAGCGAAGAAAAAGCCGTGAGTAAAAATACTTTCATCATAGTAAAGTTACTTGGCGCAGTCGCAGTGCGAACATTGCGCATGCGTACTAAGCGGATTTTCACTGCGATGCGAAGAAAAAAACCGAGCGAACAACTCGGAATGAGGGCCCATATTTTTATCTCAAACCTTATTTAACCCTTATTTCTTTGTAAGGATATCCTTATGTCTATCCCATGCATGTTTCAATTGCTCTACTGTCTTAGCCTCTACCACCTCTGATGGGAGGCTATTCCACTTGTCCACTACCCTTTCTGTGAAGTAATTTTTACTCAAATTTCCCCTGAACCTCCCCCCCTCCAGCCTCGTGTCCTATTGCTTCTCTTCATTTGGAGAATGTTTCCCTCCTGGACTTTGTTAAAACCCTTGATATATTTGAAAGTTTCTATCATGTCCCCCTTTCCCTTCTCTGCTCCAAACTATACATATTGAGATTTTTTAGTCTTTCCGGGTGTTTTGTGATAATTTTAGTTACCCTTCTTTGTACAGTCTCTAATGTATTAAAATCCTTTTGAAGATATAGCCTCCAGAATTGAACACTATACAGTGGCATTAATTTCTGCTGCGGATTCCACTCCCTATGCAACCAAGCATCTGACTAGCATTCCTCGTTGCTTTGTTACATTGCTTACCTGCCTTTAAGTCACCTGAAATAGTGACTTCTTGATCCCTTTCCTCCTCAGTAGTTTCCAGTATAGTGCCATTAATACTATATTTAGCCTTTGGAGTTTTGAGACCCAAGTGCATGATTTTGCATTTTTTTGGCATTAGATTAGAGCTAGAGTTAGGCTTCATTTAGGGTTAGGCTACCATTAGTATTAGGCTTAATTTAGGGCTAGGCTACCATTAAGGTAGGTTTCATTTAGGGTTAGGGTTAGGCTACCATTAGGGATAGGCTTCATTTAGGGCTAGGGTTAGGCTACCATTAGGGATAGGCTTCATTTAGGGCTAGGGTTAGGTTAAAATTAGTGTTAGATTAGGGCTATGATCAGGATTCGATTTAGGGTTAGGCTTACGCTACCATTAGAGTTAGGGTTAGACTGGGGCTAGGTTGCAATTAGGGTTAATGTTAGGGTTCAACAAATATTACATTGCGGGTTCGGGGCAGCCGTGTGACGTCACCCGGAAAATGGCTGCCCTGCGCCTGCCCTCGCAGCCTGGCTGTGGAGGTAGGGGGGCTTCCATAAATTAGCGATGCGAGCGCAATTACATTGCGATCGCATCACTGGCAGGCATTTGCATGCTGGGTGGCCTTGCCTTGTGCTGGGCAGCCCCCAGCATGCAATCGCAGATAGTTCCTGTTTGTAACTGAAGCTAAATAAGGACCTGAGGGGGTTATTCAGTACAAATTGCAGATTCTGCTAAAAAGCAGAATCTGCAACCTGTTCTTTCGCATGCTGGGGGCAATTTAATTGTGGTCACGGCTGCCTATGCAGGAGGTTCGCTGCATTTTTTAGATTGGAGCGGCTGCATTTTGCATGATGTCACACACAGCCGTTTTCCCTGTGTCGCCCCCACAACGATCCGTCCTCTTCCCCTGTAGAGGCAGTTCACATCCAATGCAATCTGATGGCATGCGGTGGCCACACACGCTCAGGACGGGACCTGCACGTGCGCACTGCCAAGGGGGTTATTGCAGTCACATCGCTTAACAATGCAACCTGAATAACCCCCTTAATCCGCAGTGCTAGGAGCATAGTAATAAACCAATATTGGGTATTAACAGACAGAGGTAAGAGGGTCCTGATTGCAAATGTAATATCTATAGAAATTATTTTCACATTTAGAAGCATGCTTTTGTATCCACATCCAAAAATAAGATGATGTTTGTTATACAAGATTATTTCAGCAAGAAAAAGGGTAGGAAAAATTCCTTTAAAAAAAATGGTCATTCCCTTTTCATCTCGACACAAAAGTACTTGATTTTTTCCACCACGTTCAAGGTGGCAGAGATTGAAACATTCAATAGGATAAATTTTACAAGTTCAGCTGCAATTTTGTGGGAAAGTGCTTTTCTAGGAGTTAAATTAATGTAGTAACATTTATGAGGGTATATCATACCTCCCAACTGTCCTGATTTTCGCAGGACAGTCCCGGAACAGCGTCTATTCACGGAGACAGAGGAATCGGGGGCATGCCAGCAGCTCACTGAGCCATACTTCCCAACATTTCGTAAAGTGGAGGAGGGACACTTGCGGGCGATGTTGAAAAGGGTGTGTGGCCTGTGTGAAAGGGGTGTGGCTTCACACAAGTGCTGCAATTGCGAGCCACACCCCCCATTTTCGTCACTGACGGGGCATGCCCAGCGCTCTGCAGAGCAGCGAGCGCAGGAGCCTCCCAACTGCCCCCCCACCGTGGGACACTGCAGCCCGCGGGTGGGACAGCGGGACAGTCCCAAAAAAATGGGACTGTCCCGCGAAAATCAGGAAAGTTGGGAGGTATGACAGTTGGTGTGGCATTCCTGCTAAGCCATGCCCATTTTTCTGAAACCAAGCCCCCTTTCCCCAGCAGGCGCAGCTTCGCTATGCAGGAGTCCCGCTTGCATGGACATTAAAGTTGGGAGGTATGGTATATATCAAGCTGCAGTTTCCACATGATTTTATGTATCCTGGCTACATAACAATAGCGTAATGCAGCAGATATCAGATATACTGTATCTCCTGCAAAAGATTACTTAGTGCTTCAGAATGGAGTCCTCATTATATTCAATGTGGACTCAGGTCTGCTCCACATGTACTAAGTTCCAAAGAGCTTTGTGTCTCTGGAGGCAATCTCCACCCCTCTCCTGCAGCATCCATCCTCCTCCGGTGTGTTTTGGAAAATGCCACTACCCAAAAACAATACTCCTCAGTAAATCTGAGTACACACTAGACGACATGCAAATTACAGATTTCCCTTGAACTCCCTGGAACTCCCGAACAAACGATATAGGGGGTCATTCCGAATTGATCGTAGCTGTGCTAAATTTAGCACAGCTACGATCAGGCACTCAGACATGCGGAGGGACGCCCAGCACAGGGCTAGTCCGCCCCGCATGTCAGTGCCGCCCCCCCCCCCCCACCCCCCCTTTCCGCAGAAATGCAAAAGCATCACACAGCGGCGATGCTTTTGCATTTCAGGAGTAACCGGGAGAACCTCCCCGCTGCCCGGGTCATAGCAGCTGCGTGTGACGTCACGCAGCCGCCGCGGCCCGCCCCCCCAACAGTCCGGCCACGTCTGCGTTGGCCGGACCACGCACCCTAAACTGTGGCTTGACGCCGCCGTCCAGCCCCCTCCTGCCCAGAGACCGCCTCTGCCTGTCAATCAGGCAGAGGCGATCGCTACAATACAACGGCCTTCGGCCGCTCAGCATGCGCCGGCGCATGCGCAGATCTGACCCGATTGCTGCACTGCAATAAACTGCAGCGAGCGATCGGGTCAGAATGACCCCAATTGTGCGTACACACTGAGCGATTTTACAAATGATATGCATGAGTCGTCGGACACTACCAAATTGTTGGGTTTCAGCTTAATTTAAATTAGTCATACGTCGTTGGTAGCGCCTACACAGTGGACGATTTGCACCTTGTTAACGACTGTCAAAATTGAGCTGCATGTACAGACGACAGAGGACCTCGCTGGTGACCTGTGGGAGTAATATAGGGCCTAATTCAGACCTGATCGCTTTGCTGCTAATTTTGATGTCCTGCGACCAAGGGGAGTTTTAATTCGCCCGTGCAAGTGTGCGATCGCATGTGTACGCCGTGCAAAAATGTCCCTCAGTCAGCGGACAGCTGCAAATCCGTTCGCATCTCACTCATTTTCCCACTGTGTGCAGTCTGTGTGCAGCCCAGGACTTACTCCTACAGAGCGATGAGAACAGGCTGATCGGGGCTGGAGCTGACATCACACGTCCTCCCAGAAGACGCCTGGGAAGGCCTGTGGTTTCCCTGACATTCCCAGGAAACAGTCAGTTACCACCCACAAATGCCCTCTTCATGTCAATCAGCTTGCAAATGGCTGTGCAATCAAAATTTTTTTGCACTAGCTTGTTGCTGTTTGGCGATGCCTGTGGTTGTTTGGCAACATGCGTGTGCATTGCGGTGCATACGCATGCGCAGTCAATTGATAATCGCCAGCTGCGCGAAAACGCACAGCAGCGAGCAGGTCTGAATCGGGCTCATAGTGTGTACACACCGTACGATAAAACTAATTTGTCTTAATGAATGGTCGTTATCGACAAATTTGTTTAAAATGTCGTCTAGTGTGTACTCAGCTTAAGAGTTGACAATAATTGCATCACTGCTGTGATAGAACAATCTTATTCACATGACACCATATAGTAGTGTCCCTTATTCATGTTATAACACACATTAGTGCCCCTTATACACAAAGCCCACAGTAGTAGCACCCCTAATACACATAATGCTCACAGTAGTAGCACCCCTAATACAAACAATACCAACAGCAGTAGCGCCCCTTATACAATGCCCGCAGTAGTAGTGCCCCTTATGCAGTGTCCACTGTAGTGGTAGTGCCCTAATGTAGAGCCCATAGTAGTGGTGCCCCTTATGCAGTGCCCCCAGTAGTAGTGCCCCATATGTCCCCAGGAGTGATGCCCCTTATGAAGTGCCCCTTATACAATACCCTCATTCATAGTGTACCCAGTAGTAATGCCCTTAGTGGTAATGCCCCTGTGTAGTATTGTCACGACGTAAAGCGTCACTTTGTGAAACTCCGCCCCTGGAGCGGAGTACTATGGCAGGGAGGAGGGGGAGCAGGAGAGCTGGTGGGTCTGGAGCTGGCGCACACCCCTAACAACGATCATTACATTACACACCCCTGTCAATTACATTACCCCTAGCAACAGGCATTACACACCCCTGGCAATGACAATACTACTGGCAACTAGCATTACACACCCCTGGCAATGAGCATTACACACCCCTGGCAACGAGCATTCATCCTGGCAACTAGCATTACACACCACTGGCAACGAGCATTACACCCCTTGCAATGGGCATTATCCCTGCAACTAGCATTACACACCCCTGGCAACGAGCCCGAGACCCGTCCCAGAGCATAAAACCACTGGCAATGAGCATGGATGCCAGAGCATGAAACCTCTGGCAACGAGCAAGACACCAAGCCCATGAAACCCCTGGCAATGAGTATATAACCCAGCGCATGAAACCCCTGGCAACGAGCATCTACTGAATGTCAATTGTGGGGTGTTGCCAAAGTGTCTAGAAACAGCCCTGATGCGTAGTACAACTCAGATTCATGTGCTGTACAAATTTTTTTGCAAATTTTCGGAAACACGATCGGTATCACATCCACCTCTGTCTGAATCAGCATTCTGTACAACTCTGAGGTCATTCTAACCACAAACATGGCCGCCCTGCTATTCCCCTCTGTGGGCGACACTTTCCTATTCCGCGACTCTGGCGCATGCGCACTCCGCGTGCAGTAAGTCCAGGCCGGCCTCCCTCCGGCTCCCAGGGTTAGCGGCGGTAGTGACGCTGAGCTGCAGGCGCCGGCACAGGAAGCGGGGCGAGGCAGCAGGGTAGGACCTGTGTGACCAACCCAACTAGGACAGGCGGCCCGGGACCGGTGCGAGATCCCCGGTTCCACGATGGGCTGCACACTAAGTGCCGAGGATAAGGCGGCTGCAGAGAGGAGTAAGATGATTGACCGCAACCTCAGAGACGACGGGGAGAAGGCGTCCAAGGAGGTGAAGCTGCTGCTGCTAGGTGAGGGGGACACCAGGAGCGGGGCAGCAGAAGTAGGGTGTCTGCACATCTCACACTTCTGTGTATATCATCAATGATTTACATTCTTGTAGCCCGGTGCCCGTACACCCTTCTGTAGAGGAACCGTGGAAGGAAACACGCGTGTAGCTGCGGGAAGTGTGTAGCGAGCTGGTCTCGCTGGTTAAGCCTCTGATGTTAGTGGGAATCATTCGGTGCTTCCGCCCTGAAGTTGCTGTACTTGTGTGTAGTTGCGTCACTTCTTCCATATACTCCTTAATGTATATACATTAGTGGGCACTTTTTACCTTGTTTGGCAGAAGGTTTGCATTCACATGCCATTGTCCTTTATTCACATATTGGTGTGCTTCGTGTGAATAAGCCCCCCAGGATGAGTAACATGAGCTGCCAATTGGATAATGTTTTGAAATAAGTACTGAGTAACTAGTCCTGCAAGTTTATCTTTTACTTGTATAGGGCCATGGCAGTACTAGGTGTTGCAGAGCGCTCTGTATTGCTCATGGAAGGGTAACGCCGTGTCTGATTTGTCTTCTTCAGATTGTTTGAAATCCAATATTCTTCCACTTCTTTTCCTCAGTGCATAAGTCCTGAATTGAATAGCTTCGGGAGCGCCTTCCTGGCACTGTTTAATTCACATTGAATTGACCCCACAGTGTCAGTTTGCGTTCCCTTACATGAGAGGGGATGTGGGATTACCTGTGCAGCGTACAGCCATCTGCAAGAACTTTCACAGTAGCTCAGCAGATTGTGATATATATTTTTCAGACGTAAGAAGTTATATAGTAGAGTTAATGTAGGATACTATAGATATTTATGAGTGAAAAGTGTTGGTGAGCCTTAAAGTAAGTAATTTTTCAAGGAATGTACTACAGTGGTTCAGTCAGTAAGGAAACAAGACCTCTTATATGTGTAATGTTCTCTATTTCATTGTAATTTCCCTCCAGACCAGAGCAAGTATACCATTGCTTCCCCTCACGGCCATTAGACTGCAGTTCGTATCAGTCATACTTAGTAGTAAGATGATGGGGCTGGCGGAAACATGGTCAATTATTGATATGTGTATTGTAATAAGAATTCTGTGTCTAAAAGGGCCCATCAGCAACTGAAATCATCACCATCTTATTGAGGTGTACGGTGAGAACAACATGTCATTGAAACCGATTCGGGTTTATGACCTGATTCAGAGATGGACTTGGATCACTGCATTTGCAGCCAGATCGGCGTCCACCTCCTCACATACTGGGGGCCGCCAGGCACAGGGCAAGGCCACCCAGCATGTGTGACGGGGCGCCTCCCGATGTGTCCCAAATTAGTTTGCGGATGCATCAAACTAAGGGTGACCCCTGTTGCGCTGTCAGGCAGTCGTCCGCCATTTTTTTTAATCGGAGCGGCTGCTTGTGACATCAAGCAGCAGCCCCGAAAACGGTCACGGCACGCCCCCGTTCAGCCTGGCCTCCCCAACGCCACATCGTCACCCTGCGAATGCCTGCCACTGTCAATCACACTGTGGCCCATCCTTCCTGCATGCGGCCGCAATGTGTAAGGTCGCACATTGCACCCAGTGCATGTGCACAGACCAGATGCATGCGGCAACTGTGTACGGACGCGCGGCTGCGTCTATCTCTGAATTAGCCCCTTAGTGCACTACCTGTGGTGAACATGCTTGGCCGGCCGGATCGCTTCTCATCTTGAACGTCTGTCCTGCTGTTATCAAATACAGTGCACCAAACCGGTTTCCATGACATGACGTTATCACTGTACACCTCAACAAGTTGGTGATTAATTTCACCTGCTGATGTGCTCTTTAGATGCAGAAATCTGAACGCACTTCAATGTTTGACCATGTTTCCGCCAGGCCTGCCATCTTACAACTGAAGAAAAAACAAAGAAAAAGCGCCCTACTGAGCCTAGGTTGAAAATGCTGCCTGCTGCTCTCAAGGGAAAAGGGTATTAGCACACCCTAAACAATTGGAAGAAAAAAAGAAGAAGAGAGAGCGCAAGCAGACTACATGTACATTTGAACAAATTTATTCATAAAATAAGTTAAATCACAATCAGTTAAAAAGTGACATTAGTTAGAACTAATAATATATTCAATTCAACAAAGAATCCACACTCGGCATATGATATATAATAGTCCCACAGTACTAGTGCACTAGTAAATGATGCAATATTCGGTATACGTTCTTTGTTAGAACCAATGATCCATCAGTCTGGTGTGATTAATAGTGGCTGATAATTTGATATGCAATTTTTTTTTTTTTTTAAATATATAGCACTTTAGAAACAGTTCCAAAATGAATGTTTTCCTTTATTCTATATAGTAGTGATATTCTTGCTATTGGATAAACCGGTTTGGTAAAGATATCATACTGGAATTAGGTGAAGTAAAGTGCATGAGCTCCGTCTGTCACTCTCTCACTGTGACTAGTATCCGGAGCTGAATTGCTTACCGCTTCCACAGATGTCCCAGCGGTACTGACCATGAACCGGGCGCCGCTCTTTCTAGCGGCTCGACCTCCCGTTCTCCTGCCGGACCAGTATGGCAGGATATCTCTTTCACTGCCGCCTCCAAAACGGATCGCTGGTGCTCCAGATGATTTGAGCACTGTAGATTCCGAATGAATCAAATGAAAGCCACGGTCCCCGTATAGCAAGCGGGAACAATGCAGGTGGCTACGGAGCTGGTCAATCAATTCCGGCAGAGATTGAGGGTATAGAATAAATAAACTCGTAGGACTGACGAGTGCCTGGATCCTTTGAGCCCTGACGCGTTTCTCGACCGACAACACTGGTCGTTTCCTCAGAGGGTTGAAGTGTTGTCAGTCGAGAAACGCGTCAGGGCTCAAAGGGCATTGGTCCCGCTTGCTATACGGGGACCGTGGCTTTCATTTGATTCATTCGGAATCTACAGTGCTCAAATCATCTGGAGCACCAGCGATCCGTTTTGGAGGCGGCAGTGAAAGAGATATCCTGCCATACTGGTCCGGCAGGAGAACGGGAGGTCGAGCCGCTAGAAAGAGCGGCGCCCGGTTCATGGTCAGTACCGCTGGGACATCTGTGGAAGCGGTAAGCAATTCAGCTCCGGATACTAGTCACAGTGAGAGAGTGACAGACGGAGCTCATGCACTTTACTTCACCTAATTCCAGTATGATATCTTTACCAAACCGGTTTATCCAATAGCAAGAATATCACTACTATATAGAATAAAGGAAAACATTCATTTTGGAACTGTTTCTAAAGTGCTATATATTTAAAAAAAAAAAAAATTGCATATCAAATTATCAGCCACTATTAATCACACCAGACTGATGGATCATTGGTTCTAACAAAGAACGTATACCGAATATTGCATCATTTACTAGTGCACTAGTACTGTGGGACTATTATATATCATATGCCGAGTGTGGATTCTTTGTTGAATTGAATATATTATTAGTTCTAACTAATGTCACTTTTTAACTGATTGTGATTTAACTTATTTTATGAATAAATTTGTTCAAATGTACATGTAGTCTGCTTGCGCTCTCTCTTCTTCTTTTTTTTTTATCTTGCAACTGATATTGGGACAGTCTAATGGCTGTGAGGGGAAACAGTGGTCTACCTGCTCTGGCAGGAAATTAGAATGAATTTGAGAACATTGCGCACGTGAGAGGTCTTGCTACTGTACCTTGCTTATTGAGCCACCTACGTATACTGACCCTTGTGTACTGTAGGTTGTGTTGCATGTTTTCTGTGAGTAAAACCTTTTCTATTGAGCACAGGTGATGATCTAGCATTTGGAGAAAACAATCTAAAATGAAACTGACTTTTTAATGTGTTAGGGGTTTTCCTTAGTTTTATGGGTAATTCAGGCCATATTCTAATAGGGAAGTGTCTTATTAACCGGAAGAATAACTTGCTTAAATATCTGTCTTGTTGCTTGAGCAGTTTTGCAATCTTCAGGTCAGCAGTTGTAGGTTTCCTCACTTTTTTTTTTTTTTCCCATTATACTATTATTATCCTAGGGTTGTCAGGCAACTATATCATTTTTAAAATTGAATAAAGATTTTTCATATAAAGACGCAGAGAGGTGGTTATCATCTCGCATATGTCGTATCAGTGTAGGCCATGCTTAAACACGAGTAATGCATTTCATGGGCAAACTGCCTGCTTTCTCAGAATGTTTATGCCAGTTTGCGGTTCTTAACCCTTTTAATGTGTTCCATGAGCTTCTTTAAATTTCATAAAGTTTAGTCAGAGCTGCGCTGAGGTGGCGTCTCTCTAGCAGAACACAGGTCGAGTAAAGACTTTTAGTGTACCCAGCTTGGCATACTATACCCATGCAGTTTGTATGCTTGCATTACTGATAATCAGGCTATAAGCACAGGTGCCTGGGACAGTTTTATCTATGTGAACCCTGAGATGGGTTTTACTGGTACGATAACAAGTTATTAATGTTTGCCATTTTGTTTGGAATGTAGATTTGATTTTTATCATTTGGTTCTCTGACACTGATATAAAGATGAGCTGAGCACATTGATACAATTTTTCTCCAGTCTATTTTCCTGACTTTCTGAATGACTGCGAGGTCTATTTACTAAGCCTTGGACAGAGATAAAGTGCACAGGGATAAAGTACCAGCCAATCCGCTCCTAGCTGCCGTTTTTCATACCCATCCTGTAACATGGCAGTTAGGAGCTGATAGACTGGTACTTTATCGCCATACAATTTCTCTCTCTCCAAGGCTTAGTAATACCCCTTTCACATCTCCAATGCCGGATCCCACCCGGGAATTGGGTCCTTCCCGGGTGGGATCCGGCATTGGAGGCTCTCCTACCCCTTTCGCTGGCGTCGGTTGCCATAGCGACGGGGGTGGAGGCTGCGCTGGGAGATGAGCTCATCTCCGCGCCGCCTCTTCCTATCTAGTAAATGTAAAATCCGTTTATGCAGCCACTGACCCGGTATTCAACCCAGGAATAACACTGCTTATAACCCGGGTTGAATCACCGGGTCAGGCGAACCAAGAATTCTCCATGTACCCTTTCACACCGCACACTGACCCGTGTCGACCCGGCAATATGCCGGGTCAATACTGGATTATTTGTCCGTTGTGAAAGGGGTATATATAGCTAACAGTGTATACAGGAAACAGTTGTGTTTTCTTGTGGTCCGTGTGTTGTAGTTGGAGAGTATGTTATTTATTAAAGGGGAAAAGGGAAAAGCTCATTCAGGCAGGCAGTGTTGTAGCAATGTTTACACAACTATTTAGCAAATAGTATGTACACGAGTGTACAGTAGTCAGGGTTACTAATACACGCAGTAACAGGCTATCCACACTCTTTCATTCCTCTAATAGTCTAGTGCCATTCAGGAAACATGAGTGTCCCAGCTTTTTATTTGTTAGAAGACCACTACCGATTTTCGTTGTTTGGCTACTTTGTTACTGTCACTGATTCTCCAGTGGGCAAAAATAGTTTACCACATTTGTGGTGAATTATTATCACATCGCACATTTGCAGGCGGGGAGTCTCTGATATTCATCGCAACTTGTCAAGTTATTTTTCCCCATTTCTAGTTATTTTCTTAACAAAAATTACCAAATTTGCCTAGACCTGTGGACCCCAAACGCGGTCCTCAAAGCTCCCCAACAGTCCAGGTTTTAAGGCTATCCATGCTTAGACACAGGTGACTTAATTAGTACATCAGTCAGTTTAATTATACCATCTGTACACAAGCAAGGCTATCCCTAAAACATGGACTGTTGAGATGCCTTGAGGACCACGTTTGGGAACTAGTGGCATAGACAATGGGATTCCAGTGGTTCCCAGGAAAATGTCAGTGCAGCCACAATTAGACTTATGATGTAGAAATGTAACATGATTATGACATGCTACCACCCCACTTTACTTGCATATCTGCCTAGAATACAGTCCTGTATGCTCAGTATGCCTTTATATAAAATGCAGCCCAATCCAGCATCTGCATGACTACGTGGTCTTCACAAAGTATACTGCCTCATGTTGACCTGTTTGGCTGCCAAGTGCATTGAGGAGAAGTGCCTAGAACTATCGTCTGCTGTGCTTGTTGTTTTTACTTTGATCTCCAACATCAATCCAGCTTTCTCTATCGTCCTAGTGGATGCTGGGGTTCCTGAAAGGACCATGGGGAATAGCGGCTCCGCAGGAGACAGGGCACAAAAAGTAAAGCTTTTCCAGATCAGGTGGTGTGCACTGGCTCCTCCCCCTATGACCCTCCTCCAGACTCCAGTTAGATTTTTGTGCCCGGCCGAGAAGGGTGCAATCTAGGTGGCTCTCCTAAAGAGCTGCTTAGAGAAAGTTTAGCTTAGGTTTTTTATTTTACAGTGAGTCCTGCTGGCAACAGGATCACTGCAACGAGGGACTGAGGGGAGAAGAAGTGAACTCACCTGCGTGCAGGATGGATTGGCTTCTTGGCTACTGGACATTAGCTCCAGAGGGACGATCACAGGTACAGCCTGGATGGTCACCGGAGCCGCGCCGCCGGCCCCCTTGCAGATGCTGAAGTTAGAAGAGGTCCAGAATCGGCGGCTGAAGACTCTGACAGTCTTCTAAAGGTAGCGCACAGCACTGCAGCTGTGCGCCATTTTCCTCTCAGCACACTTCACACGCTGTCACTGAGGGTGCAGGGCGCTGGGGGGGGGCGCCCTGGGAGGCAAATGTAAACCTATATACTGGCTAAAAATACCTCACATATAGCCCCCAGAGGCTATATGGAGATATTTAACCCCTGCCAAACTTCACTAAAGAGCGGGAGACGAGCCCGCCGTAAAAGGGGCGGGGCCTATCTCCTCAGCACACAGCGCCATTTTTTCTCTCACAGAAAGGCTGGAGAGAAGGCTCCCAGGCTCTCCCCTGCACTGCACTACAGAAACAGGGTTTAAACAGAGAGGGGGGACAAAAATTGGCGATATAAATATATATATAAAGATGCTATTAGGGAGAAACACTTATATAAGGTTGTCCCTATGTAATTATAGCGTTTTTTGGTGTGTGCTGGCAAACTCTCCCTCTGTCTCTCCAAAGGGCTAGTGGGGTCCTGTCCTCTGTCAGAGCATTCCAGGTGTGTGTGCTGTGTGTCGGTACGTGTGTGTCGACATGTATGAGGACGATGCTGGAGGAGGCGGAGAAATTGCCTGTAATGGTGATGTCACTCTCTAGGGAGTCGACACCGGAATGGATGGCTTATTTAGGGAATCACGTGAGAATGTCAACACGCTGCAAGGTCGGTTGACGACATGAGACGGCCGACAAACAATTAGTAACGGTCCAGGCGTCTCAGAAACACCGTCAGGGTTTTTTTATAAAAAACGCCCATTTACCTCAGTCGGTCGACACAGACACGGACACTGAATCCAGTGTCGACGGTGAATAAACAAACGTATTCCTCATTAGGGCCACACGTTAAGGGCAATGAAGGAGCTGTTACATATTTCTGATACTACAAGTACCACAAAAAAGGGTATTATGTGGAAGTGAAAAAACTACCTGTAGTTTTTCCTGAATCAGATAAAATAAAATGAAGTGTGTGATGATGCGTGGGTTTACCCCGATAGCAAATATTGGCGTTATACCTTTTCCCGCCAGAAGTTAGGGCGCGTTGGGAAACACCCATTAGGGTGGATAAGGCGCTCACACGCTTATCAAGTGGCGTTACCGTCTCCAAATACGGCCGCCCTCAAGGAGCCAGCTGATAGGCAGCTGGAAAAATATCCTAAAAAGTATATACACACAGACGGTGGTTATACTGCGACCAGCGATCGCCATCAGCCTGGAGATGCAGTGCTGGGTTGGCTTGGTCGAATTCCCTGACTAAAAATATTTTATTGATATAGAGCATTTAATAGGATGCATTCTATATATATGTATGCGAGATGCACACAGGGATATTTGCACTCTGGCATCAAGATAAGTGCGTTGTCCATATCTCCCAGAAGATGTCATGGACACGACAGTGGTCAGGTGATACAGATCCCATACGGCACATAGAAGTATTGCCGTATAAAGGGAAGGAGTTATTTGGGGTCGGTCCGTCGGACCTGGGGGCCACGGCCACAGCTGGGAAATCCAACCTTTTTACCCCAAGTTACATCTCAGCAGAAAAAGACACTGTCTTTTCAGCCTCAATCCTTCCGTTCCCATGTGGGCAAGCGGGCAAAAGGCCAGTCATATCTGCCCAGACATAGAGGAAAGGGAAGTAGACTGCAGCAGGCAGCCCCTTCCCAGGAAAAGAAGCCCTCCACCAGTGGGGGGGTAGTCTCAAGAGTCTCAGCGCGCAGTGGGATCACTCGCAAGTTGACCCCTAGATCATACAAGTATTATCCCAGGGGTACAGATTGGAGAGTCGAGACATTTTTTCCTCGCAGGTTCCTGAAGCCTGCTTTACCAACGGCTCCCTCCGACAAGGAGGCAGTATTGGGAAAAAATTCACAAGCTGTATTTCCAGCAGGTGATAATCAAAGTACCCCTCCTACAACAAGGAAAAGGGTATTAGTCCTCCACACTATATTGTGGTACTGAAGCCAGACGGCTTGGTGAGACATAGTCTAAATCTGAAATCTTTGAACACTTACATAAAAAGGTTCAAATCAAGATGGAGTCACTCAGAGCAGTGATAGAGAACCGGAAAAAAGGGGACTATATGGTGTCCCTGGACATCAAGGATTACCTCCATGTCCAAATTTGCCCTTCTCAACAAGGGTACCTCTGGTTCGTGATACAGAACTGTCAATATCAGTTTCAGACGCTGCCGTTGAATTATCCACGGCACCCCGGGCCTTTACCAAGGTAATGGCCGAAAAGATGATTCTTAAAAGAAGAAAGGCATCTAAATTATCCCTTACTTGGACGATATCCTGAAAGGGACAAGTTTCCAGAGAACAGTTGGAGGTCGGAAAAGAACTATCTAACGTAGTTCTACGACAGCACGAGTGGATTCTAAATATTCCAAAAATCGCAGCTGTTTTCCGATGATACGGCTGCTGTTCCTAGGAATGATTCTGGGCATAGTCCAGAAAGAGGTATTTCTCCTGGAGGGGAAAGCCAGGGAGTTATCCGACCTAGTCAGAAACCTCCTAAATCCAGGCCAAGTATCAGTGCATCAATGCACAGGAGTCCTGGGAAAAATGGTGGCTTCTTACGAAGCGATTCCATTCGGCAGATCTCACGCAAAAACTTTTCAGGGAGATTTGCTGGACGAATGGTCCGGATCGCATCTTCAGATGCATCAGCGGATAACCCTGTCTCCAAGGACAAGGGTGTCTCTTCTGTGGGGGCTGCAGAGTGCTCATCTTCTAGAGGGCAGCACATTCAGCATTCAGGACTGTGTTCTGGTGACCACGGATGCCAGCCTGAGAGGCTGGGGAACAGTCACACAAGGAAGAAATTTCCAAGGAAGTGTGGTCAAGTCTGGAGATTTCTCTCCACATGAATATACTGGAGCTAAGGGCAATTTACGATGCTCTGAGCCTAGGAAGACCTCTGCTTCAAAGTCAACCGGTGCTGATCCAGTAAGACATCATCATGGCAGTCGCCCACGTAAACAGACGGGGCGGCACAAGAAGCAGGAGGGCAATGACAGCAAGGATTCTTCGCTGGGCGAAAGATCATGTGATAACACTGTCAGCAGTGTTCATTCCGGGAGTGGACAACTAGGAAGATTTCCTCAGCATAAATGAATTCCACCCGGAAAAGTGGGAACTTCATCTGGAAGTTTCCACATGTTTGTAAACCGTTGGGAAAGACCAAAGGTGGTTATGATGGCGTCCCACATGAAGCGCCAGGTCTAGAGACCCTCAGGCAATAGCTGGGACGCTCTGGTAACACCGTGGGTGTACCAGTCGGTGTATGTGTTCCCTCTTCTGCCTTTCATACCCAGTGTATGGAGAATGATAGTAAGGAGAGGAGTAAGAACTATACTCGTGGTTCCGGTTTGGGCCAAGAAGAACTTGGTACCCGGAACTTCAAGAGATACTAGAAAGGATCTTGATTCAGCAAGAATCATGTCTGTTCCATGACTTACCGCAGCTGCGTTGACGCCAGGGCGGGTGAACGCCGGATCCTAAGGGAAAAAGGCATTCCGAAAGAGGTCATCCCTACCCTGGTCAGAGCCAGGAAGGAGGTGACCGCACAACATTATCACCGCTTAGGTGAAAATATGTTCCATGGTGTGAGGCCAGGAAGGCTCCACGGAAGAATTTCAACTAGGTTAATTCCTACATTTCCTGCAAGCAGGAGTGTATATGGGTCTCAAATTGGGGTCCATTAAGGTTCAAATTTCGACCGGTCGATTTTCTTCCAGAAAGAAATTGGCTTCAGTTCCTGAAGTCCAGAAGTTGTTAAGGGAGTACTGCATATACAACCCCTTTTTGATGTCTCCAGTGGCTCTGGGCGATCTCAACGTAGTTTGGGATTCCTAAAATCACATTGTTTTAAACAACTCAAATCTGTGGATTTGATATATCTCACATGGAAAGTGACCATGCTGTTGGTCCTGGCCTCGGCCAGGCGAGTGTCAGAATTGGCGGCTTTATCTCACAAAGCCATATCTGATTGTCCATTCGGACAGAGCAAAGCTGTGGACTCGTCCCCAGTTTCTCCCTAAGGTGGTGTCAGCGTTTCACCTGAACCAGCTTATTGTGGTGCCTGCGGCTACTAGGGACTTGGAGGACTCCAAGTTGCTGGATGTTGTCAGGGCCCTGAAAATATAGTTTCCAGGTCGGCTGGAGTCAGGAAATCTGACTTGCTGTTTATCCTGTATGCACCCAACAAGCTGGGTGCTCCTGCTTCTAAGCAGACTATTGCTCGTTGGATTTGTAGTACAATTCAGCTTGCACATTCTGTGGCAGGCTTGCCACAGCAAAAAATATGTAAATGCCCATTCCACAAGGAAGGTGGGCTCATCTTGGGCGGCTGCCCGAGGGGTCTCGGCATTACAACTCTGCCGAGCAGCTACGTGGTCGGGGGAGAACACGTTTGTAAAATTTTACAAATTTGGTACCCTGGCAAAAGAGGACCTGGAGTTCTCTCATTCGGTGCTGCAGAGTCATCCGCACTCTCCCGCCCGTTTGGGAGCTTTGGTATAATCCCCATGGTCCTTTCAGGAACCCCAGCATCCACTAGGACGATAGAGAAAATAAGAATTTACTTACCGATAATTCTATTTCTCGGAGTCCGTAGTGGATGCTGGGCGCCCATCCCAAGTGCGGATTATTCTGCGATACTTGTACATAGTTATTGTTACAAAAATCGGGTTATTGTTGTAGGAAGCCGTCTTTCAGAGGCTCCTTTTGTTATCATACTGTTAACTGGGTTTAGATCACAAGTTGTACGGTGTGATTGGTGTGGCTGGTATGAGTCTTACCCGGGATTCAAAATCCTCCCTTATTGTGTACGCTCGTCCGGGCACAGTACCTAACTGGAGTCTGGAGGAGGGTCATAGGGGGAGGAGCCAGTGCACACCACCTGATCTGGAAAAGCTTTACTTTTTGTGCCCTGTCTCCTGCGGAGCCGCTATTCCCCATGGTCCTTTCAGGAACCCCAGCATCCACTACGGACTCCGAGAAATAGAATTATCGGTAAGTAAATTCTTATTTTTACTGAAGTGAAGCTCTAATTAGGTATTTAAGAGAAACGAATGATAACACTAGTTTCCTTTGCAGTGCTACTCATTTCAGCCACCGTGTTTTATTGTAGCGACACACTCAACAATCCTAAAATTGCTGTGATTGCAGTAACACCTTTTAGGGTTTGTTTTCTGTTTTGTATCTGCATTGACTAATATCAAACCTGGTGAGTTACATTTGGGTTCCCTTTTTCTGCTTTCACTAATTCTCATTATTTCAACGTGACCATGCCCCTATGACTAGAGACTATGGTGTCTATTCATGAAGCAGTGAAAAGTGTGGAGAAGTGAGCCAGTGTCGAAGTTGCCCATGACGACCAATCAGCATTGATGTAACATTGATAATTTGCTTACTTTAAAATTATACAGAGCAGCTGATTGGTTGCCGTTGGCAACTTCTCCACTGGATCACTTCTCCACTCTTTTCACTGCTTCATGAATAGACCATTGTGACCTTTCTGCTAAGCCACTACCAAAGCAATTAGGATTGTAGGTTTTGGAAGTAGTTAAGGACATCTGAGGTTAAAGCTAACAACAATAGGATTGTTGGGCAAGGTAACATTTTTAAACAATTTTACGAACACCTCCATTTTACCTTTGTGTCCTGCTATATTAGGAAATGCAAGGAGAAGATAAAACCCGATTGTGAGTCCTTAACCACTTCACATAGAACAGCATGGCTGGCATACTGTGTTTTGCCCTGCTAAACTCTTCTTGCATTGGAAATTTAGTACATATTGCGGTCGATTCAATTCACTGACAGTTGAATAGCGCCGGGAGTTAGCTCCCGTCGCTATTCAATTTAGCTCAAGTTAAGTCGGCGAAGGCCCGTTCTCCTGGACTTAACAGGTTGAATTGTCGGGAGAACGGGCATTCTCTGACTTAACTCCCGCCGCGATGCTGATTCCCGACAGAATCAGCCTTGCGCCGGCCGCGCAGCAGAACTTTTGTCAGATTTCTTCTCTCATTTCCCAGGGGTGAGAGAAGAATTCCCGATGGTCACTTGTCGCTGTATTGAATAGCGCCGGGAGCTAATTCCCAGCGCTATTCAACTGTCAGTGAATTGAATCGACATCATTGTACTGTACATATGAACTGAAGGATGTGATTTTATTTGTGTACAATGAAGTCTCAAGAAATACTGCATTACACCGAGAGGCAGATGCAGAATTAGCCCCATGTAAAATTGCTGCAGTTGCATGTGTTTGCAAAGTTGCAGTTACAAGAACATCTGGATTCCACCAGCTATACTTCACACACAGTTATTCATCATACGTATTGCTTACAGAATACACAGTCAAGTCACATTATTATGACCATCTCCTACTTGTAACGTCTGCAGCGAGTAGCACATGAAGTAGATATGTGTTGTGCACTGGCTTGGTGGATATCTAAGGTGTATATAGGCCGTCTGCACACACATCACTCGTTCCTGTCATGGGTAAAAGGTGGGATTTATCAGATTTCGGGCCAAGGGTGGCAGTATTTCCGAAACAGCGCAGTTTGTGTGCTGCTGTGGTGAAGGTGCATTGTGACTGGACAAATGGAACCAATGAGAGTAACTGACGTGGAAACATGCCACTGATGTGAGAGGTCAACGTCGGCCACAAAGGTGCATGAGGGTCGACAGACACGCTACAGTAGAGTAGCTCACCGTCAAAATGAACCAGGGGGCTACCAGACGTGTGTCTAAAATGACATTTCACCCATCTAGCTGTACACGGCAGTTACTCTCCCTATTAGCTGCTGGTCATAATAATGAGACTCGACCATATATGCATTAGCTATTGGACATCAATAAAACTTAAAAAAGAAAAAGGTTCCAAAACTCCCAAAACCGATGTAAGAGTAATTAGGAAAGCAAAGATCAGTGTCAGTGACTTGTTTGCAACCAGCCAATCACAAGGGTTTTGCTACTGTTGGCATCCTTGGTAATCTACCAGTCTGCATCGGTTTGCAGTTTTACTAAAATGCCCTTTCTTTACTTAGCCTATGTTAAAATATATATATAACCAATGTCTTTATAGCTCTTTAAGGACTGAACCTTTTCACTTGCTACTAGTTTTCTGCCTGACTCCTAATACTACACCTGTGCATTAAGATTTGCAATAGTCTTGTTATTTCTTGATGTGATACAGTTACTGGTATAAAAAGTTTGTGACTGTAGGATGGCAGATGACCTAGTTGTAGTTGAACAGCAACTAATCTCAATATACAATTAAAGGGATTCCAATTATGTAAACTTTTGCTAATTGTAGCTAGCACAAAGGGATGTTCTGAATGAGCATAGTTCAGTGATCCCTCTGTGCAGGATGTTTGAGAATCCAGCAATTTGCCTGTCATCCTTAGTGATGGTGGAGATTTTATGATTAGGCGACATACTATTGTATTGAGAGAATACACGGATAAAGAACTCTTGGAGAAGCTAAAGGGATTATTAGGGGGAAGGAAAACAAAGAATCGCAACACCTCTCTTATATGGTTAATTCTGTAATGGGATTTCTGGCATTGTCAGATTAGAAACAAAGCAAAGTTCTATAATAAGAATATTCAACCCTTACATTACCTTAGTTTACATAAAGCTTCCTTGTTACTAGCACTGCATTCCAGTGTATGTTTTGTTCTCCTTACTTGTAAATATAGACAAATAGTCATTCCCTTAACTGTGTTTTCTCTGACGTCCTAGTGGATGCTGGGGACTCCGAAAGGACCATGGGGAATAGCGGCTCCGCAGGAGACTGGGCACAAAAGTAAAAGCTTTAGGACTACCTGGTGTGCACTGGCTCCTCCCCCTATGACCCTCCTCCAAGCCCCAGTTAGATTTTTGTGCCCGAACGAGAAGGGTGCTCACTAGGTGGCTCTCCTGAGCTGCTTAGTAAAAAAGTTTAAGTATAGGTTTTTTATTTTCAGTGAATCCTGCTGGCAACAGGTTCACTGCACCGAGAGACTAAGGGGAGAAGAAGCGAACTCACCTGCGTGCAGAGTGGATTGGGCTTCTTAGGCTACTGGACATTAGCTCCAGAGGGACGATCACAGGCCCAGCCATGGATGGGTCCCAGAGCCGCGCCGCCGGCCCCCTTACAGAGCCAGAAGACTGAAGAGGTCCGGAAAATCGGCGGCAGAAGACGTCCTGTCTTCAATAAGGTAGCGCACAGCACCGCAGCTGTGCGCCATTGCTCTCAGCACACTTCACACTCCGGTCACTGAGGGTGCAGGGCGCTGGGGGGGGGCGCCCTGAGACGCAATAAAAACACCTTATATGGCAAAAAATACATCACATATAGCTCCTGGGCTATATGGATGCATTTAACCCCTGCCAATTTTTCCTTAAAAAAGCGGGAGAAAGGCCGCCGAGAAGGGGGCGGAGCCTATCTCCTCAGCACACTGGCGCCATTTTTCCTCACAGCTCCGTTGGAGGGAAGCTCCCTGACTCTCCCCTGCAGTCCTGCACTACAGAAACAGGGTAAAACAAGAGAGGGGGGGCACTAATTTGGCAGATAAATCTATACAGCAGCTATATAAGGGAAAAACACTTATATAAGGTTATCCCTGTATATATATATATATATATATATATATATATATATATATATATATATATATAGCGCTCTGGTGTGTGCTGGCAAACTCTCCCTCTGTCTCCCCAAAGGGCTAGTGGGGTCCTGTCCTCTATCAGAGCATTCCCTGTGTGTGTGCTGTGTGTCGGTACGTTGT
This sequence comes from Pseudophryne corroboree, assembly GCF_028390025.1. Classification (NCBI taxonomy): domain Eukaryota; kingdom Metazoa; phylum Chordata; class Amphibia; order Anura; family Myobatrachidae; genus Pseudophryne; species Pseudophryne corroboree. The sequence goes on along the minus strand of NC_086445.1, from coordinate 690,152,100 downwards.
GTCGACATGTATGAGGAGGAAAATGGTATGGAGGCGGAGCAATTGCCTGTAATAGTGATGTCACCCCCTAGGGAGTCGACACCTGACTGGATGGTCTTATGGAAGGAATTACGTGATAGTGTCAGCACTTTACAAAAGACTGTTGACGACATGAGACAGCCGGCAAATCAGTTATTACCTGTACAGGTGTCTCAAACACCGTCAGGGGCTCTAAAGCGCCCGTTACCTCAGATGGTCGACACAGACCCAGACACGGACACTGACTCCAGTGTCGACGGTGAGGAAACAAACGTATTTTCCAGTAGGGCCACACGTTACATGATCACGGCAATGAAGGAGGTTTTGAACATTTCTGATACTACAAGTACCACAAAAAAGGGTATTATGTGGGGTGTGAAAAAACTACCCGTAGTTTTTCCTGAATCAGATGAATTAAATGAGGTGTGTGATGAAGCGTGGGTTTCCCCCGATAAAAAACTGCTAATTTCTAAAAAATTATTGGCATTATACCCTTTCCCGCCAGAGGTTAGGGCGCGTTGGGAAACACCCCCTAGGGTAGATAAGGCGCTCACACGCTTATCAAAACAAGTGGCGTTACCGTCTCCTGATACGGCCGCCCTCAAGGAACCAGCTGATAGGAAGCTGGAAAATATCCTAAAAAGTATATACACACATACTGGTATTATACTGCGACCAGCAATCGCCTCAGCCTGGATGTGCAGTGCTGGGGTGGCTTGGTCGGATTCCCTGACTGAAAATATTGATACCCTGGACAGGGACAGTATATTATTGACTATAGAGCATTTAAAGGATGCATTTCTATATATGCGAGATGCACAGAGGGATATTTGCACTCTGGCAACAAGTGCGCTGTCCATTTCTGCCAGAAGAGGGTTATGGACGCGACAGTGGTCAGGTGATGCGGATTCCAAACGGCATATGGAAGTATTGCCGTATAAAGGGGAGGAGTTATTTGGGGTCGGTCTATCGGACCTGGTGGCCACGGCAACGGCTGGGAAATCCACCTTTTTACCCCAGGTCACCTCTCAGCAGAAAAAGACACCGTCTTTTCAGGCTCAGTCCTTTCGTCCCCATAAGGGCAAGCGGGCAAAAGGCCACTCATATCTGCCCCGGGGCAGAGGAAGGGGAAAAAGACTGCAGCAGGCAGCCTCTTCCCAGGAACAGAAGCCCTCCCCCGCTTCTGCCAAGTCCTCAGCATGACGCTGGGGCCTTACAAGCGGACTCAGGCACGGTGGGGGCCCGTCTCAAGAATTTCAGCGCGCAGTGGGCTCACTCGCAAGTGGACCCCTGGATCCTGCAGGTAGTATCTCAGGGGTACAAATTGGAATTCGAGACGTCTCCCCCTCGCCGGTTCCTGAAGTCTGCTTTACCAACGTCTCCCTCCGACAGGGAGGCGGTATTGGAAGCCATTCACAAGCTGTATTCCCAGCAGGTGATAATCAAGGTACCCCTCCTACAACAGGGAAAGGGGTATTATTCCACGCTGTTTGTGGTACCGAAGCCGGACGGCTCGGTGAGACCTATTTTAAATCTGAAATCCTTGAACACTTACATACAAAGGTTCAAATTCAAGATGGAGTCACTTAGAGCAGTGATAGCGAACCTGGAAGAAGGGGACTACATGGTGTCTCTGGACATCAAGGATGCTTACCTCCATGTCCCAATTTGCCCTTCTCACCAAGGGTACCTCAGGTTTGTGGTACAGAACTGTCACTATCAGTTTCAGACGCTGCCGTTTGGATTGTCCACGGCACCCCGGGTCTTTACCAAGGTAATGGCCGAAATGATGATTCTTCTTCGAAGAAAAGGCGTCTTAATTATCCCTTACTTGGACGATCTCCTGATAAGGGCAAGGTCCAGAGAACAGTTAGAGGTCGGAGTAGCACTATCTCAAGTAGTACTACGACAGCACGGGTGGATTCTAAATATTCCAAAATCGCAGCTGATTCCGACGACACGTCTGCTGTTCCTAGGGATGATTCTGGACACAGTCCAGAAAAAGGTGTTTCTCCCGGAGGAGAAAGCCAGGGAGTTATCCGACCTAGTCAGGAACCTCCTAAAACCAGGCCAAGTGTCAGTGCATCAATGCACAAGGGTCCTGGGGAAAATGGTGGCTTCTTACGAAGCGATTCCATTCGGCAGATTCCACGCAAGAACTTTTCAGTGGGATCTGCTGGACAAATGGTCCGGATCGCATCTTCAAATGCATCAGCGGATAACCCTGTCTCCAAGGACAAGGGTGTCTCTCCTGTGGTGGTTACAGAGTGCTCATCTTCTAGAGGGCCGCAGATTCGGCATTCAGGACTGGGTCCTGGTGACCACGGATGCCAGCCTGAGAGGCTGGGGAGCAGTCACACAGGGAAAAAATTTCCAGGGCTTGTGGTCAAGCATGGAAACGTCACTTCACATAAATATCCTGGAACTAAGGGCCATTTACAATGCCCTAAGTCAGGCAAGGCCTCTGCTTCAGGGTCAGCCGATGTTGATCCAGTCGGACAACATCACGGCAGTCGCCCACGTAAACAGACAGGGCGGCACAAGAAGCAGGAGGGCAATGACGGAAGTTGCAAGGATTCTTCGCTGGGCGGAAAATCATGTGATAGCACTGTCAGCAGTGTTCATTCCGGGAGTGGACAACTGGGAAGCAGACTTCCTCAGCAGCCACGACCTCCACCCGGGAGAGTGGGGACTTCACCCAGAAGTCTTCCACATGATTGTGAACCGTTGGGAAAAACCAAAGGTGAACATGATGGCGTCCCGCCTCAACAAAAAACTGGACAGATATTGCGCCAGGTCAAGGGACCCTCAGGCAATAGCTGTGGACGCTCTGGTAACACCGTGGGTGTACCAGTCAGTGTATGTGTTCCCTCCTCTGCCTCTCATACCCAAGGTACTGAGAATCATAAGAAGGAGAGGAGTAAGGACTATACTCGTGGCTCCGGATTGGCCAAGAAGGACTTGGTACCCGGAACTTCAAGAGATGCTCACGGAAGACCCGTGGCCTCTACCTCTAAGAAAGGACCTGCTCCAGCAGGGACCCTGTCTGTTCCAAGACTTACCGCGGCTGCGTTTGACGGCATGGCGGTTGAACGCCGGATCCTGAGGGAAAAAGGCATTCCGGATGAAGTCACCCCTACCCTGATCAAAGCCAGGAAGGATGCAACTGTGCAACATTATCACCGTATTTGGCGTAAATATGTTGCGTGGTGTGAGGCCAGGAAGGCCCCTACAGAGGAATTTCAACTGGGTCGTTTCCTGCATTTCCTGCAAACAGGACTGTCTATGGGCCTAAAATTAGGGTCCATTAAGGTTCAAATTTCGTCCCTGTCGATATTCTTCCAAAAAGAACTAGCTTCAGTTCCTGAAGTTCAGACGTTTGTCAAGGGGGTACTGCATATACAGCCTCCTTTTGTGCCTCCAGTGGCACCTTGGGATCTCAATGTAGTTTTGGGGTTCCTAAAATCACATTGGTTTGAACTACTCACCACTGTGGACTTAAAATATCTCACATGGAAAGTGGTAATGCTGTTAGCCCTGGCTTCAGCCAGGCGTGTCTCAGAATTGGCGGCTTTATCCTATAAAAGCCCTTACCTAATTTTTCATACGGACAGGGCAGAATTGAGGACTCGTCCTCAATTTCTCCCTAAGGTGGTTTCAGCGTTTCACTTAAACCAGCCTATTGTGGTACCTGCGGCTACTAGGGACTTGGAGGATTCCAAGTTGCTGGACGTAGTCAGGGCCCTGAAAATATATGTTTCCAGGACGGCTGGAGTCAGAAAATCTGACTCGCTGTTTATCCTGTATGCACCCAACAAGCTGGGTGCTCCTGCTTCTAAGCAGACTATTGCTCGTTGGATTTGTAGTACAATTCAGCTTGCACATTCTGTGGCAGGCCTGCCACAGCCAAAATCTGTAAAAGCCCATTCCACACGGAAAGTGGGCTCATCTTGGGCGGCTGCCCGAGGGGTCTCGGCTTTACAACTTTGCCGAGCAGCTACTTGGTCAGGGGCAAACACGTTTGCTAAATTCTACAAATTTGATACCCTGGCTGAGGAGGACCTGGAGTTCTCTCATTCGGTGCTGCAGAGTCATCCGCACTCTCCCGCCTGTTTGGGAGCTTTGGTATAATCCCCATGGTCCTTTCGGAGTCCCCAGCATCCACTAGGACGTCAGAGAAAATAAGAATTTACTTACCGATAATTCTATTTCTCATAGTCCGTAGTGGATGCTGGGCGCCCATCCCAAGTGCGGATTGTCTGCAATACTTGTACATAGTTATTGTTACAAAAATCGGGTTATTATTGTTGTGAGCCATCTTTTCAGAGGCTCCTCTGTTATCATGCTGTTAACTGGGTTCAGATCACAAGTTGTACGGTGTGATTGGTGTGGCTGGTATGAGTCTTACCCGGGATTCAAAATCCTTCCTTATTGTGTACGCTCGTCCGGGCACAGTATCCTAACTGAGGCTTGGAGGAGGGTCATAGGGGGAGGAGCCAGTGCACACCAGGTAGTCCTAAAGCTTTTACTTTTGTGCCCAGTCTCCTGCGGAGCCGCTATTCCCCATGGTCCTTTCGGAGTCCCAAGCATCCACTACGGACTATGAGAAATAGAATTATCGGTAAGTAAATTCTTATTTTTTAGATGTGAATTTTCTCCAGGTGATGTCCCACCACTATGCCCATGGCAAACTGCACCATTTTCCCATAGTTCCTTGGTGCTTGTAATGCCATGCAAAGATAAATTGACAATGTTTGTGGCTGTGAGGTGCCGAAGTCCCAACGCACTTCATGGACATTGGCGAGAATTGAATTGCACCCAATATGTTGGCATGCATCATCAGTTTGTTGCTGACAATGATGTAGTCCTCCAACTTTGCTGTACGTCATCTTATTATGTAATAATCGTTATTGCACTTTTGCATAACATTTCTTTTTTGCTGCATTACAAAAGACAAGTGTTTCTTTTCTTTTTATTCATCGCTTTAAAAATAATCTATGTCCCAGTATTTGAATATTAAAATGGGGAAAATGTTTCCTTTTCCTGCTGGAGACCATTTCCAGCTTCATTACCTGTACAAGCATGTACTGCTAGGACTGTGGCCCTTTAGGAAGAGATACTCCAGTAGCTTTCTGGCAAAATTGTCTTGCTTCTATTTAAGATTCTGGAGACACTTTAAAAACTGCCAGAGCCAGGTATGAGATTAACCGACGTCTCATGATTAATTAAAGCATGTAAGAATTACGGTAATGTACCGTAATCGTTCCTTTGGGATGTATATATATTTTCGATCTGGAAAGTGCTGTATGTTTGCATGTAATAAGCCACCTAGTATAGTTAGTGCTGCAATGCTACCCAGTACCTCCAGCACTAATAAACTTGCCGGCCAGTAGATATGGGGGTTGAAAGTCCGGCCTCCCCCCCCCCCCCCCCCCTCTCCCCCCCCCCCCCCAAAGGAATCATTTGGCAAAGTTAGACAATTGTTGTAAATCCGTCTTGACATTCAGACAAATGTCTCAAAATGACTGTACTTGGCTGTCCCTGATAAAAATGCAGTACTGTTTTGTAAGCAGAAAGTTGTAGGAGAAAGGGAATTTTCAGTTAGTATGAAAATTGTTACGTACGATTACTTGTTTCAATTTGAGATAAACTTAAATTGTGGCAAAAGCCAGTTGCCCATCAGATACAACTGTCACTTTGTTTTATTTCTGCAAAAAAACGTGGGAATTGGCAGCAATGATTCCATCCCCACACTCTAATTACTAGCGTATTGGATGTGTTGCATATTTGTGCAGAAATTTTGTGTTTCTGCAGCCGGGTACACAGGTTACCAACGGGAAACATCGGGGTGTAGAGTGGATCTGTATCAAGAGGCACCAACAGGTAAAGCTTTAGCTGTCCCAAGATGCATAGGGGCTTCCTCTATAACCACGTCTCTGGGCACTGAGAGCTCAGTTTTGAGTTGGTACCTGCAGCAGCAGGTCACTGAACAGGGGGGCTGCGCTGACCAGCCCTGAAAGCTTTTCAATTTGAAGAAAGTCTTTTCTTCTGAGCTGGCGGCACTGTATGTCATTGTGACATTCAGTGCTGCAGCCCCATCACCTCCCAAGCGGCGCCGCACACTCCCATTGGCCTGGTTCCCGGGTACCTGCGGCGGAGACATCTTGACCTAGGCACAGTCGCGGACTGCTCTCCGGGCTCGTGTGGCTGGTAGAGGGAAGAGGGTCCCCTATTCGGTACCCGACATTAAACCGCGATCCGTCAGTGGTCTGGGGAGACGGACTGCGGCGCAGGCGTGGATACTGACACTGGGCAGGGACCCCACTAGACTACCAGGGCACCGGAGCGCAGGTCAGGTGTATTAACACCAATTTAATAGGGCTCCATAGTACCTGGAGTGGAAGACTAGCATAGGGGAGGTGGCGCTTGACCTGCAGCCGCTTGACCCGGCCCAGGGCACCATCTACTTGCAGATTTCCCGCCCTGGAGCTGCCTCACAATCTCCCTCACTCCCTCACAGAGACTCTGGGCGCCATCTTTACAGCATAGCTGCAGCACGTCTCCGGGATTGCAGGGCAAGGTCTCCCATGTAAAGCCGCCTGTGTACAGCGCTGAGACTTTACATTCACTTGAGTATCCTACATATCTTAGAGAAAGCGTTAGTTGAGAAAAGGTGTTCATTGCAGGATATATTGTACAAGTATACTGCTATATCCTCCAGTCTGAGACCGCGATGTGATATGTAAGTCCAGTGCAGCTTTATTGTCATAATAATTTCTGCATTGCGTGTGACTGTGTGTCTGTATCTGCTGTGTGGTTTTACTTTCATTGTTTCCCAGATATTACGGTCTCTATATTCTGTACCCTGGGCTAGGTGCGTCTGGGCACAAGCTGTGCACAGAGTTTATCTATATATTCATATAAGTATATTACGTCTGTGTTAGTCACATTGTTTTCATTCCAGAGGTTATTTAATTCCACAGTTTATTGTATTGTGTTGTGTTTTCTCTTACGTCCTAGACGATGCTGGGGTTCCATTTAGTACCATGGGGTATAGACAGGTCCACTAGGAGCCATGGGCACTTTAAGAGTTTAATAGTGGCTCCTCCCTCTATGCCGGTCCCAGCTAGGGGAGCTCCTAGGAGTTTTCTTAGTTTTGTTGTTTTCTAGAGTAAATTAAGTTACAGGAAGGCTGCTAGCAACAGCCTTCCTGGTTCGTGGGACTTAGGGGGGGGAGTAGGAACCAACTCTTGAAGTTAATGGTATTCTACTCCGCTGAGAGGACACTGAGTTCCTGAGGGTGCTGATCGCAAGCCCACGAGGCGACCGCTCACACCCGCAGCACGGCCGCCACCCCCTAACAGAGCCAGAAGAAAGAAGAGTGGTGAGTACATCGCCGGCGGCCCGGCTAGCGGGTTGCCGGCGGGAATGGCGGCACAAGGGTGGGAGTACAGCTCTGACAGGCTGCGCTTTGGGAAGGCTCAGCAACACACAGTGTAGGCGCTTTGAGGGGCGTCCTGAGCCAGCGTGGATCAACCTACACTGGTCAAGCAGCTAACAGGGGCTAATCCCGCTGTTAGCGACAAAATCCTCAGGCCAGTATAATACAATTTGTGCAGGAAGCCGTGCGCCATTACAGGAGGTGGCGCTTCTCCTCAGAGTGGATCCAGCACTCACCAGCGCCATTTTCTCCCTGCAGATCATACAGACAGACGCTGACAGGGAGAGGAGCGCTGCCCTGCACATAACTCCACCATGCCTCTGCGGTACCAGAGTTCCTCTAGTAAAGTTGTTTTTTAGAGTTTATTATTTTACAGGGAGGCTGCTGGCAACAGCCTCCCTGCTTCGTGGGACTAAGGAGGGGAGTATTGTCCGCCCTGCGGGGTCTGAGCCACTTTCTTTGCTGAAAGGACACTGAGCTCCTGAGGGGATTGACCGTTCCCCGCCACAGGGGATCGCTCACCCCGGCAGCATGACGCCACCCCCTTTATAGAGCCGGTGTGAAGATGGCGGCAACAGGGTATGGAGCGCAGTACTAACTGCGCTCCGGGGCTCAGTGGTACATAGTGCAGCACTGTGAGGGGCGCCCTGAGCCAGCGCCTACACCCTACACTGACCTCCAAGCCTGTCAAGGTCCCAGGATCACTGGCAGTATAATTCCTCAGGCCAGTATAATCTCCAGAAGAGCGGGAAGACAGCGCCATTAAGGGGGCGGATCTTCTCCTCAGAGCGAACCCAGCAGCGTTCAGCGCCATTTTACTGCCTGCAGAAGCGCTGTCAGTGAGAGCTGTCCCTCCAATTCAACTCCAGATATCTTACGGTACCAGGGGGTTGTTTAAGGGGGGGTGGCTGTGTACAGACTGTGTAACCTATTAAGGTGCACAGTCAGCGCTGGTTGGGGGTCTCCCTATACCTTGAAAGCGCTGTGTGTGGGTTGGCTCCAATCTCTGTGTGTCTCTTGCCATTCTTGGGGGTGAAACTCTGTCTGTCCTCCCCTGGGTGTGTGTGGAGTGTCTGCGGTCTCCATTTAGCTATGCAGATACCAGCAAGGGAGCCTGAATGGTTATCCTCTATCAAATCTATGATTGCTCAGATTTCTACTAGAGTTGCACAGAATGAATCTGCAACTCAGGTTTTACAGACCTCTATGGCAGTTTGGTCCGGTTCTGGTACCTCAGGGCCCCCTACTGTAGGTTCCCACAAATGTGCTCTTGCCCAAATTATGCAAGATGACACTGATACCGATTCTGACACGGCAGACGGTGAGGGGGATGTGCTGAGGGGGGCTGCATCTCTTGCAAAAGGGGTGCAGTTGATGATAGAGGCTATTAGGGATGTGTTGAATATTGCAAATACAACACCTGAGCAGGTTGAGGAGGCTTACTTCATTGACAATAAGAAAGCCCCGCTAACCTTCCCTGCGTCCAAAGATTTAAATGCTATATTTGAGAAAGCATGGGAAAACCCGGAGAAAAAATTCCAGACCCCTAGAAGGGTTCTGGTTGCTTTCCCCTTCCCTGAGGAGGATAGAAAAAAATGGGAAAACCCACCCATAGTGGACGCGTCTGTATCCAGACTCTTAAAGAAGGTGGTTTTACATGTTCCAGGATCTACCGCCTTAAAAGAGCCGGCTGATCGCAAAATTGATACTACACTCAAATCCATATACACGGCTTCAGGGGCGATACTACGTCCCACTATTGCCTGTGCATGGATTTCCAAAGCTATAGTAAAGTGGTCTGGCACGTTACTTGAGGATTTGGATACAATGGATAAAAGTGATGTTGAATTGTTTTTAAGTAACATTCAGGATTCTGCAGGATTTATGGTAGTATCCATGAAAGACCTGGGTTTCATGGCTGCAGGGATATCTTCCATGTCTGTCTCAGCTCGTAAGGGACTTTGGCTGCGCCAGTGATCTGCCGATGCGGAATCCAGGAGAGGTGTGGAGACCCTACCCAGGTGAGGCTCTTTTTGGGGAAGTGTTAGATGCGTGGATTTCCACGGCTACAGCGGGTAAGTTTCCTTTTCTTCCGTTAGCTGCACCTACTATGAAGAAACCCTTTTCTTCAGCTGCATCACAGCCTTTACGGCCTGCCAAGGCAAGAAAGACCAAGCCGTCCAACATTTTCTTTCGAGGAGGTCGGCCAAAATCCAAGAAGCCTGCTGCTGCGGGTACCCAGGAACAGAAACCTACTTCAGGTACGCCAAAGTCCTCAGCATGACGGTGGACAGCGCAGCCTGGCGGTGGGGGCGAGACTCGGGCATTTCAGTCACGTCTGGGTGTCATCCGGCCTGGATCCCTGGGTACAAGATATTTTGTCCCAGGGGGGTACAGGCTGGCATTTCAAGATCTCCCTCCTCACCGATTCTTCAAATCATGCTTGCCAGCTTTGCTGGCAGACAGGGCTATCCTACAAAAAGCCATCCAAAAGTTGGTGGAGGCACAGGTTCTTGTACCAGTTCCACCCCATATGCAAAACAAGGGTTACTATTCGAACCTTTTCGTAGTACCGAAACCGGAGGGTTCGGTCAGACCCATTCTGAACTTAAAATCACTAAACCCCTTCTTGAGGGAGTTCAAGTTCAAAATGGAGTATCTAAGGGCGGTGATATCAGGTCTGGAGGAGGGGGAATTCCTGGTATCCCTGGATATCAAGGATGCGTACCTCCACATTTTAATTTGGCCGCTGCATCAGGCTTATCTCCGATTCGCACTGTTGGACTGCCATTTTCAATTCCAGGCCCTGCCATTCGGCCTCTCCACAGCACCGAGGGTATTCACCAAGGTGATGGCGGAAATGATGATTCTCCTCCGCAGACAGGGGGTGAACATAATTCCATATCTGGATGATCTGCTGATAAAGGCATCATCCAAGGAGAAGCTGTTACAGTCCATTGTTCTCACAACCCACCTGCTCAGTGAACACGGTTGGATCCTGAATCTTCCAAAATCACATTTGGAACCAACCAGGAGGTTGTCCTTTCTGGGAATGATCCTCGACACGGGAGTGCAGAGGGTGTTTCTTCCAGAGGAAAAAGCGTTGGTGATACAAACAATGGTCCGGGATGTCCTTAAGCCAGCCCGGGTGTCGGTTCATCAGTGCATTCGCCTTATGGGGAAGATGGTGGCCTATTACGAGGCTCTACAGCAGAGGTTCTCAAACTCAGTCCTCGGGGGCCCACACAGTGCATGTTTTGCAGGTCTTCTCACAGAATCGCAAGTGAAATAATTAGCTCCACCTGTGGACCTTTTAAAATGTGTCAGTGAGTAATTAATACACCTGTGCACCTGCTGGGTTACCTGCAAAACATGCACTGTGTGGGCCCCCGAGGACCGAGTTTGAGAACCTCTGCTCTACAGTATGGGAGGTTTCATGCTCTGTCCTTCCAACTGGATCTCCTGGACAAGTGGTTGGGATCCCATCTACACATGCACCAGAGAATACGTCTGTCGCCAAAGGCCAGGATTTCACTTCTCTGGTGGCTGCAATTTTCTCTCCTTCTGGAGGGCCGTAGGTTCGGGATTCAGTACTGGATCCTTCTAACCACGGATGCAAGTCTCTGGGGCTGGGGCGCAGTCACTCATGGGGAAACCTTCCAAGGAAGGTGGTCAAGTCTGGAAGCCGGTCTGCCGAGAAACATTCTGGAACTAAGAGCCGTCTACAACGGTCTTCTCCAAGCGGCCCATCTTCTGAGAAATCGGGCCATTCATGTGCAGTCAGACAATGTAACGACAGTGGCTTACATAAACTGACAGGGCGGAACGAAGAGCAGAGCTGCAATGTCAGAGATAACAAGAATCATCCTCTGGGCAGAAAAGCACACGTTGGCGCTGTCAGCAATCTTCATTCCGGGAGTAGACAACTGGGAAGCGGACTTCCTCTCCATCCAGGGGAGTGGGGTCTTCATCCGGAGGTGTTCAAGGAGGTAACAGATCTTTGGGGTGTACCTCAAATAGACATGATGCCCTCTCATCTCAACAAGAAGCTTCGGCAATATTGTTCCAGTTCGAGAGACCCGCAGTGGCGGTGGACGCCCTAGTGACTCCGTGGGTTTTCCAGTCGATGTACGTGTTTCCACCACTCCCACTCATTCCAAGAGTTCTAAAGCTCATAAGGAAAACAAGGGTTCAAGCGATCCTCATTGCTCTAGACTGGCCAAGAAGGTCTTGGTATGCGGATCTTCTGGATCTACTGCTAGAAGAACCGAGGCTTCTTCCTCTTTAGGAGGACCTGCTGCAGCAGGGGCCGTTCGCCTATCAAGACTTACCATGGCTACGTTTGACGGCATGGAGGTTGAACGCCAGATACTAGCTCTGAAGGGCATTCCGAACAAGGTTATTCCTACCTTGATACAGGCTAGGAAAGGAGTAACGTCTAAACATTACCATCGTATTTGGAAAAAATATGTATCTTAATGTGAGTCCAAGAAGTTTCCTACGGTGGAGTTTCAACTGGGACGTTTTCTCCTTTTCCTGCAAGCAGGTGTGGATATGGGCCTGAGGTTAGAATCCGTAAAGGTCCAAATTTCGGCCCTATCCATTTTCTTTTCTGAGGTTCAGACTTTTTTGAATGGAGTTCTGCACATCCAAACTCCCTTTGTACCGCCTACGGCGCCCTGGTATCTTAACGTGTTGTTGCAGTTCCTCCAGTCGGACTGGTTTGAACCTCTACGGGAGGTTGAGGTCAAGTTTCTCACGTGGAAGGCTGTCCCTTTGTTGGCCTTAGCTTCTGCTAGACGTGTGTCGGAGTTGGGGGCTTTGTCATGTAAAAGCCCATACTTGATCTTCCATGAAGATAGAGCTGAGCTTCGTACACGTCAGCAGTTTCTTCCGAAGGTTGTGTCGGCATTTCATATCAACCAACCTATTGTGTTGCCAGTTGCGACTGACTCCTCAATCAGTCATTAGATGTTGTAAGGGCTCTAAAAATCTATGTGAGGACTGCTCATCACAGAAAATCGGACTCTCTGTTTGTCCTGTATGATCCCAAGAAAATTGGGTGTCCTACTTCTAAGCAGACAATTTCTCGCTGGATCAGGTTCACTATCCAGCATGCGTATTCTACGGCAGGCTTGCCGTGTCCTACCTCTGTTAAGGCCCACTCTACTGGAAAGGTGAGTTCTACCTGGGCGGCTGCCCGGGGTGTCTCAGCTTTACAACTCGAGCAGCCGAGCAGCTACTTGGTCGGAGTCGAACACGTTTGCAGATTTCAACAAGTTCGATACTTTGGCCTCTGAGGACCTGAAGTTTGGTCAATTGGTTCTGCAGGAGCCTCCGCGCTCTCCCTCCCATTCTGGGAGCTTTGGTACATCCCCATGGTACTAATGTGGACCCCAGCATCCTCTAAGACGTAAGAGAAAATAGGATTTCTACTGCGGTACACTGGGCTCCACAGGGAATGTCATTGGGGTGTAGAGTAGGATCTTGATCCGAGGCACCAACAGGCTCAAAGCTTTGACTGTTCCCAGAATGCCTAGCGCCGCCTCCTCTATAGCCCCACCTCCATGCACAGGAGCTCAGTTTTGTAGTTGGTGCCGTGCAGTAAGCAGGCACTATTGGGGGGCTGCTTCAGCAGCCCTAAAAGAAGCTTTTAAAGAAACTTGAAGATTTCAACGGCTGCAGCAGAGACACTGGCAGTGTTAGATGTCAGTGAGACATCTCCTGCTGCAGCTCCATCACCTCCCCCAGCGGCGCTGTACACTTCCGCGCCCTGGTTCCCGTGTACCTACAGCGGAGGCTCCCGTTTTCTTTTAATGTTAGTCACACACATGACCGCTGTTCTCCCGGATCGCGTGTCCGCACTTCAGGGAGGAGGTAAGGGATCCCCTCACCGGTACCCGCTGTAAATCGTGATCCTGCGCGGCCGGTGGGAGGCGGGACGCACGCGCTGGCGTGGACACTGTGGAAGTACAGGGACCCCACTAGACCACCAGGGCATGGGCACAGGTCGGTTTTCTCTCACAAAACCGTTTTATTAAGCCCCCAGTACCCTTTGGTGAAGTCCAGCAGGGGGATAAGGCTTTGACCTGTAGCCCCTCCCCCAGCGCGCCATTCAGAGTAAATGTTCACGCCCTGGAGCTGCATATCTCTCTCTCTCTCTCTCTCTCTCTCTCCCTCACTCCCAGTCAGTGTTTGGGCGCCATTACACAGAGCAGCACTGTTCCTGGGACTGTTTCGGCAAATCCTCTCAGTTTGGATCCCGAATGCCGGGATTTCATATCCAATCCACAGCCATAAAACTATATGTACTATTGCTACTTGTTGAAAAGTTTAGGAACATTTTTGTTTTCTTTTACGTCCTAGTGGATACTGGGGTATAGATCGGGTCCACTAGAGCCTGGCACTTTAAAACTTTTATGTGTGCTGGCTCCTCCCCTCTATGCCCCTCCTACCAGACTTGGTTTAGAAAAATGTGCCGTGGAGCCGGGTGCACTTCTCTGGAGCTCCAGAGATTTTTTTCTTGAAGTTTAATTTAGTTTATTATTTTCAGGTAGCTCTGTGTGGCAGACAGACTACCTGCTTCGTGGGACTTAGAGGGGGGACCGAACCAACCTCCTGAGGGTTAATGGTTCGTAATCCCAGCTGACAGGACACTAAGCTCCTGAGGTACTGATCGCACATCGTTAGTATGTGTGCCTACTCCAGCAGCTAGCCACCAACCTCTTACAGATGCCGAGTTTTACACAGGGGTCCCAGTGCAATTTTGGTGGCAGGTCGCGTGGCGGTTACGAGCCCTGAGCTGCGGTGCCCGCCGCGGATGAACTGGCAACGGGCAGACGCCCCTCGGTACTCACGGTCACAGAAAGGCTTTGGGAGTACTGTATATATCTATTTTTGACATAGCCAGTATAATCTATTAACGGGGACCGTGTGCCATTACAGGGGGCGGGTCTTCCCGAAACAGGACCTGAGGCGGGAAGGCGACATTTTCCTTCTGCTGCGGATCAAGCTGCACACAACGCTGCTCCTCCAGAGACCCACGCTGCTACAGGACTCTGTACTGATACCAGGGGGTCTTAGACAGGGGGGGGCACACTAGTGACCGCGCCGCTGCACTCCTATCAGGTCATACGTCTGGTTACTCTTATACTGCTGTGTTTCTGGGTGCTGGTGTCCGCTCCTCAAGTGTGCTTCCTAGGGCTCTCTATGGTCTGTGTGGAGGTGTTTGGTCAGTGGGCTGCACTGTTTTACAGGGTGAAGCATGTCTGTAGACATGGTTATGTGTACTGCCTGTAATTCATCCCCGTCTTAAGCGGGGTCACTCGTGTGAACAATGTTCCTTGTCTCCCCAAGGACACAGTTCACAAGCACCTGCCTGGCTGGACAGCTTTACTAGCATGTTAATTCTGAATTAGCTGCGGCTAAAAGGAAGAGACAGGTGATGAAGCATTCTATTGATTATGTGGCCAAGACAAAGAAGGCTTCTCAGCCCCATCTAGTGGTTTCACAAAAACTCTCACTGCCACAGGTGCTCCAGTCTGATTCTGATCAGCCTTATGTAGATAATGATGATATGAACCTGGTTTACTGTGAAGGGCCCTACACACTTGGCGATATTTTTGAAAGATATGAACGATATCATTAAAAAATGAACGATAAATCGTTCATATCTTTCAGTGTGTATGCAGCAACAAATCGTTCGTTGTTTATCGATCATCGTTTAAACATGCAAGGCAGTTTGAACGATATCGATGTATGTAATGTCATATCGTCCAAATCGGCAATAGATATCAGCCAGTGTGTATGCTAAAAATCGGTCATGAGAAATCGGGCAACGATAATATTGTTGGTTGGTAACATCGCCCAAATCGCCCAGTGTGTAGGTCCCTTTAGTTAGGTTCTGGTCAGCTCTGTAATGCATTGTTCTTGAGGTATATTGTGGGCTGATTCAGAAGTGAATGTAATTGGCTCCGCCTCAGCACCTGTAAGAATATGCGTTTGCCTCAGTCTTGTGTAAAAAGACTCCCACTGCCGGCTTGTCTGAGCCGCTGCTGTTTCAGAAGACGCGATGTACAAATGTGCAGTACAGGTCCCGCGCATTAGCAGATAAAAATAACCATCAGGGAATAATGTGATCATTGAATTAGCATCCACCTTTGAAATAGCCGCTATATCTGGATGGCACAGTGATATCTTTACTTCATTTGCAGCACTGCGATCATTGTTGTTCTGACAAGTGCATTATCTATGCAGAATTTGTTAGTTATCTCCATTTTCTGGGTGCATCGGTTTACTGTTAATATTCCAAAAATGTACTGGTTAATTGACTTCTGGCAAAACATGGAGCCTAGTGTGTTAGAGACTCCAAGGGGGCACGGACTAGTTTAAATATTTTAAGGTTCAGTGCTTCATTATATGGTGGTGACATATAAATAATAATAATAATTATTATTATTGGTATTATTATCCTTCACCTGTATCGTCAACAACTGGCCAATTCCTAATGGCAGAGTTACAGGTGAAGAGCCAAACTGGACAGATTAGAAGTAGGGTGGCCAATCCCGGGCCGTTTTTTTCAATCCCAGGAATCAGGATTGAAAAATGATCATTCCCGGGATTCTTGGGATACCCGGGATTGGCGTGTTTTGTGTAAATTGAGAAAAGTTAATGTGTGTCCCCCCACCCCTCACACAGCCCAGGGTCCACTTTCTGCAGCCTGCGGTGGTGTGAGGTCCATGCGGCTGGCGTCAGGCTGTGCAGCGTGACCCCAGACATCACGTCATGCTGCGCAGTGCACCGGCTGGGGGCAAGGGGAGCTGGGCAGGGGGATCCAGGCCTGAGGACGCTCAACACTGCCCAACAATGAAGAAACAAAGGTCGCTTCCAATCCCGAAATCTCTGGCATTGGAAACTCCAATCCCGATCCTGGGATTGGCCGCCGTAATTAGAAGCTCTTGGCCACCTATTTGGAAATGACCCCAATAAACTGTGAGTTCTACAGCAGAAGCTGCTAACATTTGCATGCATTCTCTTATGTGTTTTATAGTTAAAAATTATTATCGTGTTGAATAGCTGACAACCATAAAGATAGCGTATGAACTCTATTTTCTTGTCCATGGTAATTAGAGCAGAATAAATGGCAAAATGTAGGAAAGCCAGAGCTGGAGTAAGATGATGAGAACACAAATGGTAAATTCGCGCCAACCCCTCTGCAGAATTCCTCCGCCCTGTCCATTTACCTTTTATGCATTAGATCACTTGCACTCAGCTTCCATCTATGTTGTCTTATGCCTCACACTAATGGGTTCCTACTGCTTTCTGCCTTATTTTCTGTCACTGAATTCTCTGTGCCAATCCCAAGCAGTTTATTAATCATTTGTACCTCAGCTTCTATCCTCCTTCCACATTCATCTCTTCTCTGTGCCCACAGATGTGTGCAAGCATCTTATAGTTGGATCACTCCCTGTAGCTGTTCTGGGGATTGTAAGTTGTCACAACAAGGAAGTTTAGTTGTTTGGGAACAATGGCACAGCTGCCCAAGGATCTTATCTTCCTCATCTCACCAGGCACTGCTGGGTGCCAGCCGCCAGCTGAGAGGGAGGGAGCTTTTAACACTTTCCTTTGTCAGTTCCTCAATAGGGCTGTTTAACATAGCATGAGGTGTGTAGGGGTAACCTTGCAAGACATCTAAACAAACGTCAATTTAGTGGATGTAGAAAAACATGTAGAATTTTATGGTACATTTGAAAGTGCAAAGTGCCTTCTAAACATTTTATTATTTGAAGTAATATACAATAATAATTCATGGAGTTGTTACTGCAAATAAGCAGTAAAGGGCAACTGACACTAAAGCTGGCAACGTGCTGAGAATATTAGTGTATTTTGGGCATGTGGCCCAAAGGCTTTGCTTATATTTATTTATTTATTTTATTTATTATTGATTAGCAGTTATTTATATAGCGCACACATATTCCACAGCGCTTTACAGAAATGTTTTGCCCATTCACATCAGTCCCTTTCCCAGTGCAGCTTACAATCTATATTCTCTAGCGCATTTATACGCATTCATACTAGGGTCAACTTTGTCAGAAGCCAATTAACCTACTGTAATCTCCTCCTGACTGGCATTCCTGACAAATACCTCGCCACTCCAGTCTATCCTCAATGCTGCTGCCCGGCTCATTTTCCTCACCAAACGCACTACGTCCACCTCTCCTCTCCTACAAGACCTTCACTGGCTTCCCTTCCCTTTCACAATCCATTTCAAGCTTCTCACACTCGCTTACAAAGCACTCACCCATCTACATCTCTGACCTTATCTCCCTTTACATTCCCACCCGTCCTCTCCGCTCGGCTAATGCACGCCGACCCTCCTGCCTACGGATTACTTCCTCCCACTCCTACCTCCAAGATTTTTCACGTGCTGCACCACTTCTCTGAAATTCTCTACCTCTCCCCCTCAGACTCTCCACCTCTCTACAAAACTTCAAACGGGCTCTCAAAACCCACTTCTTCACCAAACCCAGTCAAATCTCATCCTAACCCTCTGTTCCACGCTCTCTATGTACCCCATCTGTGTCACCACTGTCCTGTCTACCCCCCCTTTAGAATGTAAGCTCTCACGAGCAGGGTCCTCCTCTTCCCTCATGTGCTTATCCTTTTTCTTACTTTAATAATCTTCAACTGCACCAAATCCAGCAGTCTTCTGCCACCTGATACTTATTTCAGGGTCATCTGCTAATGTAGCTATATTTATTTACCCTGTACTTACCTATATTGTCGTCAGTTGTAAGTTGCTGTTTTCCTGTTTTGATTATTTGTTTATGTACTCTGTAATTGGGCGCTGCAAAACCCTTGTGGCGCCATATAAATAAAGGGTAATAATAATAATAACAACCTACAATTATATTTTTGGATTGTGGGAGGAAACGGGAGTACTCGGAGGAAACCCACACAAGTATGGGGAGAATATACAAACTACACACAGTTAGTGGTGGAAATTGAACCCATGACCTTAGTGCTGTGAGGCAGTAATGCTAATGCTAGCTGTGGTTTTAATGTACAATTTCACCCATTGAACATTAATGGAAAATACTGTAACCCTGAGTTCTCATTTGTGGGCTGGACAGAACTACAAAATCTGAAAACCTGAAACTGTTTTTCTTAAATGTCTGGAAACATGAAGTAATTGGTCACCTTCCTCTTTCAGATGCAGGGGTGTTGCAACACCACCAGCTTTGTATGACCGCAATAAGACTTCTCCTTCACAAACAAAAATATATTTGTCTCTGTCATGTATTCAACCCCACCAACTAAGTACGCATGTTGCTGCCTGTGACGCCATTCTTCAGCTCCCCTCCAGGAAGTGTAAACCAGGATGTTGTTTCACTTCTGGACTAGTTTACATAATTACATTTGCAGTGAGCAGGTTTGCAGTAGAGAATGATATTAAATGCTTTAGAATTCTCATTTGGGGTAGGTTAAGTAATGTTTCTAAAAATTAAAAGTGGAGTTGTTGCCCATAGCAACCAATTAGATTCCATCATTTCTCAATTGCATTCTAGAAAATTATGCGGTGGAATGCAAATATTTTTCTGCCGGCGCCTGCATTTTGGTTCGCACCCGGTGGACGGTGGCAAGCTAAAATTCACGAAAAGTCACTTGTTCAGCCACCCAAAAGGCACTTTTCATGATCACACCCAGCGCTTTCATCGGGTTTAGCTGCTTTATGCCGCTAAACCGAACCTCTATGGGTGCGATAAAGACATATAATTTGAATATCGCACCCGCAATCTCCCGACACTTTAGATGGGAGATCGAGCGTGATAATAGAATTTTGCCCACAGAATTTTCTTGCTATGGGCAACACCTCCAATTAGTATTTTTTCTCTTACGTCCTAGAAGATGCTGGGGACTCCAAAAGGACCATGGGGTATAGACTGGATCCGCAGGAGCTTGGGCACACTAAAAAGACTTAAAACTGGGTGTGAACTGGCTCCTCCCTCTATGCCCCTCCTCCAGACCTCAGTTAGACTTTGTGCCCAGGAGTGACTGGATGCACACTAGGGGAGCTCTACTGAGTTTCTCTAGAAAAAGACTTTTGTTAGGTTTTTTATTTTCAGGGAACCCTGCTGGCTCAACTTCTGTGAGTTTCAAGGCTCTGCTTCTCGGCTACTGGACACCATTAGCTCCAGAGGGTTCGATCATTTGGTACGCCTAGCTGCTTGTTCCCGGAGCCACGCCGTCACCCCCTCACAGAAGCCAGAAGGCAGAAGTCGGGTGAGTATGAGAAGATCAGAAGACTTCAGGACGGCAGAAGACTTCAGTGACGGAAGGTAAAGCACAGCGGTAACGCTGTGCTCCATGCACCCACACACATATCGCCAACGGTTGTCACTGGGTGCAGGGCGCTGGGGGGGGGGCGCCCTGGGAGGCATGTTACTGAAGTTTTGTAAGGGCGGCATATGATTGTGGGTGCCGAGGCACCTTTTACAGACCCCCGCCGGCATTTTACATGAGTTTGAATTTGGCGGGCCGAAGCCGCCGGGAAAGGGGGCGGAGCTTCGGTCCGCGGCTCAAACGCGCCATTTTCTCCCTGCACCAGACGGAGGGAGAGACGCTGCCGGGACCTCCACGCTGATTTCAAGTAAAGGGGGCATCTCCAGAGGGGAGCCGCAGTGGGGTACCAGTCTTTTTGATAATAAGGCAGCGCTGGGTACATATATTCGTGTACCAATATACAGGCGCTGGGGTGTGAGCTGGCATACTCCCTCTGTCTCCTCTTCTGGGCTGCATTGTGGGCCTGTCACCTTGCTGGGACGGTTCTGTGTGTGTTGTGTGTCGGTACTACGTGTCGACATGTCGGAGCCTGAATGTTATTCACCAGAGGAGGTTATGGGAGGTGGGGATGCGGGGCTAGATGTAGCACTGTCGACGCAGCCGACTCCTGATTTACTAGCACTCCTTAATACAATAAATTCCAATGTAGCTTCTTTATCTAAGAGGTTAGATAAGTCTGAGTCACAGACGCAGGTGTGGAAAAAGTCCATGGAGGAAGCTTTATCTCAGGTACAGACCCCATCCGGGTCCCATAAGAGGCCTTTTACTCAGGTGGGGGATACGGATACCGACACGGACTCAGATTCCGAGGTCGATTTCACTAAGGCTGCGTTACATCCACGATTAGTTAAGAGTATTCAGTACATGATTGTGGCTATAAAGGATGTTTTGCAGATTTCTGATGAACCTGCGGTACAGGAAACAAGGATTTGCTTGTTCAAGGGAAAGAAACCTGAGGTGAAGTTTCCCCCCTCTCGTGAAATGAATACTCTTTGTGAAAAGGCTTGGGAGTCGCCGGATGAGAAATGGCAGATTCCCAAGAGGATTTATATGGCGTATCCTTTCCCCTCTGATGACAGGGAAAAATGGGAGACATCTCCAACTGTTGATAAAGCTCTATCCCGTTTGTCTAAGAAGGTGGCGCTTCCGTCTCCTGACATGGCAGCTCTCAAGGATCCGGCGGATCGCAAGTTGGAGACGTGTCTGAAGTCCATTTTCGCTAATACGGGTGCATTGCTCAGACCTGCTGTGGCGTCGGTATGGGTGAGTAGTGCTATTGCAAAATGGGCTGAGAATTTAGCTAGTGACATGGATACTCTTGATAAAGATAATGTCCTTCTAACTCGGTTATATTAAGTACGCTGCGGATTACCTAAAGGACGCGGCAAGGGACATCTGTCTCTTGGGATCAAGGACCAATGCCATGTCGATATCTGCCAGGAGGGCCTTGTGGATCCATCAATGGAATGCTGATGCCGACTCCAAGAGGTCTATGGAAGCTTCACCCTTTAAAGGTGCTGTCTTGTTTGGGGACGGCCTGGCGGACCTAGTCTCGACCGCGACTGCGGGTAAGTCCTCTTTTCTTCCTTATGTCCCTACACAACAGAAAAAGGCACCACATCAACAAATGCAGTCCTTTCGTCACAATAAATACAGGCGTGGGAAAGGTTCGTCTTTCCTCGCCTCAAAGGGTAGAGGACGGGGAAGAAAACTTCCTGCAGCCTCAGGCGCACAGGACCAGAAGTCCTCCCCGGCTGCTACCAAGTCCACCGCATGACGCTGGGGCTTCCCTGGGGGAGTCCGGACCGGTGGGGGGCCGTCTTCAGGTATTCAGCCAGGTTTGGATTCAATCAGACCTGGATCCTTGGGTGTTAGAAATCGTGTCTCAAGGATACAAACTGGAGTTTCAGGAGATGCCCCCTCACCAGTTCTTCATTTCGGCATTACCAGTGGTTCTTCCGGACAGGGAGGTGGTCCGGGCGGCGATTCAAAAATTGTGTCTACAGAAGGTCATTGTTCCCGTCCCTCTGTCCCAGCGGGGGGAGGGGTTCTACTCGAGCCTCTTTGTGGTACCGAAACCGGACGGTTCGGTCAGACCAATTCTAAATCTAAAATCCCTCAATCCATACTTGAAAGTCTTCTGGCAGAAATGATGGTTCTTTTTTGCAAACAAGGGGTTTCAATTATCCCGTACTTGGACGATCTCCTGATAAAGGCGAGGTCCAAGGAACGGTTGCTGAGAAGTGTAGAGTTGTCACTATCGGTTCTGCGACAGCACGGTTGGGTGCTCAATTTGCCGAAATCCCAGTTGATTCCGACCACTCGGCTTCCTTTTCTGGGCATGATTCTAAACACGGAGTTACAGAAGGTATTCCTTCCAGAAGAAAAGGCTCGGGAACTGCAGACGATGGTCAGAGAACTTCTGAAGCCGACGAGTGTGTCAATCCATTATTGTACTCGGGTTCTGGGGAAGATGGTTGCGGCGTACAAAGCCATTCCATTTGGCAGATTTCACGCCCGCGTGTTTCAGTGGGACTTGCTGAGCAAATGGTCCGGATCTCATCTACACATTCACCGGAAGATAAGTCTATCTCCCAGAGCCAGAATTTCTCTCCTGTGGTGGCTACAAGCTAATCACCTCCTGGGTGGACGCCGATTCGGTATCCAGGATTGGGTACTTCTGACGACAGATGCAAGTCTCCGGGGCTGGGGCGCAGTCACCCAAGGAAGAAATTTCCAGGGAAAATGGTCGCTCCAGGAAGCCTGTCTCCACATAAATATTCTCGAGTTAAGAGCCATTTACAACGGCCTGCTTCAAGCAAGAAGTCTTCTTCAGGATCGACCGGTCCTGGTACAGTCAGACAACATCACAGCGGTGGCCCATATAAACCGGCAAGGCGGAACGAGGAGCAGAGCGGCAATGGCGGAGGCCACAAAGATCCTTCGCTGGGCGGAACAACACGTCAGCGCACTGTCAGCAGTTTTCCTACCGGGGGTGGACAACTGGGAAGCGGATTTCCTCAGCAGACACTACCTCCATCCGGGAGAGTGGGCTCTGCACCAAGAGGTATTTGCAGAAGTGACAAGACGCTGGGGAATTCCGTTGATAGACATGATGGCGTCTCGGCTCAACAAGAAGCTCCCGAGGTTTTGTTCCATGTCAAGGGACCCACAAGCCAATGCAGTGGACGCCCTGGTGTCTCCGTGGGTCTTCCAGTCGGTGTATGTGTTCCCTCCACTTCCTCTCATTCCAAAGGTGCTGGGGATCATTCGTTGAGCAAGGGTTCAGGCGATTCTCGTCGTTCCAGACTGGCCAAGAAGGGCCTGGTACCCGGATCTTCAGGACTTGCTGGTGGAAGATCCTTGGCCACTTCCTCTAAGAGAGGATCTGTTGTTGCAGGGTCCATGCGTGTTTCCAGACTTACCGCGGCTGCGCTTGACGGCATGGAGGTTGAGCGCCAGATCTTAGCTCGTAAGAGTATTCCCAGGGAAGTCATTCCAACTCTCATTAAGGCTAGGAAAGAGGTTACGGCGAAACACTATCACCGTATCTGGAGGAAGTATGTTTCCTGGTGTGAGCTTAAAAAGGCTCCTGCGGAGGATTTTCACTTGGGTCGTTTTCTCCACTTTTTACAGGCGGGCGTAGATGCAGCCCTGAAATTGGGTTCCATCGAAGTGCAAAGTTCGGCTTTGTCTATTTTCTTTCAAAAAGAGTTAGCTGCCCTCCCAGAGGTTCAGACCTTTGTGAAGGGTGTGATGCATATCAATCCACCGTCTGTAGCTCCATGGGACCTCGATGTCGTCTTACGGTTTCTCATGTCTTCCTGGTTTGAACCTTTGCGTAAGGTTGAGTTGAAATTTCTCACTTGGAAGGTCGTTATGCTTTTGGCGCTGGCATCTGCCAGGCGAGTGTCGAATTGGCAGCTTTATCTCATAAGAGCCCGTACTTGATTTTTCATTCGGATAGGGCGGAATTGAGGACTCGTCAACAATTTCTACCGAAGGTGGTTTCTTCATTTCACATTAACCAACCTATTGTGGCGCCGGTAGCTACGGAAGAGGTGGCGATTCCAAAATCTCTGGATGTTGTAAGAGCGTTAAAAGTATATGTTTCTAGGACAGCTGTTACTAGGAAAACTGAAGCGTTGTTTGTTTTGTATGCGGCCAACAAGATTGGTCATCCCGCTTCAAAACAGACTATTGCACGCTGGATTTGTAGTACGATCCAGCAGGCTCATTCTTCGGTAGGACTGCCGGTGCCGAAATCATTTAAAGCCCATTCTACCAGGAAAGTGGGCTCATCTTGGGCGGCTGCCCGAGGTGTCTCGGCGCTACAGCTTTGGCGAGCAGCTACTTGGTCGGGTTCGAACACTTTTGCTAAGTTCTATAAGTTTGATACCCTGGCCGATGAGGACCTGGCGTTTGCTCAGTCGGTGCTGCAGAGTCGTCCGCACTCTCCCGCCCGTTCTGGAGCTTTGGTATAATCCCCATGGTCCTTTTGGAGTCCCCAGCATCCTCTAGGACGTAAGAGAAAACAGGATTTTGGTACTCACCGTTAAATCCTTTTCTCCTAGTCAGTAGAGGATGCTGGGCGCCCGTCCCAGTGCGGACTATTACTTGCAGTGTGTTTTCTTACTGGTTAAGTTAGTTTGTTCACGAGTTGTGTATTGGTTTGTTGCAGCTGGTTGCTGGAGTTTTATGCATACTGTTATCTGGTTTGGCGTTATTCCGGTTGTACGGTATGTTTATGGTGTGGGCTGGTAGTTTGGTAGCCCTTAGTTAAAACAAAAATCTTTCCTTGTTCTCTCCTGGGCACAGTTCCTATAACTGAGGTCTGGAGGAGGGGCATAGAGGGAGGATCCAGTTCACACCCAGTTTTAAGTCTTTTTAGTGTGCCCAAGCTCCTGCGGATCCCGTCTTTACCCCATGGTCCTTTTAGAGTCCCCAGCATCCTCTACGGACTAGGAGAAAAGGATTTAACGGTGAGTACCAAAATCCTGTTTTTATTTTAGTTAATTTACCCCTTAAGGGGGTACTCACAGAGTGATCGCTGCTTAAAATCTAAGCAATCTGACTAGATTGCTTAGATTTTAAGCAGCGATCACTCCGTTTGTACCCCTCACAGCGATAGCGATGCGCAGCCCCGCGCATCGCTATCGGTGGTGCTAGATTGGTCTGCATGCAGGCCAATCTAGCAGGTCGCACACTTCACCCGCTGGGTGAAATGAGCGGCTCTCCCACCTCTCCCCGCACGCTCCACACACATCGCGCTGTGCTGAGCGGGGGGAGAGATGTGTGCTGAGCGGTCGCTCAGCACACATCTCTCCCCACATCTACTGGTGAGTACTGGCCTTTAGAGTTTTTCACTCAAATAACATTTTCTGCTGCGAGGTACACTGGGCTCCACAAGTCTGGACAATGGGGGTGTAGAGTAGGATCTTGATCCGAGGCACCAACAGACTCAAAGCTTTGACTGTTCCCAGAATGCACAGCGCCGCCTCCTATATCACCCCACCTGCCAGCACAGGAGCTCAGTTTTGTTAGTTGGTGCTGCAATAAGCAGGCACTTAACAGAGGGGCTGCTCCATGCAGCCCTAAGAAAGGCTTTTTTTCTGAAGAAAAAGTGAAGACTTCAGGGCAGCAGCAGTGGTAAATGTCTTGTGACATTCTCTGCTGCGGCTCCAGCTCTCCCCAGCGGCGCTGTAAACTCCCGAGCCCTGGTTGCCGGGTACCTACAGCCGAGGCTCCGGTTTACTTCACGTTAGGCACACACAGCTGGGGCTCTCCAGGATCGCGTGGCCTCGCTTAGGGAGGTGGTAAGTGGGTCCCTCTTGCGAAACCCGGTCTTTAGCGCGATCCGGCGCGGTCAGTGGGAGGCGGGCCACGCGCTCTGGCGGTGGACACTGTGGATACAGGCGATCCCACTAGATCACCAGGGCATGGGCGCAGGGCAGGTTTTCTCTCAAAACCGATTTTAATATCGCCCACAGTACCCGGTGGTTTTGCCAGCAAGGGGGATAAGGCTTAGACCTGAAGCCCCTCCCCCAGCCGCAGGGCGCCATTTCCAGCAAGTGTTCCCGCCCTGGAGCTGCATCTCTGTCTTTTCCTCACTCCCAGTCACTGTCTGCGGCTCCATTATTCCTCAGTTCGCTGTTCCTGGGACTGCTTGGGCAAATCCTCCTATGTAAAGCCGCCTCTTTGTCAGCACTGTCCCTTTACATGACACTTAAGTATTCTACCTGCCTTTTTAGACTGTGATAGTTAAGAAAGAGTGCATTTAGTCAGGGGTTTATAGTACAATTACCCTGTGATATACATCCAGTTCTTACTGTGTAGTATTATATCTATTGACTATATAGCTGTGTAAGCTAGTCCAGTGCAGTATTATTGTCTGTAATAACCTCTGCATTGTACAGACTGTGACTATTTGTGTGTGCATTTGATAGCTGAGTGGCGTCCATTTCGTGTCTTTCACTCAACTTGCTATCCCTATATTCCATAACCTGAGGGGGCTTGGTGCGTCAGGTGTTATTTAATATAGGATTTTCACAAAGATATACTGTATTACGTATTTTTCTCTGTGATTTAGTCACCATATCTCTCCTTTATCTCTGCTGGTGCTGACTACACTGCGCAGGGGTTTGGGTTTAGGGATATAGTACTGCTAATAATTGTACTGTGTTACCTCATACTGCAAGTTATATCATGTCTGCTTCTGAGGGTAACGGTTCTGGGGCTGAACACACTGCCGGTGTTGCTGAAGCCGCAGATACCTATGAGGAGAATATAGCAGCTTTGGGCTCTGGTTCTGAGGGCTACTTGCCCCCCAGTGGGACGGTGGCAACTAGGGCAAACAATGACCCGCCGTGGGCCGCTTTTTCCACGCTTTTGCATACGCTAGTTCATAAACTAACACCCCCTATGGGACCCCCAATGACAGAGCAACCGTTTGTGGTCCCTGCAGCTAACCCGCCGTGTGTGGACGATGTATCTGCTCAATTAAAGAAGTTGAACCAGTCCCTGACTACTAAAAAGTCTGACCAACGCTCGCCTAAGTCCAAAAGGTCCTCTAAGCGAGCGCTCGTCTCCTCACAATCCACTGCTGTCACTGACACCTCGTCTGATGAAGACAGCACATACACTGACCCCACAGGTTCTGACTCAGACACGGCTGATGGGGAGGGTAGTTCACATGTGGATGTTCCTGATCTTTTGCAGGCTATTAAGTTAATTTTACAGATTACGGATGATCCCGAGCCATCTGTTCCTCCTAAGAAACCAGATAGGTTCAAGCGTCAGAAGGTGGTTAAGCAGGTTTTACCTCACTCTGACCACCTAGTGGATATACGTCAGGAACCCTGGGAAAGCCCGTGTACGACGTTTGTGCCTCAAAAGAAGATGCTGGCTCGCTATCCCCTTGCGCCAGAGCTGTCTAAGAATTGGGAAACGCCTCCCCCAGTAGACTCACATGTGGCTAGGATGGTGGTTTCCTCAGCTCTACCTGTCACTACCGTCACGTCTATAAAAGAGCCTACGGATAAACGTGTGGAGGCTTGTCTGAAAGCGATTTACACCCTCACTGGTGCTGCACAAAGGCCCACTATTGCAGCTACATGGGCTGCAGAGGCTATTGAAGCATGGGCCTTGGAGTTAGAAGCTGAAATCTCCTCTGACCATGCTAGACAATGCTTGTCATATATTGTCACAGCTTCTCGCTATATTAAAGAGGCGGCTTCTGATGCCGGTATCCTAGCAGCCAAGGCCTCTACTACGTCAGTCCTGGCTCGCCGGATATTGTGGCTGAGATCATGGTCTGTGGATCTGGACTTTAGAAAAACCCTTGAGGTACTCCCTTTCTAGGGAGATATTCTGTTTGGGGAGGACTTAAATAAGATTGTGGCTGATTTGGCTACTGCCAAAACTGCCTGTCTGCCTAATACAGCTCCTTCTGTGTCGAAGGCCAAAGGCACGTCCTTTCGCCCCTGTCGTCCTTCAGGTAAAGCAAAAGGTCAGGCGTACCATAAGCAGGCCCGCCCTTCCAAACCTGGTAAGCCGAAGCCCAAAAGAGCCTGGGCTGCCCGTCAGCCAGCTGCCAAGACTGATAAGCCTGCCGCATGACGGGGCGGGCCTCCCCCTGGGGGATCCCAGGGTGGGGGGCCGGCTTCTAGGGTATACCCAGGAATGGTTGAATACCACTTCAGATGCCTGGGTATGGGAAGTCGTCACTCGAGGTTACCCCATAGCCTTCAAAATCCGACCCCCTCATCGACTTTGCCAAACAGACGTCCCGTCGGAGCAGATAAAGGCAAACACTCAACATTCGGTGGTACAGACCCTCCTGGATACAGGAGTCGTAGTACAGGTGCCTCTTGCTCAGAGAGGCCGGGGGTACTATTCTCCGCTGTTTCTAGTCCCGAAACCGAATGGGTCCTCCCGGCCCATTCTCAACCATAAGGCACTGAACAGGTTTGTGAAGGTATCCAAGTTCTGTATGGAAACCCTTCACTTTATAGTTCTGGCCTTGGAACCTGGGGACTACATGGTCTCCCTGGACATACAGGATGCTTACCTGCATATTCCTATAGCAGTGTCACATCAACAATACCTGAGGTTCGCTATTGGCAACCTACATTACCAGTTTTGGGTGTTACCTTTTGGTTTAACAACGGCTCCGCGAGTCTTCACCAAAGTTATGGCGGTGATGACGGTGGTACTCCTCCGTCAAGGGGTCAGGATACTGCCGTATCTGGACGACTTGTTAATCCTGGCAAATTCCCCAGATCTTCTCCTGCGTCATCTGGACATGACGGTCCAGTTTCTACAAGCTTACGGGTGGCTCGTCAACTGGAAGAAATCCTCCCTGGTCCCTGCTCAGAGCATGGTGCACCTGGGAGCGCTGTTGGACACTCACAACCAGAGGTGGTTGTTGTCTCAGGAGAAAGTCCTGAAGCTTCAGGACAGGATTCGTTGCTTCCTTTCTCGTCCGCAAGTGTCGATACATTCGGCAATTTAGGTGCTGGGCCTCATGGTCTCTGCATTCAACATGGTGGTGTATGCTCAATTCCATTCTCGCCCCCTCCAGAGGCTGATCTTAGCCAAGTGGGACGGCCTGCCTCACCGGATAAGGTCTCATATGATCTCTTTGACTCCGGTGGTCCGTCTGTTGCTGCTCTGGTGGCTCCAGGACCAACAATAGTGCAGGGGCCGTCCCTTCTGGATATCCAACTGGGTCCTGTTGACGACAGATGCCAGTCTAAGAGGTTGGGGCGCGGTGCTGGAGCAGCACTCCTTGCAGGGTCGGTGGACCAAGGAGGAATCTCTCCTCTCGATCAACATTCTGGAATTGCGGACGGCCTTCAATGCCTTGAACCTAGCCCAGCATTTGATTCAGAACCGTCCTGTTCAAGTACAGTCGGACCACGCCACCATAGTGGCTTACATAAATCATCAAGGCGGCACTCGAAGCCGTCTGGCAATGAAGGAATTCTCACGGATTCTACGTTGGGCAGAACGCCATCTACCGGCAATATCGTCAATTTTCATTCCGGGAGTCCTGAATTGGGAAGCGGACTTTCTCAGTCGTCAGGACGTACATGCCGGCGAGTGGGGCCTCCATCCAGAAGTGTTTCAACTCCTCGTGGTGGGGTCTTCCAGATGTGGATCTGATGGCGTCTCGACACAATCACAAGGTTCCGGTCTTCGGAGCAAGGACAAGGGATCCTCAAGCAGCATTCGTGGATGCGCTGGCGGTGCCGTGGAGGTTTCGGCTGCCATACGTGTTCCCTCCGGTGTCACTCCTGCCCAGGGTAATTCGGAAGTTCAAGCAAAAAAAAGGAAAACTGCTTCTCATAGCTCCGGCGTAGCCCAGACGGCACTAGTTCTCAGACCTGCAAGGCCTATCGTCAGAGCGGCCAATTCTATTTCCACAACGCCCAGACCTCCTCGTTCAGGGCCCTTGTGTCTACCAGGACCTAGTCCGGCTATCTTTGACGTCGTGGCTCTTGAAGCTTCCGTCTTGAGGGCTAAGGGTTTTTCTGAAGAGGTCATTCAAACTATGTTGTGGGCCCGGAAACCAGCTTCTGCTCGGATTTACCATAAGGTCTGGCATTCATACTTTGTTTGGTGCGCATCTAACAATTATGACGCTTCCAAGTTTAGTACAGCCACACTGTTGGCTTTTCTAAACCATGCCTAGATTTAGGCCTGCGTCTGGCCTCCCTCAGGGTTCTTATTTCTGCCTTGTCGGTATGGTTTCAGAGAAAAATTGCGACTTTACCTGATGTTCATACTTTCACTCAGGGTGTGTTGCGTATCCAACCTCCCTATGTCCCGCCTGTGGCTCCTTGGGACTTGTCGGTGGTTTTGGAGGCGTTGCAGGAGCCTCCATTTGAACCTCTTGGTTCAGCTGACCTTAAGTGGCTTTCCCTTGAGGTGGTGTTCTTGCTGGCTATTGCCTTTGCTAGAAAGGTGTCGAATCTGGGTGCCTTGTCTTGTAGTTCCCCATATCTGATTTTTCACCGTGACCGGGCAGTTCTTAGGACTCGTCCTGGATAATTACCTAAGGTGGTTTCTTCGTTCCACCTTAATCAGGAGATTGTGGTTCCAGCCTTTGTCTGTCCTGATTTGTCTCCCAAAGAGCAGTCTTTGGATGTGGTACGGGCTCTCCGTATCTATGTGAAGAGAACTGCTTCTATTGGAAAGTCTGATTCTCTCTTTGTTTTGTTTGGATTTCACAAACGTGGCTGGCCTGCTCACAAGCAGACCCTGGCCAGATGGATTAGAATGGTGATTGCACATGCTTATGTGCAGGCTGGTCTGTCAGCTCCTGCTCACATTACAGCCCATTCTACTCGTTCTGTTGGACTTTCTTGGGCGGCCCAACGTGGTGCGACCCTTGAACAATTGTGCAAGGCGGCTATGTGGTCCTCTGTGAACACGTTCATAAGGTTCTATGCCTTCGATACTGCCGCTTCCTTTGGACGCCGGGTTCTTGTGCCCGCTACAGTGCGTCCCCTCCCATAAGGAACTGCTTTAGGACATCCCCATTGTCCAGACTTGTGGAGCCCAGTGTACCCCGCAGCAGAAAACGAGTTTTATGGTAAGAACTTACCTTTGTTAAAACTCTTTCTGCGAGGTACTCTGGGCTCCACAAGGCGCCCACCCTGACGCACTTAGCTTCTTTGGGTTCATATGGCATTAGCCGCTGACACTTCTCTTGTCGTGAGAGTGTGGTGTATGTGGCTACGAACCGTGGACGTCTCTTTTCCTGCTACTGCGTTGGGATGGTTAACTAAAAACTGAGCTCCTGTGCTGGGAGTCGGGGTGATATAGGAGGCGGCGCTATGCATTCTGGGAACAGTCAAAGCTTTGAGTCTGTTGGTGCCTCGGATCAAGATCCTACTCTACACCCCCATTGTCCAGACTTGTGGAGCCCAGTGTACCTTGCAGAAAGAGTTTTAACAAAGGTAAGTTCTTACCATAAAACTTGTTGTGTCACTGTTTACACATGTATGTTTGAAGGGGTGGCTCAGTTACATGCAGTTTCATTTATGTTGGAAAAAATGACAGTTGCTCTTCATATTATAGGGAAGATATAGGGAAATTTCAGTTTTGGATATCCCCTTTCTAATGTTAGGCGTAGACAGTGGGGGATGAGCCCATTGCTAGCAACAAATTGTACTGCAAACTTTCCTGTTTGTTATACAAGCTTTCTCTAACGTCCTAGTGGATGCTGGGGACTCCGTAAGGACCATGGGGAATAGACGGGCTCCGCAGGAGACTGGGCACTCTAAGAAAGATTTAGTACTACTGGTGTGCACTGGCTCCTCCCTCTATGCCCCTCCTCCAGACCTCAGTTAGAATCTGTGCCCGGAAGGAGCTGGGTGCATTTTAGTGAGCTCTCCTGAGCTTGCTAATAAGAAAGTATTTTAGTTAGGTTTTTTATTTTCAGAGAGCTTCTGCTGGCAACAGACTCTCTGCTACGTGGGACTGAGGGGAGAGAAGCAAACCTACTAACTGTGGCTAGGTTGCGCTTCTTAGGCTGCTGGACACCATTAGCTCCAGAGGGATCGAACACAGGAACTTAACCTTGGTCGTCCGTTCCCGGAGCCGCGCCGCCGGCCCCCCCTCGCAGAGCCAGAAGACAGAAGCCGGCGGGTTGAAGCAAGAAGACGTCAAAATCGACGGCAGAAGACTCCTGTCTTCATATGAGGTAGCGCACAGCACTGCAGCTGTGCGCCATTGCGCCCGCACTAACCCACACACTCCGGTCACTGTAGGGTGCAGGGCGCAGGGGGGGGCGCCCTGGGCAGCAATTGAGTACCTCCTGGCAAAAAAGCAGCATATATACAGCTGGGCACTGTAATATGCATGAGCTCCCGCCATTAATTTTACACATAATCGCGGGACAGAAGCCCGCCGCTGAGGGGGCGGGGCCTTCTTCCTCAGCACTCACCAGCGCCATTTTCTCTCCACAGCTCCGCTGAGAGGAAGCTCCCCAGGCTCTCCCCTGCAGACTCACAGTAGAAAGAGGGTAAAAAGAGAGGGGGGGCACATAAATTTAGCGCATTAATCATATATACAGCAGCTACTGGGTAAACACTAAGTTACTGTGTGATTCCTGGGTTATATAGCGCTGGGGTGTGTGCTGGCATACTCTCTCTCTGTCTCTCCAAAAGGCCTTGTGGGGGTCCTGTCCTCATATAGAGCATCCCCTGTGTGTGTGGTGTGTCGGTACGCTTGTGTCGACATGTTTGACGAGGAGGGCTATGTGGAGGCAGAACAGGTGCAGATGAATGACGTGTCTCCGCCGACGGCGCCGACACCTGATTGGATGGATATGTGGAAGGTGTTAAATGATAATGTAAACTCCTTGCATAAAAAGTTGGATAAAGCTGACACCTTGGGACAGTCGGAGTCTCAGCCCATGCCTGATCCTACAGCGCAGAGGCCGTCAGGGTCTCAGAAGCGCCCACTATCCAAAATTGTTGACACAGATATCGACACGGATTCTGACTCCAGTGTCGATGACGATGATGCAAAATTGCAGCCTAAAATGGCTAAAGCCATCCGCTACATGATTATAGCAATGAAGGATGTATTGCACATATGAGAGGTAAACCCTGTCCCTGACAAGAGGGTTTATATGTATGGGGAGAAAAAGCAAGAGGTGACTTTTCCCCCTTCACATGAGTTAAATGAGTTATGTGAAAAAGCGTGGGATTCCCCCGATAGGAAAGTGCTGATTTCCAAAAGGTTACTTATGGCGTACCCTTTCCCGCCAACAGACAGGATGTGCTGGGAATCCTCCCCTAGGGTAGACAAAGCTCTGACACGCTTATCTAAGAAGGTGGCCCTGCCGTCACAGGATACGGCCTCCCTAAAGGATCCTGCCGATAGGAAGCAGGAAAGTATCCTGAAGTCTGTCTATACACATTCAGGTACTCTACTGAGGCCGGCAATTGCGTCGGCATGGATGTGTAGTGCTGTAGCAGCATGGACAGATAATCTGTCTGAGGAACTGGATACCTTAGACAAGGATACTATTTTACTGACCCTGGGGCATATAAAAGACGCTGTCCTATATATGAGGGATGCCCAGAGGGACATTTGCCTACTGGGCTCTAGAATAAATGCAATGTCAATTTCTGCCAGAAGGGTCCTGTGGACTCGGCAATGGACAGGTGATGCCGACTCCAAAAAGCACATGGAGGTGTTACCTTACAAGGGTGAGGAATTGTTTGGGGACGGTCTCTCGGACCTAGTTTCCACAGCTACGGCTGGGAAGTCAAATTTTTTGCCATATATTCCCTCACAGCCTAAGAAAGCACCGTATTACCAGATGCAGTCCTTTCGATCACAAAGAAGCAAGAAAGTCAGAGGTGCATCCTTTCTTGCAAGAGGCAGGGGTAGAGGAAAGAAGCTGCACCATACAGCTAGTTCCCAGGAACAGAAGTCCTCCCCGGCTTCCACTAAATCCACCGCATGATGCTGGGGCTCCACAGGTGGAGTCAGGAGCGGTGGGGGCGCGTCTCCGAAATTTCAGCCACCAGTGGGTTCGCTCACGGGTGGATCCCTGGGCTATACAGATTGTGTCTCAGGGATACAAGCTGGAATTCGAAGTGATGCCCCCTCACCGTTACCTCAAATCGGCCCTGCCAGCTTCCCCCATGGAAAGGGAAGTAGTGTTAGCGGCAATTCACAAGTTATATCTCCAGCAGGTGGTGGTAAAGGTTCCCCTCCTTCAACAGGGAAGGGCATACTATTCCACAATGTTTGTGGTACCGAAACCGGACGGTTCGGTCAGACCCATATTGAATTTAAAGTCCCTGAACATTTATCTGAAAAGATTCAAGTTCAAAATGGAATCGCTCAGAGCGGTCATTGCAAGCCTGGAAGAGGGGGATTTTATGGTGTCTCTGGACATCAAGGATGCTTACTTGCATGTCCCCATTTATCCACCTCATCAGGTGTACCTCAGATTTGTGGTACAGGACTGTCATTACCAATTCCAGATGTTGCCGTTTGGGCTCTCCGCGGCACCGAGAATATTTACCAAGGTAATGGCGGAAATGATGGTGCTCCTGAGAAAGCAAGGAGTCACAATTATCCCATACTTGGACGATCTCCTCATAAAGGCGAGGTCCAGGGAGCAGTTGCTGATCAGCGTAGCACACTCTCAGGAAGTGTTGCAACAGCACGGCTGGATTCTGAATATCCCAAAATCGCAGCTGATTCCTACGACGCGTCTGCCCTTTCTGGGCATGATTCTGGACATAGACCAGAAGAAGGTGTTTCTCCCAGCGGAGAAGGCTCAGGAGCTCATGACTCTAGTCAGAGACCTCTTAAAACCGAAACAGGTGTCAGTGCATCACTGCACGCGAGTCCTGGGAAAGATGGTGGCATCATACGAAGCCATTCCCTTCGGCAGGTTCCATGCGAGGATCTTTAAGTCGATCTGTTGGACAAGTGGTCCGGATCGCATCTTCAGATGCATCGGCTGATCACCCTATACCCCAGGGCCAGGGTGTCTCTTCTGTGGTGGCTGCAGAGTGCTCACCTTCTCGAGGGCCGCAGGTTCGGCATACAGGACTGGGTCCTGGTGACCACGGATGCGAGCCTCCGAGGATGGGGGGCAGTCACTCAGGGAAGAAACTTCCAAGGGTTGTGGTCAAGTCAGGAGGCTTGTCTGCACATAAATATCCTGGAACTAAGGGCCATATACAACGCCCTGAGTCAAGCGGAGCCTCTGCTTCGCAACCAACCGCTGCTGATCCAGTCAGACAACATCACCGCAGTGGCTCATGTAAACCGCCAGGGCGGCACAAGAAGCAGGATGGCGATGGCAGAAGCCACCAGGATTGTTCGTTGGGCGGAGAATCACGTGCAAGCACTGTCAGCAGTGTTCATTCCGGGAGTGGACAACTGGGAAGCAGACTTCCTCAGCAGGCATGACCTCCACCCGGGAGAGTGGGGACTTCATCAAGAAGTCTTCACGCAGATTACAAATCGATGGGAACTGCCACAGGTGGACATGATGGCATCCCTCCTCAACAAAAAGCTACAAAGGTATTGCGCCAGGTCAAGGGACCCTCAGGCGATAGCTGTGGACGCACTAGTGACACCGTGGGTGTTCCAGTCGGTCTATGTATTTCCTCCTCTTCCTCTCATACCCAAGGTGCTGAGAATCGTAAGAAAAAGAGGAGTGAGAACAATACTCATTGTTCCGGATTGGCCAAGAAGGACTTGGTACCCGGAACTGCAAGAAATGCTCACAGAGGACCCATGGCCTCTGCCTCTCAGACAGGACCTGTTGCAACAGGGGCCCTGTCTGTTCCAAGACTTACTGCGGCTGCATTTGACGGCATGGCGGTTGAACGCAGGATCCTAGCGGAAAAAGGCATTCCGGATGAAGTTATTCCTACGTGTGTCAGAATTGGCGGCTTTGTCATGTAAAAGCCCCTATCTGGTTTTCCATGTGGACAGGGCAGAATTGCGGACTCGTCCACAATTTCTGCCGAAGGTGGTGTCATCTTTTCATTTGAACCAACCTATTGTGGTGCCTACGGCTACTCGTGACTTGGAGGATTCCAAGTTGCTTGATGTAGTCAGGGCTTTGAAGATTTATGTGGCCAGAACTGCTGGAGTCAGGAAAACTGACTCGCTGTTTATCCTGTATGCATCCAACAAGCTGGGTGCTCCTGCTTCAAAGCAAACTATTGCTCGCTGGATCTGTAACACGATTCAGCAGGCTCATTCTGCGGCTGGATTGCCGCATCCAAAATCGATAAAAGCCCATTCCATGAGGAAGGTGGGCTCTTCTTGGGCGGCTGGCCGAGTGGTCTCGGCATTACAGCTTTGCCAAGCAGCTACTTGGTCGGGTTCAAACACTTTTGCAAAATTCTACAAGTTTGATACCCTGGCTGAGGAGGACCGTGTGTTTGCCCATTCGGTGCTGCAGAGTCATCCGCACTCTCCCGCCCGTTTGGGAGCTTTGGTATAATCCCCATGGTCCTTACGGAGTCCCCAGCATCCACTAGGACATTAGAGAAAATAAGATTTTACTCACCGGTAAATCTATTTCTCGTAGTCCGTAGTGGATGCTGGGCGCCCGTCCCAAGTGCGGACTTTCTGCAATACGTGTATATAGTTATTGCTTAATAAAGGGTTATGTTATGTTGACATCCGTGGTTGATGCTGTGGTGTTGTTCATACTGTTAACTGGGTATGTTATCACAAGTTATACGGTGTGGCTGGTATGAGTCTTACCCTGGATTCCAAAATCCTTTCCTTGTAATGTCAGCTCTTCCGGGCACAGTTTCCTTAACTGAGGTCTGGAGGAGGGGCATAGAGGGAGGAGCCAGTGCACACCAGTAGTACTAAATCTTTCTTAGAGTGCCCAGTCTCCTGCGGAGCCCGTCTATTCCCCATGGTCCTTACGGAGTCCCCAGCATCCACTACGGACTACGAGAAATAGATTTACCGGTGAGTAAAATCTTATTTTTCCTATGAAAACCCATTTCCAGCCAGAAAAGGTTTAAGTTTTCATTTATTTTAAGGGTGGAATTCAAATGTTTGAAAAGTCTGTTGGGTGTAGAACTACAGGTACCAGCGGGCCCGTTTCCCCCCCGCATGCTGGT